>NW_028270149.1:79751463-80068585 GCF_037043375.1 Chiloscyllium plagiosum
GTTTGTTCCTTAAAGCAATTTATATTCAATGCAGATTATGCATTATTTTATATTCATTGCAGATTATCTTTAAAATTCTGGCCACTACTTGTCTACCACCAAAAATCAGCAAAACGACCTTCGTGTGGAGCCACAGAAAATGGGGGAGATACTAAATGAATATTTTGCATCAGTAGTTACTGTGGAAAAGGATATGGAAGGTATAGACTGTAGGGAAATAGATGGTGACATCTTGCAAAATGTCCAGATTACAGAGGAGGAAGTGCTGGATGTCTTGAAATGGTTAAAGGTGGATAAATCCCCAGGACCTGATCAGGTGTACCCGAGAACTCTATGGGAAGCTAGAGAAGTGATTGCTGGGACTCTTGCTGAGATATTTGTAACATTGATAGTCACAGGTGAGGTGCCGGAAGACTGGAGGTTGGCAAACGTAGTGCCACTGTTTAAGAAGGGCGGTAAAGACAAGCCAGGGAACTATAGACCACTGAGTCTGACCTCAGTGATGGGCAAGTTGTTGGAGGGAATCCTGAGGGACAGGATGTACATGTATTTGGAAAGGCAAGGACTGATTCGGGATAGTCAGCATGACTTTGTGCATGGGAAATCATATCTCACAAACTTGATTGAGTTTTTTCAAGAAGTAACAAAGAAGATTGATGAGGGCAGAGCAGTAGATGTGATCTATATGGACTTCAGTAAGGCGTTTGACAAGGTTCCTCATGGGAGACTGATTAGCAAGGTTAGATCTCATAGAATACAGGGAGAACTAGCCATTTGGATACAGAACTGGCTCAAAGGTAGAAGACAGAATGTGGTGGTGGGGGGTTTTTCAGACTGGAGGCCTGTGACCAGTGGAGTTCCACAAGGATCGGTTCTGGGTCCTCTACTTTTTGTCATTTACATAAATGATTTGGATGTGAGCATAAGAGGTACAGTTAGTAAGTTTGCAGATGACCCCAAAATTGGAGGTGTAGTGGACAGCGAAGAAGGTTACCTTAGAATACAACAGGATCTGGACCAGATGGACCAACGGGCTGAGAAGTAACAGATGGAGTTTAATTCCGATAAATGCGAGGTGCTGCATTTTGGGAAAGCAAATCTTAGCAGGACTTATACACTTAATGGTAAAGGTCCTAGGGAGTGTTGCTGAACAAAGAGACCTTGGAGTGCAGGTTCAGAGCTCCTTGAAAGTGGAGTCACAGGTAGATAGGATAGTGAAGAAGGTGTTTGATATGCTTTCCTTTATTGGTCAGAGTATTGAGTACAGGAGTTGAAAGGTCATGTTGTGGCTGTACAGGACATTGGTTAGGCCACTGTTGGAATATTGCATGCAACTCTGGTCTCCTTCCTATCGGAAAGATGTTGTGAAACTTGTAAATCTTTTCTGAACCCTTTCCAGGATGCTGCCAGGGTTGGAGGATCTGAGCTACAAGGAGATGCTGAACAAGCCTGGGCTGTTTTCCCTGGAGCATTGGAGGCTGAGGGGTGACCTTATAGAGGTTTACAAAATTATAAGGGGCATGGATAGGATAAATAGACAAAGTATTTTCCCTGGGGTGGGGGAGTCCAGAACTAGAGGACATAGGTTTAGGGTGAGAGGGGAAAGATATAAAAGAGACCTAAGGGGCAACTTTTTCATGCAGAGTGTGGTACGTGTATGGAATGAGCTGCCAGAGGATGTGATGGAGGCTGGTACAATTGCAGCATTTAAAAGGTATTTGGATGGGTATGTGAATAGGAAGGGTTTGGAGGGATATGGGCCGGGTGCTGGCAGGTGGGACTAGATTGGGTTGGGATATCTGGTCGGCATGGACGGGTTGGACCGAAGGGTCTGTTTCCATGCTGTACATCTCTATGGCCTTAACTTGGAGTTTCCAAGTCTGCCCTAGTTCATCTGTCTGCTATTTAGATACAGGGCCCAAATTTTGATCATCACTAAAATGCTTTCACACTCAATGTTAAACTATTTCGTATTAGTCAGTCTTCCCTGGAGATTCATCTTCTTCAAGGATGTTAAGTAGCCCTTCTCTCATTACACAGTACTTGATCCAAAATGGCCTCTTATTCCTAACATACTGATCTAGAAAACTATCTTGCACACTTTTCCTCTACTTAACCTCCACACTGTTACTGCTATTAATGTTTGCCCAGTCTGTGAAGAAATAAATTTGCCAATGATAAATGATTACCCTAATTACATGGAGCACAAGTTTCCTGATATTCACTGCAGCTGTTGTTGAGGACAGTGTCATAACTTCCACTAGAATTTTCTACCTCTTGATTTTTCTTAGATCCACCCAAACTGATTTTAGTTCTTGATTTCCTGAGGTTAGATTATTTTTCTCTATTGTCATTATCCCAGAATTTTGTTCTTGCTATAATTATGAGTTTTAGTCATAGTCATACAGCATGAAAACAGATCCAAGAGTCCATGCCAACTGTTTTCCCAAACAAAACTAGTTCCGCTTGCCAATGTTTGGTCTAGATCCCTCCAAATCTTTCCTCTTCATGTACTTACCCAAATGTCTTCTAAATGTTGTAACTGGACCTATGTGCACTGTTACGTCTGGCAGTTCATTCCACATACAAATCACTCTCTGTGGTTGCCTCTTATATCCTTTTTAAATCTTTCTCCTCTCACCTTAAAAAATGGCCCCTAGATTTGAACTCTCCCACCCTAGGAAAAAGATTGGTAAATCTTTTCTGAACTAATGGTATTAATAAAATATTTGTTATTAGATTTGATTTGTACTCAATTGATCTAATTTATCCTAAGTGCTTCTTTATAGAACATAGCGCATTACAGGCCCTTCAGCCCCAGATGTTGCGCCGACCTGTGTAATCTGATGCTCATCTAACCTACACTGTTCCATTATTATTCATATGTATGCCTAATGCCTATTTAAATGCCCTTAACGTCGGCGAGTCTACTACTGTTGCAGGCTGTTCCATGTCTCTACTACACTCTGAGTGAAGAAACTTCCCCTAATATCTGTCCTACATCTATGACCCCTAAATTTAAAGCCATGTCCCCTTATGTTAGGCTTCTCCATCTGAGGAAAAAGGGTCTCACTGTCCACCCTATCTAATCCTCTGATTATCTTATACGTCTCGATTAAGTCACATCTCAACCTTCTTCTCTCCAAAGAAAACAACCTCCGTTGCCTCAGCCTTTCTTCGTAACACCTCCCTTCCATGCCAGGCAATATCCTAGTAAATCTCCTCTGAACCCTTCCCAAAGCTTCCACATCCGTCCTATAATGTGGTGACCAGAACTGCGTGCAATACTCCAAGTGCGGCCTTACCAGTGTCTTGTATAGCTGAAGCATGATCTCATGGCTCCGAAACTCAATCCCCCTACCAATAAACACCAACACACCATATGCCGCCTTAACAACCCTATCAACCTGGGTGGCAACTTTCAGGGATTTATGCACCTGGACATTGAGATCTCTCTATTCATCCACACTGCCAAGAATTTTACCATGAGCCCAGTACTCTGCATTCCTGCTATTTCTTCCGAAGTGAACTACCTCACACCTATCCGCATTACCTATGTTTCTCTGTAATCCACAACATCGTTTGGCACTATCCACAACTCTGCCTACCTTAGTGTCATCAACAAATTTATTAACCCATCCTTCTCCACCCACATCCAGATCATTTATTAAAATGACAAACAGCAGTGGCCCCAAAACAGATCCTTGCAGCACACCACTGGAAACTCAGCTCCAGAATATTTCTCATCAACCACCACCCTCTGTCTTCTTTCAGCTAGCCAATATCTGATCCAAACCACTAAATCACCTTCAATCCCAAAACTCCGAAGTTTGTGCAGTAGCCTACTGTGTGGAACCTTATCAAATGTCTTACTGAAGTCCATATACACCACATCGACCGCTTTACCATCATCCATCTGCTTTGTCACCTTCTCGCCCTACCCTTCACAAAACCGTGTTGACTATCCCTAATCAAATTATTCCTTTCCAGATGATTATAAATCCTATCTCTTATAACCTTTTCCAACACGTTACCCACAGCCGAAGTAAGGCTCACTGGCCTGTAATTATCAGGATTTTCCCGACTCCCCTCCTTAAGCAAGGGAACAAAATTTGCTATCCTTCAGTCTTCTGGCACTACTCTTGTCAACGGTGATGACATAAAGATCGAAGCCAAAGGCTCTACAATCTCCTCCCTGGCTTCCCAGAGAATCCAAGGATAAATCCCATCAGCCCAGGAGTCTTAACTATTTTCAGATCTTCCAAAATTGCTAAAACCTCCTCTTTGTCAACCTCAATCCCATCAAATCTTGTAGCCTGTATCTCCATTTTCTAACTAACTTTGCCCTTTTCCATGCAAATACTGACAAAAAAATTCATTAAGCGCTTCCCCTATGTCTATAGATTCCACACACAACTTTCCACTATGATCTTTGGCCCTAATCTTACTCTAGTCAATCCTTTTTCCTGATTTACCTATGGAAGGCCTTAGGGTTTTCCTTAATCCCATCTGCCAGCAACGTCTCATGTCCCGAGCTGGCTCTTCTTAGCCCTCTCCTTAGATCTTTTCTGGCTAACTTATAACTCTCAAGCCCCTTATCTGAGCCTTCATGCCTCATCCTCACATCAGCCTTTTTCTTCCTCTTCAACATCTTTAGTAAATCATGGCTCCTTCTTTCAACAACAACCTCCCTGTCTTTCCTTTGCTGCTTTTGAATTTTTTGAGACCTCCCACTTCCGAATCTGTCCATCTGCTCTCGTTGCCCAGCACTTCAAGTTCTATCTCAAGAAACAAAGTAGGAGAAGAAACTAGGTTTACCAAATAGGGAGAAGAAACAGAAGAAAATGGCAAAACCGTAGTTGCTGTTTATGGGATGATGTGGTGGTCAATGAGGTTTATGCACACAGATCATGTGTGTGAACAAATCTCCCATTCTGTGTAGATGTTTTTCACAATGAGTTTAAGTTCTTCAACAGTGAGCCTTCGTCGGAAATATGTTAAAGCCCTGTAGTATACACTTGTCCATATTCTTGCTTATCCTGAAATCTACTGTGATAATTAACATTTATTGAAGTCATGCTGAATACCTGAATGCAAAATTAGCAGGTGATAAGCAGTTCAGAATCGTGAAATCGACCATAGCAAACAAAGTGATCCCCTGAGCTGAGTTGCTGTGTAAGCAGAGTGTGCAGACTGTACCTCTGTCTTCTGGCCCATCTGTAACCTTGCCCATGCAAAGGGATTGGACTGATTCAGACAGAGTGAAACAATGACCCTGATTATATCACGAGAAATTGCAATATAAGAATTTGAACAAAGAACTCTAAATAAAAAGATGATATCACTGAAAGTCAACAGGGAAGCAATTGGGTTGTTGACAATATCTCCACTGGCAGACTCATTTATAGTAAACTTTTCTTCTGGCAAATGTCGTTATCTGTTAACTGCCATCTAAAGGGCCTATTGACCTCCACAGCTAAGATTAGCTGTAAATGACTACCCTCCTAATAATATGTATACCTTAGAATATTAAATACATTATCCCTTGCAAACATGTTCTGCATTTTCCAGACCCACTCTGCAATCTCACTCTGAATGATGGATATTTTACAATTGTTAATACAACATGGCTGCAGGCAAACAACAAAACTTGTCTAAATGGATCCGAAATCTCCATTCCTCACCAGGGTCCGAGTGAGCAATACTGGGAGTAAGTATATTGTTGCAGAGAGCTACACTTATAACCTGCACAGCTCCTCTTGAGATGGTTAGTGAGAAAATGAGAGAGAAGCTGTTTGATTTCAATCATGATGTTACATTATTCTCCTCTTGTATACTAACAGGGATCCTTCTTTATTTTGAATTTCCCTGGTTTCTAGCGCTGCAACTTTTCTTTAGCAGTATTTAAATTGTGTAAACTTATCGATGAAACATTTAATTTCTTGTTTGTTTGAGTTTCTGAGACTGATCTCCCTTTCTCTGTATGATCAATTGAATGTAGTATTGTCTTTAACCCATAGTCCTGATAAATGAGTTAGGGAAATTGGGAGTGACATGATGTTTAATAATATGAAGGAGCTGAATTCACTGGGAGACACTGACTAACCCAGGTAGTTTTAACAGTGCAATGTAAGGCTGTCAATGAAGCACCATCAGGAACTCCTTCAAACCAAATCAGCCCACAAGAGAAATTACATCAGCATTGACTGTTTTAACAAAAATTAGTAGAATGAGAAAATATAGTTAAAACAATACCAAATTCAGTCTTTTTTTTTAACTCAACCATTGGACACTGGAATATAGTTTTACAAGATGTCAACAATAACTACCCGCATTTTTATAGGGCCTTTTTTAATCTGAATACCAGAAGCAAAACCAAAATATATTACAAGGGCAGAAAGAACAGATAGACTCCACTCGAGCCTAGCGTTCATCATAATCTGATCAATTTCTCATCTGCCTAGCACTAAGAATTGACTTTTTATCCTGAGGCTGGACTCCCAATGTTCTAGATTCTCCAATCAAACAAAACAATGAGTGGGATTTTCTGTTCTCAGAGCGGGTGAAAAGAATGTAGGCAGGTGAACTTGATCGGGTGAGAGGAATAATGTCAGAATTTCTCCCCCTTCCAGTGCTGGCTTAGCTATCTGACCAGCAAGTTATGAGTACAATGGATCACGAGTAAGTCTCAGCACTTTCCTTACATAATACAATGTGTTTATTACATAACAGTAACTATGTACTGATTTCACTAATCCTTAACACATTTTAATACCTATCAGCCAGAGGTAGCAAAGACGTGTGTCTCCATCAGGAGACCAGTTCAGACACCAACTGATTTCCAACCCAGAGTTGTGGGACATCAACAGACCTGGTAGAAATGAGTCCAGCTCAATATTGAGTTGCTGTGCAGCACTATGAGTACTTCTGCAAGGGTCATTCTAAAGCAGACCATAGTGGTATGGACCAGACCAGAATACCTCTGCCATCACCAAAGCATACAGTCAGCAGATAACCTGGACTCTAACTTTTATACTTATTTAAAGGCAAGTGTGAGGTACTGAGTTTCAGATTTGATTTGATTCATCTACTGTAAGACTTTAATCAATACATTCCTTATTCGTATGACACAATTAAAATATGTTTAAAAAGAATTGGCATAGCTTTAACACTATTGAACTACTTAACAAGATAATGTATTATTTAACTATTAATTATCAACTGTTCTAATATAGGAAGCGTCACATAAGCACACACTGGGCAAGGCAATTTAGCAAAACAGTTACAGTTCTCATGTGCTGCCTCTCTCCAGTCCAGCAGAACAAAAAAATGAAATAAACAGTCTGCCCTTTTTTTATTTCTAGAAGGAAATGTCTTGTCTAAGCCTGTAGGAGTAGAGAGCTCAAACTTTTAGCTCAGCAGCAGGAAAAACCTTCTCACACACTGAAAGCAAAACTAAAAACCTTCCTGAGTCTGTGAATCCTGACTCCGCCCACTCATAATTCTTTTATCCAATTTATAGAAAACTTTGCCTGCAACAGACAGGCTATCACCACTGTGGCAACACCTCTCTACAAGAGAAACAGCATAGAATACATCTCTCTTAATGGTACAATACTATCACAATAGGGCTACTGAGGAAGATGCCCAGACCAGCCAAGTACAATGCTGTAGACTCTAAACAGAGTGTCTGACATCATAATTGTTTGCATGTCCTCCACAACCTAACTTTATTAAAAGGTACTTTCTTAGGAGGTGAAGAGATGAAAGGATATGAATGTTTATTTTAGGAGATAGCTGGAAGTGAGGGTGGTATGGTGGCCCAGGAGTGCCCTGACAGATATCAGGAATACCGGCCTATGATCTGATGAGTAATATGAATACCTCCCAGGCTGCATGGTCCTCAGGAAACAAAGCTGCACTGACACATTTCTTTTACTGGTCTGTTTTTGTTACGGACCAGGCTGCTGGAGTGTCACAGAGTCCTCCCATTGACTTGTTCTCATTGGCTGAGAAGCACCTCTTTATGTCCACTGAGGTTATAGTCTGACTTAGTTAAAAATCACACAATGTCAGGTTATAGTCCAACAGGTTTATTTGGAAGCGCTACCTTTCGAAGTGCCACTTCTTCTTCAGGTAGTTCATCACTTGATGAAGAATCAGCGCTTTGAATGCTAATCAATCCTCCACATTCACATTCAAATGTCTTTCTGGCTTCAACAATCAATGCACAGAAGAAGCACCAACAACTTTCAATCATATATACTCTTTATAGCTGTGTCATTAAATCTTTGGTGCCTCCACTCATCATTTCTGCCCAAATGCATCACCTTACATAGAATCCATACAGTGTGGAAACAGTCCATTTGGCCCAACAAGTTCACACCGACCCTCCAAAGAGTAACCCACTCAGATCCATTCCCCTATTACTCTACATTCTCCCTGACTAATGCACCTGACCACCATGGGCAATTTAGCACGGCCAATTCACCTAACCTGCACATCTTTGGGCTGCTACGGGAGGAAACCGGATCACACAGAGGAAACCCATGCAGACACGGAGAATGTGCAAAGTCCACACAGACAGTCGCCCGTGGCTGGAATCAAACCCAGGTCCCTGGCACTGTGAGGCAGTATTGCTAACCACTGAGCCACCGTGCTGCCCTGTCTTTGGATGAAATCCTATTTAACAATTCCTGCCCATTTGTCCAGCCAACTCTTCTCATAGAGATCAGATATTTTTCCTTTTGAGGGATCTTTTTCAGATTTTCTTGAGAGCTACATTTTGATTTTTGGGGGCTGCTTTTTAGTTTTCATTCATCCTCACACCTTTCTTAGGGTGATGTCATTTACTAATATTTTTGACCTCACTCAGAAGCAGAATTTGAAGACTTCTTCAAATCCTCAATAATTGTCACCCATCCATTAGTATGGAGACACTACACCCAATCGTATAACTGGCACAGCAGTGTTTAAATTGGCAGAAGGCAATAGGCAGAAGTTAGAGACAAAAGGTTTTTTTCCCAAAATAACTGACCAGCACTGCAACTCAGAAAACCATTACCCCAAACACACTGTCCACACTGGTGATGTCACAGCTAATATCTTTTCATTGGATATGCTTCAAGTTGGAGGATTTTAACTGGGCAGTAGCTATCCTTTTTACTATATCTTAGACTCAATCTCAGATTTAAATTTAACAATTTATCTAGCACTAATTTTATTCAAGCATCAATTGTTAGTTGGGTATGAGAGCCCTAAACTGCTTCCAGCCTTCTTCTAGAAATGTTTCCTAACTTCACTCCTGAATGTCTTGGCTCTAATTGCAGATTATACTCCTTCGCCTTCAACTTTCTTCACTGACTAATACTTTGTGAGATCTTCAAGTCATGACAAGCACTGTTAATTATTATTTGGGATCTTAGTTCATGAGAAAACATTGCATGTTTATTTGCAACGCAGTCCTTGCAACTCATGTATTCATGGCATGCAAAATGTTTTGAGAAATGATAGAACCAAAATGAAGTTCATTCTTATAAAAGAAATCTATTCAGTATTAAATTGTCCAAATGGTATGGTGTGCAGTAGAATCGCATCCCCGTGCTGTAGCTTTTGAATTTACACAGTCTTAATTTTTTTTATTCATTTGTGGGACTTGGGTGTCACTAGCTGGCCAGCATTGATAGCCCATTCCTGTTTGCCCATGAGAAGGTGGTGGTGACCTACCTTCGTGAATCATTGCAGTCCACTTGCTTTGGGTTGACCCACAATGCCGGTAGGGAGAGAATTCCAGGATTTTGGGAACAGTGGGTATATTTCCGAGTCAGAGTGGTGAGTGGCTTGGAGGGGAACTTGCAGATAGTAGTGTTTCCAAACACCTGCTGCGGTAGTCCTTCTAGATGGAAACGATCATGGGTTTGGAAGGTGCTGTCTAAGGATCTTAGGTGAATTTCTGCAGTGCATCTTGTAGATAGTACACACTGCTGCTACTGAGCGCTGGGGTTGAAGGGATTGAATGTTTGTAGATGTGGTGCCAATCAAGTGGGTTGCTTTGTACTGGATGGTGTCAAGCTTGAACGTTGTTGGAGCTGCCCCCATTTAGGCAAGTGGAGAGTATTACTCCACACTCCTGACTTGTGCGTTGTAGATGGTGGGTAGACTTTGGGATCTCAGGAAGTGAGTTACTTGCTGCAGTATCCTTCGTTTCTGACCTACTTTTGTAGCCACTGGTGTTTATGTCATGAGTCTAGTTGAGTTTCTGGTCAATGGTAACCCCAAGGATTTTGACAGTGGGGCATTCATTGATGGTAATACAGTTGAATGTCAAGGGCGGTGGTTAGAGTGTTTCTTACTGGTGATGGTCATTGTCTGGCATTTGTGTGGCATGAATGTTACTTGCCACTTGTTGGCCCAAGCCTGCATATTGTCCAGATCTTGTTGCATTTGAGCACAGACTGCTTCAGAATCTGAAGAGTTGCGAATGGTGCTGAACACTCTGTCATCATCGACGAACACCCGCACTTCTGACCTTATGACAGAGGGAAGGTCTTTGATGAAGCAGCTGAAGATAGTTGGGCCTTGGACACTACCCTGAGGTACTCCTGCAGAGATGTCCTGGAGCTGAGATGACTGACCCTCCACAACCACAAGTATCTTCCTTTGTGCCAGGTATGACTTGAACCAATGGAGTGTTTGCCCCCAGAAACCCATTGATTCCAGTTTTGACAGGGCTCCTTGATGCCATACTCTGTCAAATGCGACCTTGATGTCAAGGTCTGTCACTCTCACCTCATCTTAAACTGAAGACTTCATATTCATTTGCAAGTAATTCATTGTCTCAGAGTTTTCCTGACCACCAGTAAATTCAGTTGACAAGACTTAAAGCTGTTCTCTTTCCTTCACAGCCTCTTCTCTTCCTCACCTTCTTTTCCTCGTAGCCTTTGCATTTTAGCCTTTCTCTCCCAGCAACCATTCTCCCCCTAGTAGCCTCTAACACCAGCAACTACATATTCTTTTCCCCACAACACCATCTCGTTATGGCAGCCTTGTTACCATTAAGCTCTTCTCACTACCGCTCTCCTCTGGCAGTCTCTGTCCCCACACGAACATCTCTCCCAAACGTCTCACAATGCCACCAGTGTGGTGCTGACACTGGCATGCCCCCATTCACTTTTCTACTGCTTACTGCTTACTGCTCCTGCAATCACAGGCTGTTTCTCTTCCACATTTCTGCACTAATCAGCCTAACAGGAGTAAGCATAGTTTCTTTTCCATTACTAGTCACTCCCATGATTGAATTCTCCAGGGATTTTTGGGCCGTTCAGCGTGAAGTCGCAAATGAAATCTGTGCATTTAGAACTCTTCTATGTGAAGTTGCAGGGAATTTCTTCTATTGTCACTGCTCACCAATCCTTAAAGTCTGGTTTCCTGAGCAAAATTTGAAATTCCACTCTGTATAACAAGGTCAAACTATTTCGACAGAAAGCAAGTAAAATAGTGGATCTAGCACTGACCCTTTGGGAACACCACTGTATATTTTCTTCACTTTGATAAATAACCAATTGCCATAATTTGCTGTTTTCTGCATTTAAACCATTTTTTAAGCCCAATTGGACATTGGTCCTCCTATTCCATGAGCTTCAGTTTTGTTAATGAGCTTTTTTGTGTCAAATACATTTCTAAAATCGATATGGACAATGTATATTGGATTTCCTTCACCAACATTATCCATTATTTCATTAAAATTATCAATTAAATTAGTCACGTTACCTCTACCATTTAAAGTTATGCTGTCTGTTCTCCATCCATGGTAACGTGCCACTCTGATCTCCATGAGCACTTCACTTGTACACCAACCTTTTCTGTGGCATAACTGAGTACCGTTGAAAATCCAAGAGAACCATACTGAGTGATTCTTCACTATCTATTCTACTCTTTACATCCTCGAAAGACGAATAAATTCATTGGATACGATTTTCATTTCGTAAAGTCATGCTGACATTTTCTGATCATATTATTAGTTTGTAAAGCACTGTTACGTTTTCCTTGATAATACGTTAAAACATTTTGCCATCAATTGATGTCAGCTGCCTGGTTGGCCAGTCACCATTTTCTCTTTCCCATCTTTCTTGAAAAGCCATGGTACATTTGCTAATTTGCAGTTCACTGATACCATTCTAAACTATAGCAGATTCTGAAAAATATTCACTCATTGGTCCATTATTTCTGTAGATACTTCTTTTCAGACTAGGATGTACTCTGTTGGGTCCTGGGGATTTATTGGCTTTCTGTCACTTCGGTTTCTCCAGTACTTTTTCACTGCTGATATTAATTACCTTAATTTCCTTATTATTATTAATTCCTTGGTTATTCTCTATTTCTTGCCTTGCCTTGATACAGCATGATATACTGGTGATCTGCAACTATCACAATATGTTCGCTCCTATAACATAAAGATGAGACGAGGGTGATGTAGTACTGAAGTTTTCAATGACCATGTCCCTTAATGGTATGTCACACATTGATGTTACCCTTTCTCCAAAGAAAAAGAAATCTCAAACCGATATACAGTACTGCTTTATATTGGTACTTGTTATCCATTATAAAAATATACAGAAACAGTTTTAAAATGTTAATAATTGAAACTTCTTGGAGGTTTGACAACTCCGCCTAATCTGGTGATTGTATACCCATCAGCTGAGGTATAATTGCTCTCAGCTGACAATTTGATTTTCTTGCAAAAAATGCTGTCACTTAGTATCATTGGACAATCATCATCCTTCTTTGCCAGTAACCAGGTATCCATGACTAGATTTCTGACTCACACTCTCTGTTTGGGCTTGTAATTGTGGTAGTCCTCGATCTGCTTGCTGGTCATGGATCTCTTTCATTCTCCTTTTGATATTGAAAAACATCTTGAGTCTCTAAATAACTGGATAGCTGGTTGTTAGGCAAGATTGTTCACAATTACCTTTCAAACACAAGTTATGCAATGGATGGATGTCCTTCTCCATCGGTGTTACACAAAAATGTGTCAGTGCAATGCGACAGCTTGTTTTGATATTCAAATTCGATGGACATGGATTTTGCATTGTGTACCATTTGTAATGCAAGATGGTTTCAGCATGGATAGTCGGATGACAGTGTAATGTGAGTCACTCCTCTTTCAGCACAAACATCTGAGAATGGTCAGGCAAAGAATTGTAATCCATTGTGAGATAGTACCCAGTTTAATATTGTTATAAGGCAGAGGTTGATCCTACTCTTCAGCAACTTCTAGTGGTTAAATAAAATAAATCCCTAACAGTCACTTTAAAATCAACAAGTAACAATTCTATTTATCTAACTCTAACAATGAACAAATTAACTAAACTATTAACAAACTGAATAAATCCCTTCTGATTGCTATTACCAAATAAAGCAAGATTGTATGTTATGCTGTTCCAATAAATACAAGTCCTTCATATAACAAAAAAAAAAATTAGTCTCAAAATTACAGCCAGATTACATATCTTCCAGAATGTTATGTGCCTCTCCTATCGATTCTTCCATCAGAAATACCTTATTCTGTCTTTGGTACTGTTATTATTTAGATGGTGCTTTCTCTAGTACATAGATGACTGTTAGAGCCAATCTTTAGAGCTGAGGGCTGTTAGCTCTGTTGGATGGAGGGGTTTTTTGTCCAACTGCCCCCTTTTATACCTGTGATGACATATCAATATTCCTTACAATAGGATTGGTCGTACGTTGTCAAAACCATCAGATTTAAATTTAATAGGTTTTGGTCTCTAAGTGCCTGGTTCAAACTGATTGGCTAATTCAAAAACCTGTTATTTTTGTGAAAACTGCTGCTTGACCTGCTAACTGTACCACATTTCGATAGAAATACTTCAGTCTGGGATCTCTGTGCACTTGTCTTTTAAATCTGTAAGCACAGAAAAAAACACCATCTTTTAAAGGGACCAAGCAATGCTTTCCCCATTTTACAATTCTACAATTTCTAATTCTAACTTCCTGTTTTCCAATCCACAACTACTCTACCCAACTTCCCACAGCTATGTCAAACAAACTGAAAATCGCAGGCGTTATTTCAGTGATGATTGCACTCACTGTGTTACCAATTCATTAAACAATAAGAAATTTGGAGGAGCTATCAGTCATGAGGGTGTAATCTTCCCTGTGCACTGTAATTCATTGTTCCTTGAAAGTGGAGTTGCAGATAGATACAATAATGAAGAAGGCGTTTGGTAAGCTTGCCTTTATTGGTCAGTGCAATGAGTATAGAGGTTGGGACACCATGTTGCGGCTGCACAGGACATTGGTTTGGTTACTTTTGGTTCAATTCTAGTTTCTCTGCTATAGGAAATATGTTGTGTAACTTGTAAATCTTTTCTGAACATTTTCAAAGATGTTGCCAGGGTTTGAGTATTAGGGAGAGGCTGAATAAGCTGCGGCTATTTTCCCTGGAGTGTTGGCGGCTGAGGGGTGACTCTATAGAAGTTTATAAAATCATGAGGGACATGGATAGGATGAATAGCCAAGGTCTTTTCCATGGACTGGGCGAGTCCAAAACTCGAGGACATAGGTTTAAGGTGAGAGGAGAAATATTTGAAAGGGTCCGAAGGGGCCACTTTTTCACACAGAGGATGATGCAATTCTGGAACGAGCTGTCAGAGGAAGTGGTAGAAGCTGGTACAGTGACAACATTTAAAAGGCATCTGGAGGGGTGTATGAATAGGAAGAGTTTACAGGGATATGGGCCAAATGCTGCCAAAGGGACTAGATTATATAGGATATCTGGTCAATATGGATGAGTTGAACTGAACAGTCTGTTTTCGTGCTCTACCATTCTATGACTCTGATTCTACAAGTAAGTCAGTTGCAATTATTCTCCAAGGAGTGAAAGAAACATTGTGTAAATGACAAGGTCATCTGCATTGCTAGGATTGATATGTTTTACATTCAGCATGCGTCTACATGAGTTGCTGGGTATCCTTATTCAACCCAAGCGAGTATCTGTTTGATGAAAGAGTGAGGGCAAAGGTGACATGGTGGAGGTCAGGTCTCTGATCAGCCACAACCTGATTCAATGGCAGGACAGGCTCAAAAAGTTAAATAGTCTCTCCATGTTCCTGTGTCCCTCTCCCTGTTCATGGTCAGAAGTCAATGAATCATTGTTATGAATATCTTCAAATCAAATTAGAACCCCAGGAATGTCATCAATGCTCACAGTGTAAACAAAACCTTGAAAGACCCTTGTGATGCGTTGGTAGTGTCCCTTCATTTGTGTCAGGAGGTCTGTTCCAAAGATATGCCAATGGGCTGAGGAGTGGCAGGTGGAGTTTAATTTAGATAAATATGAGGTGCTGCCTTTTGGAAAAGCATATCAAAGCAGGACTTTATACCTTAATGACTCAGACCTTAATGATAAGGTCCTAGGGAGTGTTGCTGAAGAAAGAAATCTTGGAGTGCAGGTTCATTGCTAATTTAAAAAGTAGAGTCACAGGTAGATAGGATAGTGAGGAAGGCATTTGGCATGCTTTTTTTCATTGATCAGGGCATTGAGTATAGGAGTTGGGAGGTCATGTTGCGGCTGTACAGGACATTGGTTAGGCCACCTTTGGAATACTATGTGCAGTTTTCGCCTCCTTTCTATCAGAAGGATGTTGTGGAACTTGAAATGGTTCAGAAAAGATTTACAAGGCTGTTGCCGGGGTTGGAGGATTTGAACTACAGGGAGAGGCTGAATAGGCTGGGGCTGTTTTCCCCAGACCAGTGGAGGCTGAGGGGTGACCTTATAGATTTTTATAAAATCATGAGGGGTATGGATAGGATAAATAGACAAAGTCTTTTCCCTGGGGTCAGGGAATCCAGAACTAGAGGTCATAGGTTTAGGGGGAAAGGAGAAAGATATAAAAGGGACGTAAGGGGCAAACATTTTACGCAGAGGGTGGTACGTGTATGGAATGAGGTGCCAGAGGAAGTGGTGGAGGCTGGTACAATTGCAGCATTTAAAAGACATCTGGATGGGTACATGAATAGGAAGGGTTTAGAGGGGTATGGGCCAAGTGCTGGCAAATGGGACTAGATTAGGTTAGGATATCTGAGTAGGACTGAAGAGTGTGTTTCCGTGCTGTACTTCTCTATGACTCTAACAGTTTAATTAGAAAATATTGATACAAAATCCTGTTAGCTAGAAAATTTCTATGTGCAATGAACTTTGACCTTATACAAACCGTCTTCTATTATTATTTTGTTCAGTAAAGTGGTTTTACGCCGTACAAGTTCAATGGATGAGACTGGGGAGATAGTCTGGTATTTAGCCCTCTGTCTGCTTCTGGCCTGGCTAATAATTGGAGGAGCGTTATCCAAAGGAATCAAATCTTCAGGAAAGGTAAATGATTGGTGATGAATTGAGTTATAGCTAGTGACAAAGTACAGATGTCTGTAAGAATAAAACAAGAATTTATAAATCATTTGTGAAATGGCTGGTTTATTTCCCGGGTGGTGTTAACAGTGTCTGCATGGGAAATGCGAGATCCATAACTCATCAAAACTTCAGGCCTGAGCGAGATCTGCAGATCTGTCTCTTGAGGAAAACAACAGCAATTTCCCCATACCCCTGCAATGTCTTTCTCATTCTAAGGGTTTCGGTCACTGCTACAGGGACTCTGGGGGAATTTTGTATACCTCATGTATGTTTTGAACCCTGATCGTTTGGCCAAAAGTACAAATCTTTGTACATACCATCCACTTTAAACTTGAAATCAAACATGTTGTAATGTAAACTTACTGTATAGCAATATAGAACAACATACCTGTGACGGTACATGCACAGCTTCATGTGTTTGCTTACACCATTTTCTCCCCTTGCACTCCTGTTGGTGGTAGGGTTGGTGGGAACAGTCTCTGACATAGCAACTACAATAGCACATTGATTAAACAAAATGGATTACAATCTCTCCAAAATCTCGCTCCTGTAACATAGACTCACAACCTTGGATTAAAACCTTACCCTTAGAAATACAACTTTTACGTGAGTATATACAGTAACTTAGAAAAATAATGTACGATTTGAATTTAGTTACAATACATATCTCCGTTTCAAATTTGTACTTCATCTAATTATTGTTCCTCTAATTCTATACTATTTGATTCTCTGCATTGATTAAAATTCTATTGCCTTAATATTTGGTTAAGTTGAATGCTTTAAATGGGGAATATGGAATACCGAACAATTTATTCTCCGTGTTCAGGTGGTTTATTTCACTGCGACATTACCTTATGTGATTCTGACCGTACTCCTGATCCGAGGGCTTACCCTGGAGGGAGCCTCTAAAGGAATTGAGTTCTATATCGGAAGCCATTCAGACTTCTCCACATTGGCAGACGCTCAGGTGTGTAAACCAGAATAATCCATAGAATTTCAGCTGTGATTTTGAGTCAAGCTCCGATTTTCAATATTTTCCTGCGTAACAAAGGTAATCATTTTGAAGAGCGATGTGCTATCGTTATGTCCCTGCTCAAATATGGGAAAAGAAAAACAGAACTTTTGTGAAACTGACCCGCCTGCAGTGGGACTGTCAACAGTGAAGTGGGTTTGGCTGTGACTTTGATTCAGCCATGCCATTAACATCAGTGGTTGGGTGTGATCAAATTACCTGCCTTTACATTTGCTGAAGCGACAACGATAGTCCCAAATTTGTTTCATTGAAAATATAAGAGGAAGATTTTTTGAATTGAATTGAAAAAAGGGCTCGATTTGAAATGAAACAATTAGAGAAATTACATGATATGCATGAAAATCTCAGTGATTAAGCTCTTCAAGACTTCTTTGGCCATTTGCTCTCCCAAATGGATATGAGTCTTCAGGTGAAGGATATGAACAGAGTAGGTGATGAGCAAAGTATGTGACCGAAATAAAAATTGTATTATCTGTCGGAATGTTTGTGTTGAGGGAGTGGGAGTGGGGTCAGTGGATTTATATTGGAGTACCTTGTGGCTTCTCACACACTAATTAGTTGAATGACGCCAATGGCTGTATATCAGGCCTCTCTGGGAATGCCATAAATGGGTGAGAGGCGCTCTGGCCATTTAGGTCTCCTGCTTCTAAATTTCCTGGTCCTCCAAGGATACTGGATGGTCAGCGACTTCTTCCTTCCTATCTTGTACCAGATGACAATCCTGGACACCATTGTTTGTGAATACTGAACAGCAGCTGCAGATTTATCCAGGGACCTGAATCACGTCTTTACTAATTAAACGTTTGGCTTGATAATTGTCTTTATGTTTGTGTGATACTTGTAACTTTCCGCTGCATCAGTCTCGAGGTTAATCATGGATATTATATCCATATCCTTGGAAGCTTGATCTTATCTCCAAAGAACCATCCACAATTTTGTATTGTTGCAGTTCTTTGGGCATAATAGTGCTGAATGAGCAAGGGAAGCTGCCAAAATGTCACTGAATGATATGCATGAATGCCTTCCTGTGATCACATGCCAGTTGAACATTCATGGAGTGGAATACCTAGAAATTGTAAAAAATTACAGTTGAATCTGAGGATGTCTTGAATGCCACATGTATATTGTCCGTGGGTCCATGTACCAGCCGTGGCAATGAATTTCTATGTCCAATGGCCTTATTAGCATCAATGTAGGTATAAGGGGCAGCCTTGGCAAACAGCAAAGATATGCCACAGTGGTCTGACTTGCTCAAGGTACTATTTATCTGTCATATCAAGGAAGCTAATCCTCCACTTGTACACCTTGTGCCAGGTGTATGTCCTCTTTGAAACTAGGTCTCTGTCTCCATCATCTTTTTGTGATGGAAAGGCATGTGGCTGTGGAGAAGATTGCTGTGTTTCTCCTTGTGCTGTTGGCATTAGTATCTCTCCTGTTCCTCATCAGAGGTTTGTAGGGAGAAACAATCAAAGTTCCTGAAATGAATTTGGCAGTGAGTATAAGACAGGTATACAATATACTGTTTAACAGAGATACTAATTAGCAGTGGAAAATTCATTCAGTTAGCCCCCCATTAAGTTGGAGAATAAACCCATTCCAGGCTTTTTGTGGTTAATGCAAGTTTACACGTGCAATAAGCTTCAGTGTGATTTCCTGATGCTGACTTTTTTTTTCCTTTATTTTATAGGTCTGGAAAGATGCTGCGATACAAATTTTCTTTTCTTTGTCAGTGGGTTCTGGAACTTTAATAGCACTGTCATCCTACAACAAATTCCACAACAATTGTTACCAAGACGCCATTGTTGTCTGTGTTGTTAATTGTGGTACGAGTGTGTTTGCTGGATTTGTCATCTTCTCCATCCTTGGGCATATGGCTCATGTCCAAGGCAAACCTGTTTCTGAGGTTGCCCAGTCAGGTAAATGCAGTGTCCACTTTGCTATCTTCTGTTAAAATATTTCCAAACTTTCCAAACATAAAGCTGGGCGGCAAAGGTAGCCTAGTTGAGGAATTCATGGAATGATGTCAGGATAGTTTTTTAGAACAACAAGTTTGGAAACCAACAAAAGAGCAAGCTGTACCAGACCTGGTATTGTGCAACAAGAAAGGATTAATGCCTCGTCTCGTAGTAAAGCTGCTCCAAGCTAGCATTTTATATTCAGCTCGAGGTGCAGAAGTGAGTGCAAGATATTATAATAAGCTTAAATGCGGACAATTACGATGGCAGGAAAACAGCTGTCTAAATTGAATTGGAAAACTTGATTGAAGTGTGTAATTCAATTGAGTCACAGAAGCAGCTATATAGTGGGATTTTCAGAATAGACAGAAGATATAAATTCTAAAGAGAAATAGCAATTCCAAGGGACAGTCCCACTATTCGTGGTTAACTAGAAACATTAAGCAGCATCAAAGTTAAAGAAAAAGAATATAATTGTGGGTAGAAAGTTGGCAGGTCAGAAAATTTGGCAGAATATAAGGTACAGCAAAGAATGATTTTAAAAAATTCACAAGGTAGAATTAGAATTGTAAAGAGAGATACATAAAGGTTTAATATAAATATAAAAGATAAAATATAAAGATTTTAAAATATTATATATATTTAAAAAAGAAAAGTTAACAGGCTGAGCATTGGGCATATAGAATGCGAGTCTGGAGAATTAATCATTGAAAATAAAGAGATGGCAAATCAGTAACACTCCAGAAGGAGCAATACATCTGGGAATGGAAAGGAGGGAGGAACTCAGGATAAACACAAAAACCTGAGAAGTAGAAATGAGCAAATTGTTGCAGTGTGATCTGACAAATTTGAGTGCTGAATGACTTTATCCTTGTGGCAAGTGACGTAGTCGATGCATTTACTTTAATATCCCAAAACTCTCTTGATGCAGGAAAAATGTGATTCAATTGGAGAAAAGCAAATGGACCTGCTTAATTAAAAAAAGGGAGGGAGAAAGAAGGCAGGAGTATACAGGTCAATTAACTTAACATGTATCTTGGGGATTAAACTATGATTAAATAAATTATATTGGAGCATTTAGATAAATTTCAGATTATGATGAAGATTCAACATGCAATTTTGGCAGCAAGAAGATGACTCCCAGCTTTTAGCTGTAACAAAGAAAGGTAAAACAGCTTCCACATCTAGCTGCAAGACACCAGCAACAACTGCTACTGAAAAACTAGAACTAAAAATTCTTGGTCCTGCAGAAGCTTGATCTTACCCATTCACACTGCTTCTATTGTTCCAACTCTTAAAAAGAAAAAGGCTTCACAAGCTGTTTACTTTATTGCTTGGAAACTCTGTCTCAAATTTTTTTCACAAAAAAAACAACAGGACAAAACATACCTCTTAAACCATAGTGTCGTCGTACTTTGTCTCTGAAAAAAATGAATCATCAATACATAAAGTTGGCTTCATTTTTAAAAACCTTTAGTATTATACTATTAGTACACTATAATACATATACATTACACTGACTCTAAGCATGCAAAGATGCCTTACCACAGTCCATTTCATTCCATTTTGTCCCGCCATCAAACACCTCAGTCCTTCACAAAGCCGTGACAATGCGTCGGCAATTACATTCTCTCTTCCTGCCATGTGAATATTTTTCAAGTTGAATGCTGCAAGAATAAGCTCCATCTCGTACATTTACCCTTAATATTTTCCAGAATCTTTAAGGGGATATGATCAGTATATATACTTGTCTCAGATGGATTACCAGCAATATGAATGTTGAAATGTTGATGTGGACTTGTTGGGCCAAATGGCCTGTTTCCTCACTTTAGAGAATTTAAGATTATATAAAGTGAGGTTAGAGAGTCCAGTGAGAAGTGGTGAAGTGATGACAGGAGCAATAAAGTAATTCTCAGTTCCAGAGATACAGTTTATCCCTGGTAATCATCTAGCTGGATCACAGGTGGGTGTGATGCCTACTGTGGTTGAAAAGCCGGTGGAAAATCAGGCAACTAAAGTGTTAAAGGATGTATGCTGAAAATGTGTTGCTGGAAAAGCGCAGCAGGTCAGGCAGCATCCAAGGAACAGGAGAATTGACATTTCGGGCATAAGCCCTTCTTCAGGAATGAAGAAAGTGTGTCCAGCAGGCTAAGATAAAAGGTAGGGAGGAGGGACTTGGGGGAGGGGCGTTGGAATTGCGATAGGTGGAGGGAAGTCAAGGTGAGGGTGATAGGCCGGAGTGGTGTGGGGCGGAGAGGTCAGGAAGAAGATTGCAGGTTAGGAAGGCGGTGCTGAGTTGTATATCCTGCAATTTCTCCCAACTGTGATAACAGGTCACAAAGCCATAAGTGGAAACAGAGAGGAATCAAAGAGTAAAGAGATGGAAGTGGATTTTCAATGATCAAAAACTATATTTGATCAAATGGCTGATCAAAAAAACAAGAACAGGTGAAGGTCAAATTGGATATTTTAAATTGAGAGAAATTAGCTGGATTACGACAGAAAAATGGTAAACTAAAGCAGTTGTATCGAAAGCTATATACAGAAAAAGAATGAGTTTATCCCAGAATATTACTATTATAAACATGAAACTTTGATGAGGAAATGGAGATGATAGCAAATCCAGCCAGATGACAAATGGGCAGAAGCTCATCAAGTTCTATTACCAGCAGATTATAGAAAGGAAGGTAGCAGGTAACACACAAATTACCAGGATGTGGGCATTTGGGGGTAAGGAAAACTCAATTCAAAATACAAAAACATTTTTATTGGCCTGGACTGTATTTGGAACATAGTTGACTTTTGCCAGACATGTGGAAAACCACAGGCAGTGATAAAACCAGCAACCTTATTCCCCATTCCCTCATTTGTGAAACCTTTTACAGATGTTTTAATTGATTGCTTAGGATCCCTACCGAAATGAAATATGGGAATCGGTATTTGTTGACCATAATGGATGTGTCTACTCAATTTCCAAAAGCCAATCCATTATGCAGTATCATGTCTAAAAGGATTATGGAAGAGTTACTCAACTTGTTTTACAAGATACAGACTACCCACAGAAATACAATCGGAAAAAGGTTCAAATTTTACATCAAAATTATTCAAGAATGTTATGAATAACTTTGGAACAAAAAACTTCAAATCCACTGCACACCATCCAGAGTCACAGGGAACATTAGAACCACGTTGGGGGCTAAGAGTCATGACTATCCAGATAACTGGGATAAAGAAATTCCAGTTGCACTGTTTTTCAAATAGAAATGCGCCAAATGAAACTACCAAATTCTGGCCATTTAAGTTAGATTTCTGGCAAGAAGTGAGAGGATTACTGAAATTAAGGAGAAATTGGGGAGTCAGAGTTCAGAGACCACATATGTGTCAAATTTCATGGGAAGATTAAAGTGAGTGAATGAATTGGCCAGACAGCATTTTAAAGTAACACAGCATGTGATGAAACAGGAAGCAGACAAAAAAAATTGAAAAGTCGCAATTTTGCCAGCAGAGATAAAATGTTGGTGTTACACCCAGGTGAATGTTTAAAGGCACAACATTTGGTCAGCCTTAACAAATCAAAAGTAAATAGAGTCAGGTGAATTATTTAATAAGAATACTAGATTGGAAGAAATCTCACACTGTGTATCATGAGAATATGTTCAAAAGGTATTTTGATAGGCAAGAAAAGCAAAAGGAAAATGTGTTACTGGTTACAACACAGAGTGAAGACATTCCTCAAATTATATTGGACAATGAGGAAGTTCTCAAAAATTGGAATATGTTAATGAGTTACCTTCCCGAGGAATACTGAAATAAGAGTTATTATAATCGTACAACACTCTCTTCTCACCATGAATTCCACATATTACTACTGCTTCTGGCAGTATTCCTTCTGAATCACATATCTCTTCATCTCTCACAATCAAAGGTGGACTTGCTCCTGTATCTCTTAAAATCTGAATTTCTTTTCCTGCTCTTGTTGGGATACATGAGTTAAACCTTACCATGCAAATTCATTCTTTAAAGAGATCTGGCACTTCCTTCTCAACCAACTCTTGATTTGGTTGTAAATTCTTTACATTTTATTAGCCTCCACTGTGTTTTCCTTTACCACTTCAACAAAATTCACTGGCTTGTCCTGTTTTCCCACATCTGTCTTCTCAGTGCATTTTCTAAATCACCAAAACCGTGACCTAATGTGGCCTACTTTATTACAGTGAAAACTCCTGAGCTTTTTTACTTCTCTTTCCCCCTCATGGGTCTCCTTTTTACCTTCTGGTAAACTATCTTTACCCTCTTCAATGTTATCTGCTTTTCCTTTACCACCTGAGGATTTCTCTTTTCCCTAATTTAGATTGAAATTGATATTGGAAGCTAAACATTGATTTATGAATCAGCTCATAATCGTTTCCCATTTGTGCTGCTAACCTGCCAGTCTTAACTCTCTGCTTTTTGACATGAGTTCTCACTACTTCAGGAAGTAAATTTTTGAACTCCTCCAAAATAATCATCTCTTGAAGCACATCATTTGTTTGATCTATTTTCATTGCCGTTATCCACTTTTCAAAATTGCTTTTTTTGGTCCTTTCAAACTCTGAATGTTTGGCCAAGTTTCTTCCCTCGATTCCTAAAACGTTGTCTTTATGCTTCTGGTACTAGCTCGTGTGCATTTAAGATGGCTTTTTTCACCTCATTGTACTCCCCAGGTGCCTTCTCTGATAGTGATTCAAATACCTCATTGGCTGTACCTACCAACTGTGTTTAGATCAATAATGCCATTTCAAATGTTGAAACACTTTCTCAAATGAAATGTAAAAGGCTTCTACATCCTTATCGTCAAATTTAGACAACACGTGGACATACTTAAACAGATCCCCACTGGGCCTTTGGCTACAATGGGATTGCTCTCCGTCACTGTCCTCTTCACAAATCCTACCTTTCAATTCTACCTCCACCATTTTAAGTTGACTTTGAGTTTTCAGTTCCAACCTCTGAAGTTCAAAAACTCTCTCTTTCTCTCTTTCTTCTCTCTGTTTGTCCCTTTCATTGCTCTGGCTTTCCTTTCCTTTTCCTTTTGTTCTGCTTTTAATCATATTTCAAAAGTGTTTCATTTCTTTTTCTCTTTCTTTTTGTTTTGCCTCTAACTCAAGCTGCTTCCTTTCCAATTGAATTTTGCCATTTCAGTGGCATTCCTGGCAACTGTAAGTGCTGTGCGATTGCCACACTTTTTTCCCTTTCCCCACAGATGCAGGCAACCCAAGTTCTAGGTTGTTTGCTCATTGCCTTGATCACTTTCTGTAAAACTCCCAAAGTGACTTCTTGCACCCCCAGGATACTCTTAGTAACTGAAAGAGCCATTACTATACAAAGCATCCTGTATTTAAATCAATCAAATGCAACACCTGAAATTAAAAAACCAACACTCACCATTGTTTTTTAATCCAATAATCCTGAATCAAATTATCTTAAACCCAATTAGAGATTTTAATCCTGACAGGCACCCTCATTTTGTTATGGGCCAGACCAAACCCCGTCAAAATATTAAGAAAATAGCTTAGACCTTGACGCTTCCCTTATTTTAAAGGCAAGTGCCAGGTGTTGCGTTCTGGATGTAATTTGATGGGTCAAACTACCAGTCTTGAAGCAAAGCACACTTTATTCATACACTATCATTAAAATATAACAAAAGAAAGAAGTAATTGGAATAACTAAACTCTATTGGAAAACTTAACAGAATAATAGATTAATTAACTACTAAACAGTAACTGTGCCAATATAGTAATGTCCCATAAACATACCGTTGGCAAAGGCGAATTCAATAAAATAGATTGTCTCATGCAATTCTAGCAGCAAGAAGTGAAACCCCAGCTGTTAGCTGTAACAGAGAGAGGAGAAACAGCTTCAGGACCCCAACAACTGCTATTAGTAAAGTAAAACTAGAAGTCCTGGCTCTGTGGGAGCTTGACCCACCCATTTAGGCTACTTCTGTTGTTCCAACTGTTAAAAATACTCATGGCTTCAGTAGTTGTTTACTTTCTTGGCTTTAAGGAAACTGCTGTGTACATCTGTCTCAACCTTTCTTCAGAAAAGAAAACAGAACAAAATGCATTTCTTAAAGTATCATCACAATAAATAGCAAAATGAGCTGAGAAGGGGACATAAGGAGGCCATAAAAAGATATACATAAGATATACATAGGTAAAGATGTGACAAATGGAGTGTAATGTCAGAAAATGCTGTGTTGACAGGAAGAATACAAAGGAAACATCTCATTTGACTAGTGAAGTAGTTCTGAGTTCTAAAATGCGGAGGTATTTTGCTGTCTTACTGCATGAATCACAAAAACAGCTGATATGCAGACTTAGCATGGAAGGAGCAAAGCTTATAGAAGGTTATAGTTTATTGTAGGGGGGTTATTGAATGTAAAAGGGGGTAGGTTATAGTTCAGTTATGTAGGGCATTAGCAAGATTGCCTGTGTACAGGCAACTTATTTAAGGAGGAAGTAAGTGCATTGGAAGCAGTGCAGAGTAAGCTTATCAGTCTAATACCGGGAATGTGTAAGATAAAGCGATTGGTCGGGCTAGGCTTGTATCTGTTGGACTGACACAGTTAAGATCCCAACGGGTCTTCATGGAAGAAATTAGAACTAAGTATTAGAAATAAAGGTATTAGAAATAACCCCGACCTCACTATCAAACCAGCAGACAAGGGAGGCACGATGGTAGTTTGGCGCACTGATAAAAACTGGACACCCCGTGCTGGCCTCTTACCCGCCCTCGATCTCTTCATAGCCAACTGCCGCCGCAACATTAACCACCTCAACCTGTCCACCCTCTTACCCACTCCAACCTCTCACCCTCGCAACGTGCAGCCCTCCACTCCCTCCGCTCCAACTCAGTATCTTTACTCAGCGAGTCGTGAGTTCATGGAATGCCCTGCCAGTAGCAGTGGTGGACTCTCCCTCATTATGGGCATTTAAGCGGGCATTGGATAGGCATATGGAGGATAGTGGGCTAGTGTAGGTTAGGTGGGCTTGGATCGGCGCAACATCGAGGGCCGAAGGGCCTGTACTGCGCTGTATTCTTCAATGTTATATGTTCTAACCCCAACCTCACTATCAAACCAGCAGACAAGGGAGGTGCGGTGGTAGTTTGGCGCACCGATAAGAAGTCCCTCCTCCCTACCTTTTATCTTGGCCTGCTTGGCACACCTTCCTCATTCCTGAAAAAGGGCTTATGCCCAAAACGTCGATGCTCCTGCTCCTTGGTTGCTGCCTGACCTGCTGCGCTTTTCCAGCAACACATTTTTCAGTTCTGATCTCCAGCATCTGCAGTCCTCACTTTCTCCGAAATAAAGGGATACCCATTTAAAATATGTGTTTTATTTCACTCTCGCAGAAGATTGAGAGTCTTTGGAACTCTCTTCATGAATACCTGATGGAGACAATGTCTTTCCATATTTTCTAAGGTGAAGTTCAATAGATTCTTGTTAAGCAGTGGATGAAAGGTATGTCGATTTGAGGTTACAGACTGATCTAGTTGAATGGTGGAGATGGGTCACAGTGCAGAGTGGATGACTCCTGCACCTTTTTCAAATGTTCCAATTTCACCAAACCACAATCTCTCTATTCTGTTGGCAAAGTTTGGATCCAATAGTTATTGCTGCAGAATAATATATACTGACTTTTACAAATTAGTGGAGATTGGTTCTGAAGAGGTTTGGAGTTCCATTAAATATTGTGACGTCTTACAATAATTTTTTTTTTTAAAGTTAGTTAATTGAACTTCCAACTGAGAGGATATAATCTCAGAGTTAAAATGTTTTGAGTTGTGGATTCGGGTGGTTTGTAGGTGGGTATTGTGCAGGTCTCAGATTAACCAAATTCTTTTGGTCAAGGTTGCAATGAAGATTTGTTAGTAAAGCAACAATAGCCATTGAATGCTTCAGGCATAAATGGATCGAAACCAACATTGATAAATGATAATATGATCTGATCTTCAAAATACATCAATACAAACAATTTGCACATTTTAGTTCTTAAGCTCAGTGTGATAGCTCTGGCTCTCTAGGCTCCCAAAATGGTGAAAGGAGTTACAAGTTTCGCAAGAGCATTATAAAGTTGGAAGGGAAATTGTAGAGACATAGAGGTGTACAGCACGGAAACAGACCCTTCAGTCTAATTCATCCATGCCGACCAGATATCCCAATCCAATCTAGTCCCACCTGCCAGCACCCAACTCCTATCCCTCCAAACCTTTCCTATTCATATACCCATCCAAATGCCTCTTAATAGTTGCAATTGTACCAGCCTCCACCACATCCTCTGGCAGCTCGTTCCATACACGTACCACCCTCTGCGTGAAACCATTGCCCCTTAGGTCTCTTTTATGTCTTTCCCCTCTCACCCTAAACCTATGCCCTCTAGTTCTGGATTCCCCCACCCCAGGGGAAAGACTTTGTCAATTTATCCTATGATTTTATAAACCTCTATAAGGTCACCCCTCAGCCTCTGATGCTTCAGGGAAAATAGCCCCAGCCTGTTCAACCTCTCCCCATAGCTCAAATCCTCTAACCCTGGCAACATCCTTGTAATTGTTCCACTTTTATACTATTCAGTACATTGCCCAGCATATAGTCATGGTACCTCAACAACTTCATTACAGAATAAACATTTTACACAGCAGGAAAATAAAAGGTTGTTCACTTCTCCAACCTATTAGTCTTTACATGTTTCCATAATGCTAGCTTCCATGATGGCTTTGCATGTCAGGTTGTGGCAGTCTTGGAACCAGCTTGTGTCCTAGCTGCAGATGTTCCTCGGGCTTGTGTCCTATCACTAGCCATCTTCATAGATGTTTCATCTATAACCTTCCCCAAACTTAAAAAAAAATGTAAATAATATTTTGTATCAATGCAGTTATGGCCATATGCACGCTGTGAAGATAACATGTTGGAAATGTCTCCACAGCACAAATCTGTCATTGAATTGACAATATAATTTAATGGTAACCCAGGATGGATTGATAAAGGGAAAATGTCACAATAGGGACTGTTTTGAGACTGTTTTGGTCTCCTGGTACATTGTTGGTTGAAGTAGAGGGACCTTTATTCTTTCCTTACAGCACAATTGCTTTTACCATATCACATGTATCCACCATTTAGGTTTTGGTTTGGCTTTCATGGCGTATCCGGAGATTGCTGCACAGTTGCCGTGGGCACCTTTATGGTCCATTTTATTTTTCCTCATGCTGGCCACATTGGCAATCGACACTCTGTTTGCAGCTTTAGGTAAGAACAATGTTTTTTAATCATTCTCTTTGTGGGTTAGAATTACAATCGAAGATAATAAACTACTCTTGGTGAATAATTGGGTGGATGTCCAACCTACCAGTATATCAATTCTCTGCTCTTGTGTTTGTGGAGAATGGGGAAGCTTTAACTGAGCTAAAAGTTACATTCAAATTCAGAGGAAATCACCCCAATATTTAGAAAAACTCACAGAAAATTTGATGTTTATTCTATTCCTGAAAATTTATTGCAAAAATTAGTTCAACTGTTTCAATTTTCAATATATTTACCAAAACAATAAAGTCTATACAAATTGCAGGAGGACGTCACTAACCCACCTCAGTTAGCTGCTCCACTGTTGCTTTATAAACAGCTTTTAACTGTCCAAATTGAATTTCTTTGCATTCTCATGAATTTTTTTCTCATTGTTCCTTTTCATTTCTTTATCTAATTCCCTTTTAAAAAATATAATGTTTGTTACCGATATGCATAGCTATATTTGGGAAATATTCCATCAGGCTGCACTCACCTCAGTAGGAAGTGCTTGGAATTATATGGTTTTCACTCCTATGATGGAAGGATGGGTGTTAGGTGAATTCAGGTCTATTGCGTCCAGACACAGTTTGGAGGTGTCAGCATGATCTATCCAGCGCTGAGACAGACCCTTCAAAAGATTGGCCTTTGGTCTTTAAGATGCATCCTAATTGTTAATCATATTTCAGACACTCTGGCTCACTTCTTGCCCTCCCAGCCCCACCATGCCAATTCAATTCCAGCTCATGCCTGAACCCATTACTTCAGAAGTCTGACTAAACTTAATGCCACTCAGTACCACCCAATGTTCCTTTGTAATCTCCATACCAGTTCATCCCACCCCCTCAATCCCAATGGCCCTGCATGCACTACATATCGACACATCAGCCACACCCATACTCCATGGACCCTCATATACTCTCTTGTCACTCATTTCGTTTCCATGCCCACTCATTCAACTCACATTCTGAATAGGAACAATGGATTCCATAGAAATAATCGCATGTGTGGAACTGCTTACAAACATGCATTCATATTTTTCATAAAATATCATGCTACAATCCTGAAAAAAATCAATCAACCAGACTACTAACACACCAAAAACTATTGACATTTGCCATATCTTTACCTTGCACAAATAGCATTGAGCCATTGGCAACAGAGCTCACAAGGAAGAATGTTTATTATAACATATAACTGGCATGCATCTCATCAAATGTGTCAACAAATTAGATTAGTCCTTATATGGGAGTGTAGACTCTCAGTGAAGTATGCATAGTGCACCCCCCCGCCCCTAGTCTGAAAAGGAGCATTTGATTGGGAGTGGCACATCTTTCAAGGACTTGTGAATTTTCTGTCTCTTCTTGCTCTTCCAGATGGTATCAGATTTTTATACTGATCCCCTACTGTCTGTGGGATGATTACCTTCTGCGAAGTATGACCCAGAAACCTCTCATCCTGCCTGACCATCCACAGTGACTCCAGTTTTCACACAGACCCGGAAATCCTAAGCTTGAAATGGAGCAGCAGGAGACACTCTATACACACGTAACCACTCAAGACAAAATGTAGTGTCCTGAAGATCCTACAGTGGCAGGAATAGCATGTAACAGATCTCAGATGTCCATCCATGAGATGAAACCTCCTCACTACTCCCTCTCAGGATTCCTGTCACATGGTCACACTCAGTCTCTTTCCTGCATTGCTTTCTCTCAGTTCTCTCTTTAATCCTACCCCAGCTCTCCTCATCTTCCACTACTCTTGTGCAAGAGCATAGGAATAACATCCTTGTCTAACACAAGTCTATCAATCTCAGTTTTGAAATTTTCTAATAAAATTCATTTTTCCGTGATATAATTTTGATGAACTTAAGATAAGATTCTATTAAACTTTTCGATTTTTTTTTATGCCTGTCTATTATGTTTCTATGTTTTTCTTGCCTGCACCCTTGTCCACACTTTTTACTTTCCTCACCATTTAAAAATTACTGTAATGAATACATCTTAAGTCCAAAGGTGTTGTTTGAAACTTGCCTCATTGAGCTCAGTCTTCCACTTTATCCCACTCACTTAATCTAATGGTTTCTTTCAACTTTCAGCGCCACTTACCGCACTAACTGACTTAATGTTGTCAGCAAGCTTTAATATATGGCTTTGAATTTCTTCATTTAAGTCACTGGTGAAAAATTGATAATCCAGTGCAGATTTTGTTGCAAACATACAGTCGCATCCTACCAACTACAGTAATTATCTGTTATTCTTACTCTCAGTTCCCTATTTGCTAACCAATTTCTGATATATGTCAGAGATATGCCTCTTATAGCATTTATTTACATTTCTCCGAATAGACTCTTGAGCAGAACTCAATTAAATGTCTCTGGAAGTCCATCTATACTCTCTTAACTAGCATGTTACTTTGAATGCAGATCCTAAGTTGTCAAATCTCTGTTTTTGGGGCAAACATGTTTAACCACAAATGAGGCTTGCAATAATATTCAGGTTTGAATGTTGTAGAGGATTGACAGCCTGAGAATCTCTCCAATAATTGACAGACCTGACTCAGGATAAAATGGAATGTGTTGCCGTCTGCCCCTCTGATCTTTTGAGTTTTGGTACCTCCAGGTCGGGTTGTTGAGATACTGTGTAACTTATTAATTTGTTACTGATTGCAAGTAATAATTTTCATTTTCCCAGAAAAACTCATAACAGTTTTGCTGGACAGGTTTCCAAAATATCTACGATCAAAGCGCTTCGCTCTGACATGTGGTATTTGCGTGTTGTTTTATTTGTTTGGCCTTGTGAGTGTAACACAGGTAAGTTGCTTCTATAATTTGTTCTGAGTTTTTATATATTGCTAGTTGTAACTCGGAAGTCAAAAACTTCAAATTATTTAGAAATAAAGAAAGACTGTGATTTTGATAGCAATTATTTTATCATTTGTGTGATAATGCGCAATGATACTGTGGGACTGCATGACCTTCACCCATCTCCTGTTACTAAATGCAGAGCCTGAGATCCTAGCCAAGCTCAGATTGTACCTGAATAGAAGTGCACAACTTTTATGTCACAGGGATCACCTGTTTTGTGCAGGAGACCTCTGTGGTTTTCTGAAGAGCTCATGTGTTATTGTAATTTCAGGCTGGAATTTACTGGATACATTTAATTGATCATTTCTGTGTTGGATGGGTCCCCATTATAATAACACTGCTGGAACTCATGGGTGTAAGCTGGCTGTATGGTAAGTTGGGAAAGAACTGAAACAATATTAAAAAAGGGCACAAAAAGAATTCTGGATGGAGGATTTCAATGTTCACCACCAAGCGTGGTTCGGTAGCAGCACTACTGATCAAGGCAGTCGGGTCCAAAGGACATAGCTGCTAGACTTGGTCTGTGACAGGTGGTGAGGGAACCAACAAGAGGGAAAAACATACTTGACCTCATCCTAGGCAATCTGCTAGCTGCAGATGCATCTGTCAATGACAGAATTGGTAAGAGTGACCACTGCACAATCCTTGTGGAGATGAATTCCCACCTTCACATTGAGAATAATCTCTATCGTTGTTGTGTGCCACTATCATTGTTCTAAATGGGATGGACTTCAAACAGTGTGGTGCTGGAAGAGCACAGCTGGTAAGGCAGCATCTGAGGAGCAGGAGAGTCGATGTTTTAGGCATAAGCCCTTCATCAGAAATGATCTCCAGCATCTACAGTCCTCACTTTCTCCTAGACTTGGAACAGATCTGGCAACTCAAGACTGGGCATCCATGTGGCACTGTGAGCCATCAACAGCAGCAGAATTGAACTCCAACACAATTTATAAACTCATGCCCCGGCATAATCCCCACTCAACCATTACCATGCTCCTCTCATTTATCTCTTCACCCTTCAGGCACTCTGCCTGTATTCCTGATGAAGAGCTTTTGCCCGAAACGTCGATTTTCCTGTTCCTTGGATGCTGTCTGAACTGCTGTGCTTTTCCAGCACCATTCTAATCTAGAATCTGGTTTCCAGCATCTGCAGTTATTGTTTTTACCATTACCATTATGTCAGGGGATCAACCCTGGTTCAATGGAGAGTGCAGGATGATATGCCAGGCGCAGTACCAGGCGTAACTGAAGATGACGTGTCAACCTGGTGAAGCCAACAAACAGGACTACGTGCCAAACAGTATAAGCAGCAAATGGTAGGTAGAGCTAAGCGATCCCACAACCCATGAATCTGATCTAAGCTGAGCAGTCCTGTCACATTCAGTTGTGAGTGGTGGTGGTGGAGAAGGCTCTACAAATATCCCATCCTCAGTGCAAAAGATAAGGCTGACGCTTTTGCAGCAATCTTCAGCCAGAGGTGCTGATTGGATGATCCATTTCGGCGTCCTCCAGTGGTCCCCAGCATTACAGATACCAGTCAATTCAGTCCACATGAAATCACGAAATGGATAGAGATACTGGATTACTGCAAAGGCTACGAGTCCTGACAACATCTCAGCAAGAGTATTGAAGATGTGTGCTCCATAACTAGCCGCTCCCCTACTAAAGATCCTCCACTATAAATACACCACTGTCATCTATCCAACAATGTGGAAAATTGCCCAGGTGTGTCCTGTATATAAAAAGCAGGATATATCCAACCCAGTCAATTAGTGCCCTATCAGTCTCGTCTCAATCATCAGTAAAGTAATGGAAGGTGTCTTCAACAGTGCTATCAAGTAGCAATTGCTCAGTTTTTCTTCCGCCAGAACCACTCAGTTCCTGACCTCATTACAGCCTTGATTCAAACGTGGACACAAGAGCTGAATTCCAGAGGTGAGAGTGACAGCCCTTCACATCAAGGCTGCATTCGACTGATTGTGACATCAAGGAGCCCAAGCAAAAGTGGAATCAATGAGTATTTGGGGGCAAACTGTCTGATGATTGGAGTCATACTTGCCACACATGAAGATGGGTTGAAAAGTGTGGCACTGGAAAAGCACAGCAGGTGCCTTTCACAGGAATGTGGGTGCAGGAAGAGGGATGAGAGAAAAATAAGAGGGATGGGGTGGGGGACAGGTAGCCGAGCAGGCAATAGATGGGAAGGACGATGAACAGGTAGGACAGGTTAGGAGTGTGGTGCTGAGTTGAAAGTTTGGATCTGGGATGAGGTGAGGGGTGTGGGGCTGAGATTTGGAAATTAGTGAAGTCGATGTTGATACCGTGTAGTTGAAGGGTCCAAAGTTTGACCAAAGACACGCGAGTCCTGTACTGACTCCACTGCCAAATCCTGGCTGCCCAACAACTGGAAGAAGAACGCTACATCTTCTGCCTTGGGATACTTCAACCATGCGGCATCAACATTGACTTCACTAGTTTCCAAATCTCCCCTCCCCTCACCTCATCCCAGATTTAACCCTCCAATTCGACACCGCCCTGTTAACTTGTCCTACCTGCCCATCATCCTTCCCACCTACCCGTTCCACCCTCCCCACCAACTTGTCACAATCACCCCCCTTTGCATCCACCTATCATCTTTCCAGATACCTTTTTCACAACTCGAACCCTCCTGTTTATCTCTCAGCAACCCCTCCCCAACTGCCCCACATTCCTGATGAAGAGATTATGCCTGAAACATCGACTTTCCTTCTCCTCCAATGCTGCCTGGACTGCTGTCCTTTTCCAGCGCCGCACTTTTCTACTCTGCCCTCCAGCATCTACTGTCCTCACTTTCTCCTAGTCCACATAAGAAGATGGTTATTGTTGTTGGACGTCAGCTATCTCAACTCCAGGACATTGCTGTAGGTGTTCCTCAGGGTAGTGTCGTGGGCCCAACCATCTACAGCTGCTTCATCAATGACTTTCCCTCCATCATAAGGTCAGAAGTAGGGGGGTTCTTCGATGATTGCACAATGTTCAGAACCATTTGCGACGATTCAGATACGAAACCTTCCATGTTCAAATGTAACCAAGATCTGAACAATATCCAGGCTTGGGCTGACCAGTGGCAGGCAACATTCGTGCCACTCAAATACCAGGCTATGGCCGTCATCAATAAAATATGATGTAACCACCTACCCTTGATATTCAGTGGTATTATCATCACTAAATTCCCCACGATCAACCTTCTGGGGTATTATCGTTGACCAGAAACTCAACTGGACCCAACACACAAACACAGTGGCTATGAGTACTGTGGCATGTAACCCACCTTCTGACTCCCCAAAGCTTGTTCACTGTCAATAAAGCATAAGTCAGGAGTGTAAAGAAATACGTCCCATATGCCTGGATGAGTGCAGCCCCAACAACACTGAAGAAGTTTGGTATCATCCAGGACAAAGCAACTTGCTGGATTGGTACATCCACATGCATCTATTCCCTCCACCACTGATTCACCAAAGATCCTCAGACATCACCTTCCAAACCCATGACCACTTCCATCTCGAAGGACAAAGGCAGCAGATATATGGGAAAACTACCAACTTCCAGTTCCCCTCAAATATATTCACCTTCTCGACTTGGGAATATATCACCATTCTTTCACTGTCGCTGGGTCAGTACCCTGGAACTCCCTTCCTAATGGCATTGTGGGTCAACCCATAGGAGGTGGTCAGCAGTGGTTCAAGAAGGCAGCTCACCACCACCTTCTCGAGGGCAACTAGAGACTGGCAATAAATGGTGGCCAGGCAGCAATGCCCACATCCCACAAATGTATGAATAAATAACAAATTTAGATAAAATTGCCGACAGTTCTTCATGGTTCTTCAAAAAACACAACACGGATGAATTGAATTATATGACCTGGATAGTACTTCATATGGGAAGACAATGGGATTAAAAAAATGGACCCTCTTTTTAATTATCAAAGATCTGTCCTTAAGTAGTTCAAGAGCTTCCTGCACCAACCACTTGTGAACATCTTTTATTGATGGGTTCCAGGTGGTTGTTGTTGGGGTCAGTTTTGCTGCCCGCATGTTTCTGTTATTTGCTGATGGGGAGACTATTCAAATATCTTCATCTTAAGTCCAACTGCTGTTTATTATAGAACTCATTCAATTCCTCCCAATTATCAAGGCAAGTGGGAAAACAGAACGGCTGGTGTATTCATGATATTTCCTGTGACCTCCTGTGCTTCAGTTTCCTTTCTTTGTCTCAGCATAGGACTCACTTTGATTCTCCATGCTCCCTCATTCTGATAACAGGTTCTGTCTGTCTCAGGACAGATCAGCAACATGAGCCTTTTTTAGAGAGAGACCTCTTCAGGATATATCCAAATATTTTATTTCATGGTAACTAGGTTGGTGACAGGGAACAATTTACTCCCCTAGTTTGAAATCTCGAGTGATCCCTTCTCTGGTTTAACCTGTTCATGAGTGCCACTCAGTCCAAGGTGACCTTTGACAGTAAACAAGCTGCCCTGAAGACAGGGCAAAGCATGTGATGGTGTCTTTCTGCTTCCTTGTTGTTCACAGAGATAAACAGATTCATCAAGGACATTGAGATGATGATTGGGGAAAGAAATTGGCTCTTCTGGCTGTGGTGGAGAGCATGCTGGTTTCTTATCACCCCGTGTTTGATGGCAGTAAGGAGATGTCACATTATTACTAAATAAGTAATTGCTAACTAATTAAAATATCAAATATATATTGATTAGAAACATCAACATTGGCAGAGTTTTAGAACTGTGGTTGGTAGAAGTTTATAGACAACAAGGCTTCCTAGAATATCATATCTTTGTAACATGGCTACTGTGGCTCTCCACCTCAGTAACATGGGCACTCCTATGGTGTAAGGGATTGGGAGGGATAGTCACAGTTTTCTCCAGAGTCAGTTACAACTCAAAGGAAAGCAGAGTTTCAGGGATTGGAATGTGTTGTGAGCAAGATAGGGGGGAGTTACAGGTGGTCAGCAAGGAGTTTCCGCAGATAGGAATCCTATACAGCAGGTACAGTATATTTGCTACTCGTGATCATGGGATAAAGGCTGTTCACTGAATAGCCAAATGGTTAACCAAGGGATTATGTAGTAAGAGGCAGTCCAAGTGGCTAAGGGGTTATTTATAAACAAAATGCTGCATTCCTAAGAGGTGTGAGAATTTGGGGAGTGATTGCATTTTCTGCAACCTTAGACAACTGAGGATGTATCATGTACACATGGTACAAGAAGGGCACAACTAAATGTTAGTCATTTATAAAGCTAGGAAGAAATTCAGGAGAAAACTCTTTAATCGAGGAACAAATATAATGTGGAATTTGCTAATAAGCAGTTCAAGGAAATAGTAAATATTTAAAGGAAAACCAGATTGTTATATGAGAAAGAAAGGATGAAAGCTTGGACAGATAGAGTTGGATAGAAAGCAGATGGGAAGTGTATAATTTGGAATTTAAGCACTAGCATTGATCTATTAGGTTGAATGGCCCTTTTTCAGATGTGAGTCCTCATGTAATTTTTCAATGCTTTGGTTTCAGCATTGTTCAGCAATCAAAGTGGAGAGAATCAGTCTCTGATTTTGTTTTGTGCAATCATTTTAAATAGGTTCTCTTGATTTGGTCCTTGACAACATTGGCCCCACCAACATATGGACCTGTTGAATATCCTGTCTGGGCAATAGCACTGGGTTGGTGTATGGTCATCTTCTGTATAATGTGGGTCCCCATTGTGGCCGTGGTGAGAGTTGTCCAAGCTGAGGGCTCCACCTTGTGGCAGGTAAGGAAACATGCTGATGAATTTCAAAGAGGATATACGGAGATATTTCCTCATGTGGGGCAATCTAACAAGGGGTCATAGTTTCAGGATAAGGGGTAGACGATTTACAACAGAGAAGAGGAGAAATTACTTTTGTCAAAGGCTCATAAATCTGTGGAACTCAGTGTGTGGATGCCAAGATATTGAGTAAATGTAAGGTGGAGATGGACAGATTTTTAATGAGCAATGGATTAAAGTTTATGGGGAGCGCAGGAAAGTGGAGTTGAGACAGAGATGAAATCAGCCATGATCATATTAAATGATAGAGCAGGCTTCAGGAGCTGAATTATGGCAGCTCCTGGTCATAGTTAGAGTCATAGAGAGTCACAGACCCTTCGGACCAACTTGTCCATGCTGACCAGATATCCCAACCCAATCTAGTCCCACCTGCCAGCACCCAGCTCATAGTCCCCAAACCCTTCCCATTTATATGCCCATCCAGATGCCTTTTAAATGTTGCAATCGTACTAGCCTCCACCACTTCTTCTGGCAGCTCATTCCATAAACACACCATCCTCTGAATAAAAAAGTTGCCCCTTAGGTCTCTTTTATATCTTGCCCTCTTACCCTAAACCTATGCCCGCTAGTTCTGGACTCCCCCACCCCAGGGAAGAGACTTTGTCTATTTAGCCTATCCATGCCCCTCATGATTTTATAAACTTCTATAAGGTCACCCCTCAGCCTCTGACGCTCCAGGGAAAACAGTCCCAGTCTGTTCAGCCTTTCCCTAGAGCTCAAATCCCTCAATCCTGGCAACATCCTTGTAAATCTTTTCTGAACCCTTTCAAGTTTCACAACATCCTTCCGATGGGACGGAGACTAGAATTTCACACAATATTCTAACAGTGGGCTAACCAATGTCCTGTACGGGTGCAACATGACCTTCCAACTCCTGTACTCAATACTTTGACCAATAAAGAAAAGCATACCAAATGCCTCCTTCACTATCCTATCTACCTGCAACTCCAATTTCAAGGAGCTATGAATCTGCACTCCAAGGTCTCTTTGTTCAGCAACACTCCCTAGGACCTTACCATTAAGTATATAAGTCCTGCTAAGATTTGCTTTTCCAAAATGCAGCACCTCACATTTATCCGAATTAAACTCCATCTGCTACTTCTTAGCCCATTGGCCCCATCGGGTCAAGATCCTGTTATAATCTGAGGTAACCCTCTTCGCTGTCCACTACACCTCCAATTTTGGTGTCATCTGCAAAATTACTAACTATTCCTCTTATGCTCACAACAAAATCATTTATGGAAATGACGAACAGTAGTGAACCCAGCAGCGATCCTTGTGGCACTCCACTGGTCACAGGCCTCCAGTCTGAAAAACAACCCTCCACCACCCACTGTTTTCTATCTTTGAGCCAGTTCTGTATCCAAATGGTTAGTTCTCCCTGTAGTCCATGAGATAGTTCTTCTGTTCTGATGAATTGGTTTCCCAATTTGTACTGCTCCTTCAGTGAGTCAGCAGAACATTTGAGAAAATAAACAAATAACTATTTATGCTCTTTTACTGGGTAATCTGGTATACTTTTGTATGCTGCATCGATTTTTATTCATGCCGTTACTTAAAAAGGGTCAATGTGTGCAAATGCGGGTAAAATATTATAATGGGCTGAAAACAAGCAAGGTGCGATGAACCCATGTTGTTGCTTTCATTCAGGTAACACAAGACCTTCATACTGCCTGCGAATTTAAATGAGTTATTTATTTCTAGGGTTGGAGGAATGCATCAGTTAGCTCAATTGATTAGACAACCAGAGCATGGCACAGAATGAAGCCAATAGCACAGGCTCAATCAAATCTGTACCCATTCTGATTGTTCATGGAGATCCTGCCTCCTGACCTAATGCCATGTTTGTGGTGTAGCTATCCTTAAGCTGCATGGAAACAATTGTCCTTCACTGTTGGGGAGAAGTGCCTATGGTCTTTTTTTCTCATATTGTGCACTGTACCCACAAAAGTCAAGCATGCTATTGTATGGCTGTACATCACCAAGGCGAGCACCAGTAGCAGGATAGCTGCCCCCTTCTTTTATTTCTGAATTTAGCCCAACATTGAGATACACGTATTTGTGGCAAAGTTCAGTCCTTGGTTCCTCATCATGTCCAGAAGTATTTCTTAAATTTTCTATCGGGTTAAAGTGTGCAAAATATTTGTTTAAGCTCTTTGCTGTTTCCTCATTCCCCATTGTAACACCTGTTGATAAAAGGCCTATGTCAAATTCCAATACGTATTTCCTGTCTACCGTAATGAGAGAATATTTCAGTCACTTTCATGTGTCTTGTTGGTTACCTCTGTATCATCTTCTTTATTTCCTTTCCAACCTCTGACTCCCAATTGTCTGACTTAGCATCCTCTGAGTCCTTAGGTCTACCAGGCTTCTTAGCAACAGATCAATTTGTACTGCTCCTTTGATCTATGATTGTCTTCCATTTGTTTGGATTTAAGACCCTCGTTCTCAAGAGCTGACAATATGAAATAGAGAGGTTCAAGATACTGCCGTCATTCTTCTATTAAAGCTCCTGTCCTACAATGCTACTGTTAAATTCTTCTGATCACAAAGTATTAGATTCAGTTCAAGCTGTTTCCCAACTGGTTTGCTGAGATATTGTTTTACAAAGTACATTTTAAATATTTGATGAACTTTCCCTCCCCGTTACAACAATGTTCAGATGAGGCTGGAAGAAGGATGGATGAGTGGAGGTGCAGAGGAATTTGTTCTGACTGTGCTGTGCGGGGGAACACTGAGGTAGACAGAAAGTTGGGACTATCACCTGTAGGTGCTTTGTGATTTACTTTTCCTGTCCTTTCTAGGAGATTAAACCACCTGGGGGCTGTCTCCATGCTCTCAGGAGTGTCCTACCGCTGCTCACTGCTGCAAACTCCAGCCACAACACAGCTGGCCCCTTGCTCTCTCCATGGGGAGCAATCCCTCCCTTCACCTCGAGTGTTGGGAAATGAGTCAGAATGGGGTGGGATTGAGGGTTGGGGCTGGGGTTTGAAGGCAGCTTTCTCATACCTTTGTGTCATCGTTCTTCTGCTTTCCCAAGGAAACTGGGATATAGCCATTCGAACTGCTGCTTAGGTTCATTTTAATACTGAGCGTTTCATGAGCAGGTAGGAGTTGTCATTGGGACTCCAGGTCTGGTCAAGAATCCTGGGACGAAGATGAATTAAACCATCACGACCAAGCTCAGCACTGAAACAATGAGACCACTTGGGCTTCCAAATGTGATTTCCTCATTACGTTAAAATCAGGATTAATTGATTACAAGCAGGATCTCTTCTCCACATCCCCCTACTAGAGGTTGATGAACTGGTTAAAATCAGGCAGGATGTAATACTTTGCTTTTCCTTTTACAGAAGGTATCTGCTGCTTGTGCATCAGCCCCTGATTGGGGTCCATACTTGGAACAACACAGAGGGGAAAGATACAGGAAAAGGCCCGATTCAACAGAAGTTTCTCATGGGGTACAGCTTCTAGCCACTCACCCAAAATGTGAAACTTTACAGTAAAAGTTTATTTTCAATTTGTAAACAATTGTCTTAAAATAAACCACCATTCTAGTGTACTTATAGAATGATAGAGTCATAGAGATGTACAGCATGGAAACAGACCCTTCAGTCCAACTCGTCCATGCTGACCAGATATCCTAATCAAATCTAATCCCATTTGTCAGCACTTGACCCATATTCCTCTAAACCCTTCCTATTCATCTACCCATCCAGATGCCTTTTTTAAATAGATTTTTTTTTATTGAAAAAGATTTTTATGATTTTTTGTAAAATTACAAAAATAATACAATTAGTATATTCCACTTCACAATATAATAACAGCACCAATATGAAATTAAAACAAAAACTAACTACCAATCTATTCTACAAACAACCAAAGTATAAAATAGGGTATCATATGTTACTAACAATAAACAAATAGGTAAATAAATAACTAAATACATACTCAAAATAGATTTATATGAAGTCATAACAAAACCCGTATTTATACGGGATTCCTCCTCCCAGGGGCCCCCGAACCAGCCAGAACCATTACCACGACTAAATAAAGGCCCTGACTGTATGGCCAAAATATATGTCAGTATAGCTCACAAAGGGCTGCCATGTTCTGTAAAATAATTCCGTTTTTTGGTGCACCATATTCATAAGATTGTCAAGGGGAATATATTCCATGACTAACCTGTACCAGTTTGAGAGTCCTGGGGGGCTTTCGAACACCCAATTCACTAAAATATTTTTCCTCGCACAAAAGGAAAGGATAGTGAATAATTTTCTCCCGTATACATCCAAAGAGGGGAAATTTGGGGAGCCCAAGAGTAGGGATACTGGGTCCAATCCAATCTCCATACCCAAAATCTTTATCAAGGCATTCGCTACTCTGTCCCAATAGCTACTGATCTTATGGCATGTCCATAGACAATGGGTGAGAGTACCAACTTCGATTTTGCATTTAGGACACATCAGAAATGCTCCTGCCTTGAAGTTTGCAAATCGTTCAGGTGCCTTGTGAACCCTGTGAAGTACCTTCAATTGAGTAGACTGAGTTCTGTTACAAATAGAGATCTTCCTGGCATTTTCCCAGACGTCGTCCCACGTTTCTAAGGAGATTTCCAATCCTAATTCTTGACTCCAGGTTTTATATAACAGTTCCATATCCTTCGATACCTGATTGCATATTAGGTTGTACAGAGTACTGACCGAGGGCAGACCTATCGGCCGGAGCACTCTCCTTTCCCTATCCGATTTATGAGGATTGATTATCAGTGTGGTCTTCTTTTGTATAAAGTCTTGTATTTGAAAATACCGAAAGAGGTCCCTGCTGGGCAGCCCAAACTTCTGGCGTATCTGCTCAAAGGACATTGTGACCTCCCCATCAAACAGATCTCCGAAACAGGAGATACTTCTGGACTTCCAGATTTTGAACATAGCATTGGTCAGCCCTGGCTGGAATCCTAATGCTCCCACTGTAGGGGTATACGGGGAGGTTTTGTTTTTTGCAGGTTACCCTCATCTTGTCGCATTATCCTCCAGGCTTTGATTGTATTTAATACAATAGGGTTTTTACAATAATCCGTAATAACTCTCAGCTTGCCCATAAATAGTAAATTGATGAGACATTTTGCTTGGGAGGTCTCAATATCAAACCAGATTGATTGATTGTGGGTCACAAGAGACCCAATCAGCTACTTAAGAGAATCGAGAGTTCAATTGGTTCCACCTGAAATCCAGAAAGTCCAACCCTCCCCTGCAGCTTTTCTAATTTGATAAGGGACTCCAAATAAAGGAGCCGAGCCAACCATAAAGCTTACACAACGCCTGTCTCGGTAACAGCAAGGGGACCGTTCTCATAGGGTATAAAAGACAAGGTAAAATATTCATCTTAACTAAGGCTACTCTACCTAACCAAGATATAGGGAGATCTTCCCAGCGTTGAAGGTCCTGTCTTATTTTCTCTAATAAGTGTGTATAATTGGCTTTATATAGCTGACCAAACGCTGGAGTGATGAAAATACCTAAGTACAGAAAACCTTCTAGGGACCACCGAAAGGGAAAATTGGATTCGTCCGGAAAATTGGATATACTGGCAAGATCACCCAGCGGCATGGCTTCCGATTTCACAAAATTGATTTTGTAGCCTGAGAACATACCAAATTAATTGACCACTTGAATTAGGCAGGGCACAGATATCAAAGGATCACTTAAGAAAAGGAGGACATCATCCACATAGAGAGTAATTTTGTGCTTGCCCGATCCAACCTCCGGAGCTGTTATGTTCGTGTCAGTTCATATAGCTTCTGCCAGCGGCTCAATCACTAACGTAAATAATAATGGAGAGAGAGGACATCCCTGATGACAGCCTCTGCTGACGCTAAAGCCATCAGAACTTAAGCTGTTGGTGATCACCGCTGCTTTGGGATCATTATATAATACTGAGACCCATTTAGCAAAGACCTCTCCAACGCCGAACCGTTCCAGCTTATAACAAAGATATGGCCATTCTACCCGATTGAATGCCTTCTCTGCATCAAGGGAGACAACAAAACTCGATATCGTTCCCTGCTGGTAGGCTTGTACCATTTTTAAGACTCTTCTAATGTTATTAGTTGATCTGCGACCCTTTATAAACCCCGTCTGGTCCTCTTTTATAATGAATGATAAGACCCTCTCCAGTCTTAATGCTAACATTTTTGAAAGAATTTTAAAGTTCACATTTAACAAGGATATGGGTCTGTATGAGGAGCAGTCTTCTGGGGTCTTTCCCTTCTTAAGACTGAGAGAAATATTTGCTTCTCTCAGTGAAGGTCGGAGGCAGCCCTGACTATATGAATAGTTATACATATTTATAAGTGGCCCGGCCAGTTCTCTGATAAATTCTTTATAAAACTCAGCCTGGAATCCGTCTGGTCCAGGTGTTTTGCCACTCTGAAGCTGCCTCACCGCTTCCTGTACTTCCTGGATTGTCAAGGGGGCATTCAAGAACCGACACCTGTTCTGAGGTTAGGCCCGGCAGAGCCAGATTTTTAAAGAAAGACTCCAGCTTCCTCGTTCTGTCCTCACAGACGTGTGACTTGTACAATTCAAAATAGTACTTCCTAAAGGCTGCATTGATCTCCCTTATGGATGTCATGGCTTGGGGAGCCTTTTCCTTTGTGGCAAGGTACGCTAGGTACCTGCCAGGCTTATCACCATATTCGAATAGTCTCTGCTTCGCGAATAATATCACCCTCTTTGCTGTTTGAGTAAGTGCGGTATTTAAGGTTGCCCTAAGGGCTGTGATCCGCTGTAGTTTAGTAATGGAGGGCCTATCAACGTACGCTAGCTCAGCTGCCTTTAGGCGAGCCACAAGCAGACGCTGTTGCTCTCCCTTTTGTCTTTTCTAGGTCACAGAATATGAGATGACCAAGCTTCGCGCTTATGCCTTTGCAGTCTCCCACATCGTTGAGGGGTTACTGGCCATACCTGAGTTGATATACCAGAAGGTTTTATATTCCTGCAAAAAATGTTTTATGAACTTGCTATCCTTCAATAAAAAAGGGTCCATATGCCAATGGCAGGGACCTACCCCATCATCGCTAGTCTTAACCTCCATATATACTGTGGCATGGTCAGAAATAGTTATATTACCTATTTTACAGCACAATATCAAAGGGGTAGAGGGGACAAAAGACATGTTGATTCTGGTATGGCACTTGTGTGGGTTAGAATAGAATGTGAAGTCTCTACCCTCGGGATGGAGACACCTCCACACATCTACCAGCCCCAACTCCCTATTCAGATCCACTAGCTGCCTAGATCTCAAAGATATGCCTGCAGAGCTCCTAGGTATCCTGTCCCTCTCTGGGTCAATGATACAATTAAAATCTCCCCCTATAATTGTATGGCGGACCCCGAGAGCCATCAACTTAGAGAACGCTTCCATTACAAATTTAAAAGGGTGTGCCTGGGGGCAATAAAGATTAAAAATCCCATATACCTCTTCATATATTAGAGCTTTAATCAATATATACCGTCCAGATTCATCTTTTATCTGGCTTAGCATTTGGAAGGGAAGATTCTTCCAAATAAGAATGGCTACTCCCTTACTTTTTGAGCTGAAAGCTGAAAAAAAAACCTGGCCAAACCCACCCTGTTGCAGCTTCGAGTGCTCCTTATCAAGTAGATGTGTCTCCTGTAAGAGAGCTACATCAACCCTTTCTTTTTTAAGATTTGATAATATCTTTTTCCTTTTGATTGGCGAGTGGCCCCCCTTGACATTCCAGGTGCATCACCTAAACAAATGGCTCGCCATGATCATTCAGGCAAGCCCGAGACCCCCCCAGGAGAAAGAACCCCACCCAAAAGATATTGAATACAGACCAAAAACAATTCATATATTAAAAAAAACTCTTTAAAACAGTTAAATCAAAACAACTAAGAACTACTCCTAAATAAAAATAACAGAAAATATATTTAGAGGGAGACTTTCCCCCTTGCCCACAGGGGGCATTATTACCTTCCAATAACCCCGCCATAATCTCTCCCAGCGAGAGCCCTGCCCTCAGCCCAGGCATTGCAAAATAAAATAAATAAATTCCAGTATCTTATGAAACAGAAAAGTGGGCAACCCACCCACCCCCCTACACTATTAACTAGATATACTTAACAAAACAGCACAACATAAAAATATATAAGATTACAAAATTACAATCCCAGCAAGAATTAAGCAACTAAATAAAAAAACTCACTCAGAGACATCCCCCAATAATCAAATAAACCGCGCGAGCTATTGATAAGAGACTAAAGAAAGAATAAGGAATGAACCACACCCCTCGCCGCCCCCCCCCCCCCCCCCGCCAAGGGAAGATGAAAAAAGTAGGAAGAAGGAAAGGTAAATGGGGGGCAAAATAAAGTCGTTGTCCATACAGTTCAACTCCTGCAATCTATTTGAGAGTGTCCAGGAATTCTTTTATTTTTTCCGGTGATCCAAAGTTACATACAGATCTTCCATGACTGAAGCACAGCGTTGCCGGATATTGCATGGAATGTTGAATATTTGAGTCTCTCAGACACTTCTTTGCCTTGTCAAATGCCCTCCTCTTGTGGACCACAACCAGGGAAAAGTCCTGAAACAACATTGTCTTGGAGCCCTTGTACATCATGGCATGGGGATTCTTCCCAAGACTTTGGAGGCCTCCAGCAGCATTTGTTTTTCCGGTAGTGTTGAAGTCGGACTAGGACCGGGTGGGGGCGCTGGTCTGACCCAGACATGCACACAACGACCTGGTGGGCCTGCTCAACCTACACCCAGCCAAGCTCCAACTCCAGTTTAAACAGCTGTGGGAGCCATTGCTCCAGGAAATCCACAAGCTGGCCTTCCTCCTCCCATTCAGCAACCAACATTCTCGAGGTCGTTGGTATGTTCCTCCAGGGTCCGGACCTGACCCACGGATGACTCAGCAGCAGTCTCCAGGGCCGCGGCCCATTGGTCCACCCCTCCGACATGCTGCCCGAGTTTGTCGATCTCTCGGTCATGTTTCTGCAGTATGACCGAGATCGATTCCCACCTGGACTGGGTCTCCTCAATGGACGCATCAATCTTCTCTGAGTTTAACGAACTCTGAGATCAGGCTCGCCTTTGCATGTAAGTCCCCCGAGGCGGCCGCGGACATCTCTGCCACTGTGAAGCGGGGAGGGGTCCCTGCCTGTTGCGAACTACGGGAACCGCTGCCCTTAGTCATTTTTTAAAAAGCACCAAACTGTTAAAGTTTGATGCAAAATGGCCAAAGGTGCTAGGCAAAAACTATGTTAAGTAATTTTACAGGTGAAGTCTGAGTGGGCACCCTACTCTGCCTGAGTCTTGGGCAGAGCTCTGCAGACTCAGACTTGCTGGGTCACCACCATCTTGGATCTCCCCAGATGCCTTCTAAATGTTGTAATTGTACCAACCTCCACCACTTCCTCTGGCAGCTCATTCCATACACACACCACCCTCTGCATGAGAAGGTTGCCCCTTAGGTCCCTTGTAAATGTTTCCCCTCTCACATTAAACCTATGCCCTCTAGTTCTGGACTCCCCGACCACAGGGAAAAAACTTTGTCTATTTACCCTCATGACTGTATAAACCTCTACAAGGTCACCCTTCAGCCTTCGCCGCTCTAGGGAAAACAGCCCCAGCCTATTCAGCCTCTCCCTGTAGCTCAAATCCTCCAACCCTGGCAACATCCTTGTAAATATTTTCTGAACCCTTTCAAGTTTCACAACATCCTTCCGATAGGAAAGAGATCAAAATTTCATGCAATATTCCAAAAGTGGCCTAACCAATGTCCTGTATAGCTACAACATGGCCTCCCAACTCCTATACTCAACGCTTTAACCAATAAACGAAAGCATACCAAAAGCTGCCTGCACTATCCTGTCTACCTGCGATTCCACTTCCAAGGAACTATGAACCTGCACTCAAGGTCTCTTTGTCCAGCAACACAGGACCTGACCATTAAGTACATAAGTCCTGCTCTGATTTGCCTTTCCAAAATGCAGCACCTCACACTTATCTAAATTAAACTCCATCTGTCACTTCTCAGCCCTTTGGCCTATTATCAAGATCCTGTTGTGCTCTGAGGTAGCCTTCTTTGCTGTCCACTACATCTGCAAACTTACTAACTGTACCTCCTATGCTCGCATCCAAATCATTATATAAATAACAAAATTGTAATTTCAGTGGGAGTCCCAAATACAGTTTCACTTTTTTAGTCTCTCTGCTCTACCTCTTTAGTTTTGTGTTTAAATCTGTTTGGGTTCTGTCCAGCCTCTAGCCCTCAATGTTTCTCACATGACTCCTGTTCAACCTTGGTCCTCAAAATCTCTTCATGCTGTATGGAAATCTCTATGTATTGAGGTTACTATTTATTTCTGATCACTGTGATTTAAACTCTTGCAGACTCCTCTGTGAACATCAATTCTTTTCAAGTTAACTACAACTGGCTCTCTCTCTCTCTCTCTTTCTTTCTCTCTGCACTGACACATGTTTGAATTCGGCTTCTTTGAATATCAATACTAAGTATTTCCAGATATCACTTCAATGATCCTTCATGGAGGCTGCCTCTTCACTGATGTTGAAGTCCCTATACACCACAAGGGTGTGTGTCCTTCAGACAGTCTTCAATTGCAATATTATCTGTTCTTTTCCCAAATCTGTCCAACTCCCTATTCATCAGCAAGTCAAATACCTGCCTGGAAGTACTGCTTCCTTCCTCTCTAACATCAGAAGAATGCACATGGGCAGTCCTCTGCCTGGTTTGGTCTAAATGTCTGTCAATATCTGAGCCTCCAATAATCCCGGAACAACTTCAGCCTCCACCATTGGATATAGCTAGCTTCAACTGTTCCAATATCTGCCCCAATTCTGCTCAGTACCTTTGCCAGACTCAATGTCTACACTGTGGAATTCTGCGGATTGTGCCAGAAATGTAACATGAGGTTTGATTGCTCAGATGACCTAAAGGTCGTGAGGCAGGGTTTCTTTATTCCATTGGCATCATGTCAATACAAACAAGCAGGGAAATTAAATACAAAGCCAAGAACTGTGAATCTGACATTGCACTAAAGAAATCCTTTTTCCTACCTATTCTTTCTTCCCAACCTTTCCCCACCAAGAATACCCTTCCAGTTCATTGCTGTAGCAGCCCTCCCACACCATCAGCTTGTGAAGCTCCCTTGTGCAGTGCCCTCCATCAACCTCTCCATCAACTGCTGGAAGTCCCATTACACAGGTACCAATGCCAAAGTCAGGACAAGGAAAGAGCTTGTGCTTAGACAGTGTGAGGAGCAAGGCACCAAATTGAAGTGCATAATCTCGAGGGTACTATCCTCTGGATTATGACCTGAGTCACATGCAATGAATCGTCAGAGGTCACATAGAATATTATAATGAATACCTTGATGAAGGACTGGTGTGGGAGGAGTGTATCACTGTTTTTGGAGCACTTGTATCAATATTGGGGTAGATGGGGTGCTCTCAACCATTAGCAACTTTATCACAATAGATGGACAGACATAGCAACAGCAGGCAGGTTTGTCAGAGGTTGTCAGTAAGCTGGGTTGAAGGATGGAGGAATCCGCCATCATTCTCCACTGGCTTTGGTGTATGTGCATCTGGTTGTCTCCATGGAAACCCAGGCCCAGCACACCCAGTGTCAGCTGGATGTATGAAAACGCATGCTCCATCACTGTCGATCCTGTGTCACTGGCAAAAGCAAGAGTCTAGAGATGTACAGACCCTTCGGTCCAACCTGTCCATGCCAACCAGATAACCCAACCCAAGCTAGTCCCACCAGCCAGCACCTGGCCCATATCCTTCTAAACCCTTCCTAGTCATATACCCATCCAAATGCCTTTTAAATGTTGCAATTGTACTGGCCTCCACCACTTCCTCTGGCAGCTCATTCCATACATATACCACCCTCTGCGTGAAAAAGTTGCCCCTTAGGTCTCTTTTTAATCTTTCCCGCCTCACCCTAAACCTATGCCCTCTAGTTCTGGTCTCCCCCACCCCAGGGAAAAGAAGTTGTCTATTTGTCCTATCCATGCCTCTCATAATTTTATAAACCTCTATAAGGTCACCCCTCAGCTTCTGACGCTCCAGGGAAAACAGCCCCAGCCTTTTCAGCCTCTCCCTATAGCTCACATCCGCCAACCCTGGCAACATTCTTGTAAATCTTTTCTGAACTCTTTCAAGTTTCACAACATCTTTCCAACAGGAAAGAGACCAGAAATCTGAGTTCATCCCTTGTGGTTGGATGGTTCCTAGGCGGAAGATGAGGCGCTCTTCCTCCAACCGTCGTGTTGCTATGGTCTGGCGATGGAGGAGTCCAAGGACCTGCATGTCCTTGGTGGGGTGGGAGGGGGAGTTGAAGTGTTGAGCCATGGGGTGGTTGGGTTGGTTGGTCTGGGTGTCCCAGAGGTGTTCTCTGAAATGTTCCGCAAGTAGGCGGCCTGTCTCCCCAATATAGAGGAGGCCACATCGGGTGCAGCGGATGCAATAAATGATGTGTGTGGAGGTGCAGGTGAATTTGTGGTGGATATGGAAGTATCCCTTGGGGCCTTGGAGGGAAGTAAGGGGGGAGGTGTGGGCGCAAGTTTTACATTTCTTGCAGTTACAGGGGAAGGTGCCAGGAGTGGAGGTTGGGTTGGTGGGGGGTGTGGACTTGACGAGGGAGTCACGGAGAGAGTGGTCTTTTCGAAAAGTTTTCTCATTTCCCCTCCCCCCACCTTGATCAGTCAAATCCCTCGAACTCAGCACCGCCTTCCTAATCTGCAATTTTCTTCCTGACCTCTCCACCCCCACCCCACTCCTGCCTATCACCCTCACCTTGACCTCCTTCCACCTATCGCATTTCCAACGCCCCTCCCCCAAGTCCCTCCTCCCTACCTTTTATCTTAGCCTGCTGGACACACTTTCCTCATTCCTGAAGAAGGGCTTATGCCCGAAACATCGATTCTCCTGTTCCTTGGATGCTGCCTGACCTGCTGCGCTTTTCCAGCAACACATTTTCAGCTCCCAACTCCTGTACTCAATACTCTGACTGATAAAGGAAAGCATACCAAACACCTCCTTCATTATCCTATCTACCTGCGACTCCACTTTTAAGGAGCTATGAACCTGCACTCCAAGGTGTCTTTGTCCAGCAATACTCCCTCGGACCTTACCATTAAGTGTCTTAAGTCTTGCTAAGATTTGCTTTCCCAAAATGCAGCACCTCGCGTTTATCTGAATTAAACTCCATCTGCCACCTCTCAGCCCATTGGCCCATCTGGTCAAGATCCTGTTGTAATCTGAAGTAACCCTCTTCGCTGTCCATTACACCTCCAGTTTTGGTAACATCTGCAAACTTACTAACTCTACTTGTTATGCTCACATCCAAATCATTTATGTAAATGATGAAAAGTAGTGGACCCAGCAGCGATCCTTGTGGCACTCCACTGGTCACAGGACTCCAGTCTGAAAAACAACCCTCCACCACCATCCTCTGTCTTCTACCTTTGAGCCAGTTCTGTATCCAAATGGCTAGTTCTCCCTGTATTCCGTGAGATCTAACCTTGCTAATCAGTCTCCCATGGGGAACCTTGTCGAACGCCTTACTGAAGTCCATATAGATCACATCTACTGCTCTGCCCTCATCAATCTTCTTTGTTACTTCTTCAAAGATCTCAGTCAAGTTTATGAGACATGATGCATGAGACCTTGCCCCGACTTCATCCGACACCGCCACCCCCGCCCTCGACCCCAACCACGTCTGACACCATCCCCCCGACCCTGCTCCCATCCGACACTGCCCCATCCACCCCTGACCAAGTCCGACACCTCCCCCCCCCGACCACATCTGACACCGCCCCCGACCCTGACCGACACCGACCCTGACCGACACCAACCCTGTCCAAACCGCGCCCCCGACCCCATGCAACAACTGCGGCTCCACACAAAGGCCGCCTTGCTAATCTTTGAGGGGCCCTATTCTCTCCCTAGTTACCCTTTTGTCCTTAATGTATTTATAAAGATTCTTTGGGTTCTCCTTAATTCTATTTGCCAAAGCTATCTCATGTCCCCTTTTTGCCCTCTTGATTTCCCTCTTAAGTATACTCTTACTGCCTGGGTTCTGGGTAACCCAAAATGGAGGATGAGAAAAATTTCTAGCTGTTACAGCTGCTACTTTTTTTTGAGGTATTTTAGGTGTTGGAGGTGATGTCCTCGAATTCCAGGAAAAGCAATTACTGTTTCATATGTTGTTGCATTGTTTCGGAGCTTTGGAAAAAAAATAGTCAAAACAACAGCAGTTTTAAAAAAGGAGAGGTACAGTCAAAGTAAGCTCATGGTGAGGTCCGTGCAGGAGAGAGAAAGAGAAGGACAAGGAATCCAATATCTCATTCCAGGGTGCCCCCTTCACGTCAAAGACAGGTTGGTGCCGGCCAGCAGCTGTAGATAGGAGAAACACAGGACCAGCAGAAACTTCCCTTCAGGACACTGCGAAGTTCCTGGCCCGTGACCCATACCTTCTGCTTTAATGAAGAGGGTGAATCTACATCTGAGCAAGACACTCTCAAAAAACTAGCGCTCTCTTGGCCCAAACAACTCTGGAAGGGACTAATTGAGTTTCAGAGGCATGCAGGGGGAGCCATGGTGTAGGACCTTCTCTACTACCAGCCACGGGTGTTAGGAATAACTGAGTATAGGGATGCAAAGAGAAAACAAAAACTCTTACCCAGGGCACATTGATGGCACCGGTGACGCATCCGTAAAAGCATTTATGTACTGTTATAAATAAACATTCAGTCTCACTCTGAAAATGTCTGCTATAGTGTCATTGTTGTTGTCGGACCTGATTAAATCAAACCCATTTGAGAGATTAGTCATCCCAAGATAAAAGGATGGGATGGCCACGCATTGCGCATTGTTCACACGTAACACCCCCTTCGCCATTAGGGAGACAGCCTCAGATGTCATGGATCGTGGGTGTTGATCGTAACCAAGGTTGACTTTAAATTGGACAACACTGAGTCTATGTGATATTGGTAGGACCTTCCTTGCTCAGATCATCCATACTTGTGCACCACTCTGTGAGAGAAAGGGTGGAATTTTTGCAGGCAATCCTTCATACAATCTTTCAGCTTTTTGAGAGAGTGCACTGCCATTCAAGGGTAGGAGTAGGAGATAGACAATGGGCAGTTCACATCTCCACTCTCTCCTCAGGCATAGTGAGCCATGCACAAAGCCCTGCCTTTCTCTGATTAAATGCTGTTCTACCAGACGCATAATTGAGAAGACTATTTGAATTTTGTAACATCGAATAGTAATGTCGAAAGTTGAAGATAAGATGGGTCTCCGAATTATTCCCAATATGCTGCTTTGAGGCAAAAACAGAAAATGCTGAAGAAACTCATCAGGTTTGGCAGCATCTATGGGTCAAGAACAGATTTAATGTTTCCAGTCTGGTGACCCTTCATCAGAACTGTAAACAGCATGAGGGACTGAGACACACGCAGAGGCCATTTGCTGACTGAAACCTTAAAATCCACCCAACCTCAGTATCTTGAGTAGCTTTTTATTTGTGATTTCTACAACTGATACAGTTAAAACCAGACAGCCTTCCTCCAGGTCCAAGGGTGCTACATGGACAGCACAAAGTACACAATCACACATGACATAAAGTACATAATAAGTACAAAACACTCAAGTTATAGTGGCATAGAAGAATGATAAACAATAGACTTTTTTTGCAGCAATTCAAATTAGTGCAAATAATTTCAGATGGGAAACAGTTCGATCATATAGACTTACGAAGCCTGATGATTTGGGGGAAGAAACTGTTGCACAGTCTGGCCATGAGAGACTGAATACTCCAATATCTTCTGCCAAATGGCAGGAGGGAGAAAAATTTGAGTGAGGGGTGTGACAATAGACAATAGGTGCAGGGGTAAGCCATTCTGCCCTTCGAGCCTGCACCACCATTCAATATGATCATGGCAGATCATCCTTAATCAGTATCCTGTTCCTGCCTTATCTCCATAATCCTTGATTCCACTATCCTTGAGAGCTCTATCCAACTCTTTCTGAAATGAATCCAGAGACTGGGCCTCTACTGCCCTCTGGGGCAGAGCATTCCACACAGCCACCACTCTCTGGGTGAAGAAGTTTCTCCTCATCTCTGTCCTAAATGGTCTACCCCGTATTTTTAAGCTGTGTCCTCTGGTTCGACACTCACCCATCAGTAGAAACATGTTTCCTGCCTCCAGAGTGTCCAATCCTTTAATAATCTTATATGTCTCAATAAGATCCCCTTTCAGTCTTCTAAACTCAAGGGTATACAAGCCCAGTCGCTCCAGTCTTTCAGCATAAGGTAGTCCCGCCATTCCAGGAATTGACCTCATGAACCTACACTGCACTCCCTCAATGGCCAGAATGTTTTTCTCAAATTTGGAGACCAGAACTGCACACAATACTCCAGGTGTGGTCTCACCAGGGCTCTGTACAGCTGCAGAAGAACCTCTTTGCTTCTATGCTCAATCCCTCTTGTTATGTAGGCCAGCATGCTATTAGCCTTCTTCACTACCTGCTGTACCTGCATGCTTACCTTCATTGACTGGTGTACAAGAACACCCAGATCTCTTTGTACTGCCCCTTTACATAAATTGATTCCATTTAGATAGTAATCTGCCTTCCTGTTCTTGCCATCAAAGTGGATAACCATACATTTATCCACATTAAACTGCATCTGCCATGCATCTGACCACTCACCCAACCTGTCCAGGTCACCCTGTAATCTCCTAACATCCTCCTCACATTTCACCCTGCCACCCAGCTTAGTATCATCAGCAAATTTGCTGTTATTACTAATACCATCTTCTATGTCATTAATATATATTGTAAAAAGCTGCGGTCTCAGCACTGATCCCTGCGGTACCCCACTGGTCACTGCCTGCTATTCCGAAATGGAGCCGTTTATCACTACTCTTTGCAGGTTTTATTCTTGTGTGTGTGGGTTTTTCTACAATGTTCTTAGCCTTTCATCTGTAATGGAGGGAAGAGAGACCCCAATGATCTTCTCAGCAGTCCTCACTATCTGTTGTAGGGTCTCATGATCTGAGACAGTGCAATTCTCAATGAACCCTCTGTAGAATGTGGTGAGGATGGGGTGTGGGAGATGAGCTTTCCTCAGTCTGCGCAGAAATTAGAAACACTGCTGGGCTTTCTTGGCTATGGAGCCAGTGTCGATGGTCCAGGTGAGATTCTCCATCAGGTGTATGCCAGGAAAATGGTGTTCTTCACGTTCTCCACAGGGAAGCTGTCAATGTTCAGCAGAGAGTGGTTGGTCCATGACCTCCTGAAGTCAACAACCATCTCTTTCGTCATGTCCACATTCAGAGGCAGGTTGTTGGCTCTGCACCAGCCCATTAGTCGCTGCATCTCCTTTCTGTATACTGACTTATCGTTCATGCTGATGAGACCCACTACAGCCATATCATCAGTGCACCTGATGATGTGATTCAACCTGTGCCTCACTGCACAGTCGTGTGTCAGCAGGGTGAACAGCAGTGGACTGAGCACCCACCCATGAGGACCCCTGTACTCAGTCTGGTGGTATTGGAGATGTTGTTCCCAATCCAAACTGACTGAGGTCTCCCAGTCAGGCACTCAAAGTTGCAGTTACAGAGGGAGGTATTTAGGTCCAGCAGACTCAGCTTTCCCATCAGGTGCTGAGGAATGATTGTGTTAAATGTAAAACTGAAGTGTATGAACAGTAATCTGACGTAGGTGTCCTTTTTCTCCAGGTGGGTGAGGGCCAGATGGAGGGTGGTGGAAATGGCATCACCTGTTGAGCGGTTTGGTCGATACACAAACTACAGGGTGTCCCATGGTGGGGTGTTGGGGGGGACAAAGTCTTAATATGCCTCATGACAAGCCTCTTGAAACACTTCATGATGATGGGTGTAAGCGCAACAGGGCGGTAATCTTTGAGACAGAACTCTGAAGTCTTCTTATGATGTTCCTGCCCTCCATCACGACCTGCTGCTTTCCACTGAACAGTGAGCATGCTCTCTAAAGCACAGATTTTTTTTTAAAGTAGGATTCCTTGAAGAAACCACACAAACAATCAGTTGGATATTCAGCTTCAGCAAAGTTCAAAGAGAACTGCAGAAATAACCAAGTCCATAACATAGAATCTCTACAGTGCAGAAAGAGGCCATTCAGCCCACACTGATCCTCCAAAGACCATCCCATTAAGACCCAATCTCAAAACCCCACATTCCCCATGGCTGATCCACCATAGAACCTACACATCTTTGAACTGTGGGAGGAAACCAGAGTATTCTGAGGAAACACACACAGACATAAGGAGATTGTGCAATCTCCACACAGACAGTCACCTGTGGGTGGAATTGGACCTGAGCCCCTGGTGCTCTGAGGCAGACGCACTAACACTGAGCTACTGTGCTACCCCTGTGGGCTTGTCCCAGGAACTGCCTGTGATATACCCAACAGGAAGTTACACATTGAAAGGACATCCAAACTCAGTTCATTATTCCTGGAAATATGTTTTAGTCAGGTTCTGTCTGGCCTCTTGCACTTGATGGGAGATAGCTCTGTCATTGTCTCTTGGATGGTCCTGATTGTCAAGCTAACCAGCAGAAAGTTGTTCTCGAGGCTCTGTTGTGTCCAGGACATTCCCCACTTTGTCAGCACTTTGTCACTTTGTGAGGAGCACAGCATGCCACAATGATGTGGCTGTCCACCCTTTCTGGGCTATCCTGCAGTTCCCCATCAGAGTGCTGCAGTCATCAAAACCTCATCATGGGGAGGCCTATGGTGTGTTCAACTAGGCTCTGGTAGAAGAATAACCAGCATTGTATCTCCATTGTGCATCAGTGTGAGGGTTTAGTGAAGATGCCCAGAGCCATGATTGGAGGTGGTAGCCCTTGTTTCCCAGCATCCATCCCTGCATGACCTGAGGAACCTGTGAGTTCACTGGTATGTGTACATATGGCAGCTCCATGGTATCAAGCTCCTGTGGTCACAATGGAGCTGGAATTGATGGAGTGGAAGCCTTTTAGGTTGTTGAACTCTGCAGGTAGGGTGATGCAATGTACAATACCATACAGCTGGTGGAAGCCAGAGATGGGTGATAATCACATGAGCTAAGCTGCGTCACTATCTTCGACAAGGCCCAAGGATGTAAATAGGTGAAACCTGCAATATAAAAGGCACCAGTGACATCTCAAATACATTTGTGGGTTGAGGGATTGGGAGATTCTGCACAATTACTCAGATCCTTTTTGAAAAGAGCCACTGGCATACAAATTCAGACTGTAATCTCATATCCTTCAAGGTGAGAAGGCCACCCAATCTTTGTGAGTACAAGTCTTGCTCCAACAGACTACACCATTCGATAAGGATGGCCACAGGTACCTTTAATTTCCAGGAGCTATCAATAATTGCCCTGACATCAGCAGATGGGATCTCTAGTCATTCTCCTCCACCCACTTGGGGAGCTCTCACCTCCTTCACCAGCCTGAGGTTGTAAGGCAGCTGCTGCAGCTTGCTGTATTTTCAAGCATACTGACGAGGTTGTAATTGACGTGTTCTCTAATGCTATTATCTGATTTCCAAAGAGGCTACAATGATTCCTCCAAGTGCGTGTTCTAACCCAGATCCATGAGCCAATAATCTATGGGATTGTTGGGCTGCGAACACTGTTTCAGTAAGGCTATGCCTGAGCCCTCAGTTCCATCACTATGAAGTGACCTGTTATGGCCTCACCCAGTGTGGCATTGGAGGTTTCATAAGGAGATCTTTTTGTGGAACTCTGAGCTATGTAACGTCATCCTGGTACATGCGACAGATGCAAAGTGTTAAGAATACATTGGAGAAGTGAAATTCAGGCATCAATATGCCATAATTGTGCTGTCAGCCAAGAAAACTATGAACATCAAAGTTCACATCCTTGCATATGCACATTTCAGTGTGGCAAGGTACTTTCCAAATTGCTCTCTTCTGGTGATGGAATTGCTGAAGAAATTATCAAACCAGGTGAGTGTTAGTGCCTGTAAAGCCTTACAGATCTGATGCGACTAGGTGAAAGTGAGGACTGCAGATGCTGGAGATCAGAGTCGAGAGTGTGGTGCTGGAAAAGTCAGGCAGCATCCGAGGAGCAGGAGAATCGACGTTTCGGGCAAGAGCCCTTCATCAGGAATGAGGCCCTTATTCTTGATGAAGAGCTCTTGCCCGAAATGTTGATTCTCCTGCTCCTCGGATGCTGCCTGACTTGCTGTGCTTTTCCAGCACCACACTCTCTACTCTGATATGACTGGGTGTCAGCTTGCAAAATATGCAATGGCTAGGATTACTTGAGGCTGTAACATTTAATGTTCGTTGTTGCAAAAAGAGTGAAATCCAATAGGACGTCAGATGGATGGTATTATTGAAACAGTGCATCTGTGATTAATAGAACTGCTGCTGGCAGGGCATCACATACAAAGAATTATATAGTACTACCAAAGAGAGAAACCATAACTTACTCTACCTGCTTTGCATGCGGTGCCAATGTTGTCTGTTTATTGTGCAGTTGAATTTGGAGCAAAGATGGTAAGTTTTGAGATTCACGTTTTCACGAGGGACTTAGAAACTCCACCTGACTTGAATAATGATGGTCCCCTTATTCTTCATGTTCCCTTGTGTATTGCTACCCCATATCCTTGATAGCCTTTCAGCCTCCTTGTTTCCTTTCTACCCTTTGTATTGCAGTTAATGTGCCCCATTAATGACCCCTGTCCAGCCCATGGTTGGTGAATCGTAATGCCCTTTTTGGCCATGCATTGTCTTCATACTCAGGCCAGAGTGCTTGTGAGTTTGAGTACACCCTGCCTGGGGCTTCTTATGTCTGTGAGATCTGACCTTTCTATCTTGAATATGCACTCTTCATTCCCATTGTTTCCTCAGTGAACTGGCATAATGAAGCCCAAATCCAAACAAGTGCTTCCCTGATTGCTCAGGACTTCACAGCATGTCCACTATCAGACCCGTGACCATGAATATCCACCCTCAAATTCTGTCCTTTTCTGTCTAGGTATAATCCAAAAAACGTAAGCTACTGGTTAGAATATAAAATTCAGATCTCTTAAAATATTTGAAAGTAAATACACAATACCTCCAAGAGGGAAACAATTAGTTGCTAGTTTCATCCATGCCTTCCTTTTGCTAACATATGCATCAATACCAGTTTGATATATATGTCAGGGTTGCACCTCTACCTCAGTGCCAGGGACCCATGTTTGATTCCACCCATGGGTGACTGTCTGTGTGAAGTTGCATGTTCTTCCTATGTCTGTGTGGGTTTCTGTTAGGTGCTCTGTTTCTTCCACAGTCCAAAGATGTGCAGGGCAGGTGGATTGGCCATGCTAGGTGCCCATAGTGTTCAGGGATGTGCAGGCTAGATGGGTTAACCATGGGAAATGCCATGAGGAATGGCCATAATCCATGAATTGAAAACAATCGCTGTCATGCCTAGTAGAGGCTTAGCATCTTTATAATTTTAAACATTGACTCTGTTCAGTTGAGAATTTCCTGCACCTATCTTCTTTTTAAAAACATTAACATTAAAGGACTGGTAAGTTGGCTGTCTGGTCTCAAATTCAAAAAGGGTTTAATAGCCTAAGAGGTGGATTGTCTTATGAGGAAAGATTGAACAGGCTAGGCTTGTATCTGCTTTTGTTTAGAAGAATAAAGGGAAGCCTAACTGAAGCATAGAAGATCCTGAGGGGATCTGACAGGTAAATTTGGGAAGGATGTTCCCTCTTGCATGCGAATCTAGAATAATGGGTCGTGGTTTAAAAATAAGGGGTTAGCCATTTAAGTTAGAGTTGGTGAGAAATGTTTTCTTACAAAGAGTTGTGAGCCTTTGTAAGTCTCGTGTTCATAGGATGGTGGAGGCCTTTGAACATTTTTGAAGGTAGTGATGGGTAGAATATTAGTAAGCAGGGGATGAAAGGCTATCAGTGATATGCTGGAATATAGAGTGGGATTACAATCAGATCATACATGATGTTACTGAATGACTGAGTAGACATGAGAGGGAGGCAAACAATGGCCTAGTGATATTATTAATCCAGAAACTCAGCTCGTGATCTTGGGACTAGGGTTTGAATCCTGCCATGGCAGATGGTGGAATTTGAATTTAATAAAGTAAAAGACACACTCTGGAATTAATAATCTATTGATGGCCATGAAACCTTTGTTGGGGAAAACTCATTTTTTTAAGGTGACTGTGGGGTAGCAGTGCAACATGCAAGCTGCTCATGCCAGGAGGTCCCCTACTCTGTCAGCTTTACGATTTTATGCTTTCTATGCTTTCTTTTAATGTTTCCATTTATTATTTTGATAAAGTCAATGTAAGGTGTCTTCTCCCAGCCAAGGCCCAGTGACAAGGTGGCTTCCAGCGGCCAGGAATGGCTATACAAGCCTGGTGGTCTTGCTCAGGAGGGGCAGTCTCAGCTTGCAGTGGCTTTCTTGTCCCAGAGGGATTCCATTTTGGCATAGAGGTCACATCTTTGCTTGAGAGGCGGCTGCCAGGTATTCCAGTGGCCCAGCGTGGAGGTCTAGTCCCTCCGGGGAAGTTCTCGTCTTGTTGTTACAGTCACAGCCCAGTGTTCCAGCATACCCCAAAACCAGGAGTCCTTAATTGAACTCTGATGAACTTTTTTTTTCTTATTTATGACTTCTGTCATTATGTTAGGCGCTATGGTATGGTAACTTAAAAATCTTTTCACTGTATTTGATTTGTAAAAATACATGTGACAATAAGTTGCTATTCTATTCTATTCTAAACAAACATCCTTCAGGAAAGCAAATCTGCTATCCTCAATTGGTCTGGCCTGTATCTGATTTCACACCCAAAGCAACGTGGTTGGATCTTAACTGCTCTCTGAAATGTCTGAGCAAGCCACAGAATTCAAAGGTAACTAGGGACATGAAATAAATGTTCGCCAGCCAGTCATGTCCAAATCACACAAGTGAATAATGTTAACTCATATGTTAGTGTGTAACTTCATTGCCTTAAAATGGAGGCTGCATCATCATAAGATCTCCAAGCCTGTTCCTCTTCAAATCCACTAATGCAGTAAAATAAATTACTGGAGAAACTCAGCAGCTCTGTGGAGAGAAAACAGAGTTAATGCTTCGAGTCGAGTGACTCTTCTTCAGAATCTTCCAGACCCTTCTCATCACACATGCCGCCTGACCTGCTGAGTTTCTCCAGCAATTTCTGCTTTTATTTGTTTCAGATCTCCAGCACCCACAGTTTTATTTCCATCTGTACAGAAGACTGACTTCCCAGGAAAGCGATGAGAAACAACTACAGAGAATACTGGAGAAACCCATCGGGGCTGTCAGCATCTGTGGAGAGAGAAACAGAGTTAACATTTCGAGTCTGGTGACCCTTTTTCAGAATTGAGAAGCAACTACTTTTGTGATGTGTTGAAAATCCACCTGTTTAAGGGAATCCTGGTAGGCCTTTGATATATAATTTTGGTTACTAAATTCACCTAACTATATTCCAGACCAACACCGAGATGGATCAAGCACATGCCCTCCGTTATACTGTATATATTTGTGTAAAAGTCAAATATTTTAGGGCTAAATTTATTGGGTCGACTATTACACGGATACTACTTTTGAGGGGCTGAAATTCATGCTACAGTCCAAAATACTGTATCATTAGCAGAAGCCTAATTGATCTCTAAACGAATAAAGAAACAAGCACAATGAATTACAGTCATTACTGGATAAAGACAAGAAAAACAAAAAAATGAAGTAGTAATATTTATAGGTACAAAAAGTGTGAGGTAGAACTATAATATGACTTCAAATCACAATTACATGGTACATCTTAAACATGCAAATACATTCATGTTTCCAATGTATGAAAACTTCCTTCTGCTGATTATAAACTGATGAAACTGTAATGCCTTCTAGTTCAGCAGCAGCTTTTGTGCAATCTTAGTTCTCTGCTGAAGTATTAAAAATTCAGTTCCTTATCATAACATTAGTTTACAGGATAATACCTTGACTCACAAATTTTGATCAGTTATCTATGAAGAACTAGGATTAACTTTTACACGAGATATATGGAAAATTCCAGATTTGTTGGCCAAAAGTAGGGGGTTGACTAGTACATGAGATTGATTTTTACTTGAGTATATAAGGTATTTTATTTAATTTGATTTATTATTGTCACATGTATCTAGGTACAGTGAAAGGTTTAGTTTGCGTGTAGTACAGATAGATCATGGGAAGTTAGGACACTCTGAAAGCTTAGTTCATTTATCAGACCCTTCCAGTATCTCAAATATATGTAAACATAGTCTTGTACAGTGAGAAATGCTTTCATTATTTGTTGAACAGAGTCAAACTCCAATATTTCTGTTTCTTCATGTGCTACTGTACAGAATCGAATTGCTTAAGTGACTATGTATGCATATAACAAAACTTTTATGATTAAGGTATATTTAAAAAATAAAAATGAATTAGTATTACCAATATTCATGAAAAGAGGGCTCAGTGGTCAAACTCATGGATGTGACCATGGAAGTGCTGAATTTGCATTGAAATGTTACAGCAACCAATTGAGGTCTATTCAGAGCTATTCTGTTTAAGGGGAAACCTACCCCAAGCTTGTCAGCGTTTTCAAAGATACTAGCTGCAGGCAAACTTAGTTCATGGCTGGAGATGCAGAGAGTCCACTCAGAAACAGAGTACGGGCCTGGTAATGGGAATCATTGGAAAATGTGTAGCGGTTCCTTTATTAAAAATGTACCTTTTTTGAAACTCATTCATGAGATGTGAGCATGGCGTCACAGAGCCATAGAGCTGTACTACAAGGGAACAGACCCTTTGGAATAACCGTCCATGCTGATCAGATATCTGAAATTAATCTAGTCCCTTTTACCAGCATTTGGCCCACATTCCTCTAAACCCTTCCTATTCATATACCCATGCTGTAATTATACCAGTCTTCACCACATCCTGTGGCAGTTCATTCCATACATGCACTACCACTACATGAAAAAAATTTCCCCTTTAGATCATTTTAAATCTTTCCCCTCTCACTTCAACCTATGCCTTCTCATTTTGGACTCCCCTAACCTGGGGAAAAGACCTTGTCTGTTTACCTTACGCACATCCCTTGTGATTTTATAAACTTCTAAATGTCACCCCGCAGACTCTAATACTCCAAGGAAAATAGCCCCTTTCTATTCAGCCTCTCCCTGTAGCTCAAACCCTCCAGCCCTGGCAACAATCTTGTAAATTTTTTTTCAACTCTTTCAAGTTTCCCAACATCCTTCCTATAGCAGGGAGATGAGAATTGCATGAAGTATTCCAAACTCCTGTACAGTTGCAACATGACCTCCCAACTCCACTCCTTGGTCCATCACCCTATCTGATCAAGATGCTGTTGTACTTTTAGGTAACTTTCTTTGCTGTCCACAGCGCCATCAATTTTGGTGTCAAATTTATTAACCATATGTCCTATGTTCACATCCAAATCATTTATATAAATGATAAAAAGCAGTTGATCCATCATCGATCCTTGTAGCACACAACTGGTCACACCAGGCTTCCAGTCCGAAAAGCAACCTTTCACTACCATCCTCTATCTCCTACTTTGAGCCAGTTCTGTATCCAAATGACTAGTTCTCCCTGAATTCCATCTTGCAAACTTGCTACCATGCAGAACCTTGTTAAATGCCTTACTGAAGTCCATATATAGCACATCAATCACTCTGCCTATATCAGTTCTCCTCGTTACTACTTCAAAAAACTCACTCAAGTTCATGAGACATGATTTCCCACACATGAAGCAATGTTGACTATGCCTAATCAACCTTTGCCTTTCTGAATGTATTAAATCCTGTCCCTCAGGATTCCTTCCAACAACTTGCCCACCTCTGATGTTAGGTTCACCAGTCCATAGTTCCCTGTCTTTTTCTTACCACCTTTCTTTAATAGTGCCTCCAGATTAGCCAACCTTCAATCTTCTGGCACCTCACCTCTGGCTATCGATGATACAAATATCTCTGTAAGGGACCAGCAATCACTTCCCTAGCTTCCCACAAAGTTCTAGGATACACCTGGTTAGGTCCCGGGGATTCAATCACCTTTACGCATTTTTAGATGTCCAGCATCTCCTCCTCTGTGTATAGATATTGCTGGCCAGACCAGCATTTATTGCTCATTCCTAATTGCCTAGAGGGCAGTTAATAGTCAGCCATATTACTGTGGGTATAGAATCGCATGCAGGCTAAACTGGTTAAGAATGACACATTTCTTTCCTTAAAAGGCATTAGTGAACTCGAAGGATTTTTCCTGACAGTCAGCAATGGTTTCATCAGCAGTAGACTGTCCAAATTTTCTTAAAATTCCAGGTTTTTATTGAATTCAAATACCACCATCTGTCAGATTGAGATTTGGACCTGAGTCCCCTGGATGTTACCTCTGAATTAGTAGTTTTGTGATAATACCACTAAGCCATTGCTTTCCCCCACAGTGAAAGCAAGTTACAGGGCTGCATGCACTTCAACAGCCCAGTAAGGTCTGCTCCCACTTGACGTTCAGCCATGGCCATTTGCTTGAAGCACTCACAGTGTTCCCTGGCCAAGATCTCTGTCTCGGGCTTGCACATACCATAGGTGTGACATTGACAGAGTACGGAGCTGAATAACAACAGGTCAGTCTCCTTGCCTGTTTAGTGCTTCGCTCCATGACATGCGGTTTGGCTCTTCCTTGATGCTAACATGTAACGCCAGCCAAGGAGGCTGATAGTAACTGGGTGCTAACGACCTTGCATGATAAGGAAATGTGACATCACAACATCACATCACTTCCTTTTAGTTCAGCACTGAAATCAGTGAGTGTGAAGTAGAGGTTGGCCTCCAAGTAAGTACAAAATGAGTGAGTGTTAACATGAAAAATAAAATGCATCTAGTGCAGATGCATGAGATGATTGTATGTTCCTGTGCAAAAGGCCAGCTGGAAGAACTGCACCAACGTACACACCACTGAGCTTCAAGGGAAAATCTTATCAAGTTGAGGTGCTGTATGCACTGATCTGAGAGTGTGGATGGTCATGTAGTAAGGTTGGTGTTTGCTAATGCTGAGATGCATGGACAAAGAGGTTGGTGGTCATGGTGGTCATGGTGAGTTGAGGCTTTAGTGAGATCCAAATGCATAGAAATAAAGTAGTTGTTATTCAATGATGAGATTCTGAAAGCACTATTTAAGACATGAGGAGAAATGAGGTCAAGAACCAGATTTCTTCATCCACATTACATTTTCTCATTTTCCTTACGATTACTTGAACAAGGAGGGGGAAATTTCCATATGCATCTTTTTTTGAGCTTTCTACACCTCTCTTATTCTTTGGCTCAAGCCAGGTTCGATTGTTACTTGCAAACAAAGGCAAACAAAACCTTGAGGCCCTTCTGGGAGTCCAATGGATTAATAGGTTCAGCCAGAACTGTCAAGCAATGTTGGAAGTTAATTGTGTCCAGTACACACAAAGCTATGTGCAACAACACAAAAAAAAACTGTGTGGGAATTTTTCTCAAAAGATCTAACATCATAATGGATTAACTTCACTGCAGGACATTGTGTGGGAAGTAAAATATTATTAGATGCAAGTAGTTGTAAAATCTTCCATAATTTTTAAAAAGCTTCTCTAATAAAAACAAATCAAACTCAGAAGATAAGCTGGTCTTTTCTCAATGTAAAATCCTTAGGAATTGAAAAGAAGAAGCATTTTTTGTCTGATCAACTTTGAAGGAATGCATTTCATGCTCTCATCAAGGTAAGCAGCAATCTCAATTAAAAATAAACAAATGTTTCAAAAACGTTTTTGCATTTTTACAAATGCATTCTTCTTTAGAATTAAGTCACATAAGTAAACTTTAAAATTTGAAATTATCAAGCTGTATATATGTATGAGCCTTTTTTAAACACAGAATAAAAGTCACTGGCATACACATCTTAATATTATAACTAAGATTTTATTGTGACCAACAGAGGAACTTTTAGTTTTACCAGTTAATAAGTTAGTTAAATGGAAAACTCCCAGTTTAATTTTCAATTTATGTTTATCCAAAATTTAGTAAAAGCCTCAGCAGCAAGAGTATTTTGAATAATTTCAGTTTGGTTTCTGCCAAATATCTCAGGATTTCAGAGTAAAGTTTAAAAGGGCAATATTAACTTTAGGCAGCATCCAGGGAACAGGAGAATCGACGTTTCTCCTGTTCCCTGGATGCTGCCTGACCTGCTGCGCTTTTCCAGCAACACATTTCCAGCTCTGATCTCCAGCATCTGCAGACCTCACTTTCTCCTCAATATTAACTTTAAGCAATTATATATGCTGTTATTAATACTGTTTCAAACAAAGGAATTACACAGTCACATAGATACATAAACACTTTAGACAAGTTTCTGCTTTCAATGTTAAGAACCAGGTGACAAGTTAATGAAGATCTTATTTTCTGCATGTATACACTAAATACTAACAAGCCTCCTTACAGGTTTTCGAAGTTATCTCTTTTCAGTCATTTTCTCTCAAAATTGTTTTTCACTTAAATCTTTTTAAATGTCAGCAATTAAATAAACATCAAACATAAGAAAATACTTGAATACAGACAGGAAAGAGTTAACAAATTTGCTTTACAAAAGGAAAAGCCTTGGTATAGAAGACAGAGCAAAGTAGTCTGTCTGTGTGCTACTTGCAGGACAACAGAAGCCTCAGAACGTGAATTGGATTGCTCTGGCCCTAAGTATCTTTGCCTGAGAAAATCCTTGTAGGTAAGCCAACATAGTGTGGCGTTCTTTACTGGACCCAAGCTATTCTAAAATCTATGTCTTGGTATGGGCTATAATTTTCTCTTCTTTTTAACGTTATGAATTGAATGTATTTTATCTAATCTTTAGTGCTTGCCAGTTCTAAGAATTTATGGATGTGTTTCCAACTAGAATCAACCTAATTTCAAAAATTTGTTTTTACCTCTTAGTTTTGGTTTGAACAAAACATGATCATAAAGGGTAATACCAGAAAGCTTCAGCTACTCAATTCAAAAATGTCTATTTCATGAGAAAGAATTAGTGTAGGAATTTATTAGCGAATTGGTTAAGTAAAAATAATAATCATGTGTCTATACAAATAAAACTCAATTTTAATCCATGTACTATCTGCCTGTGATGAACATCCCTTATCTTCTTTCTGCACAGAAATAACTTCATAGCAGAAACGAATCACACTGCTCAACACATGTAGCTGGCATGTCTGACGTTCCCTTACATCTGCAACAATAAAGCTAACTCTATTCTAATTCTAATCCTAATATGCAACCCCATTCTCTCAGCATATTTTCTGTTTAACCACCAGGCCACACAGCTTCCCTGTCCCAAGGTACATCCCATCTAAACACTCTTGAAGTGGAGCCATCCTGTCTCCAGTGCCCACTGGAGATCCATAGCTTGTCACTGTCCAGTGAGGGAATATCCATTCAGGCAAGCAAACAGATAAATTAAAATGTAAATATGAGCTTTTCATTACAGAAAGGGCAAAAGAACAGAAATGAAGCTATTAGAAGCTGAATGCCACCCTCACAATGCCAACCAGGTTTCAGCATCATGACCAAAAACATGTTACAGTCAACCGTTGTGGCTGCATCCAGCTCTCTTTCTCTGATTGGAACCCGGTGTCAGTAAGGTTCTGTCTGGTCTGTTTGCATCTGGCTCTTTTATGGATAACATTGGCTTCTTCCACCACTATGTCCTTATCTTCCTCTTTGGAACAGAGCTCCTATTCCCCTAGTTCCCCTGCTCCCAGCACCTCAGCTGGCTGCCTGCTTGAATTGTGCAGGGTACAGCACACCAGGATGATGTATAGCACTCTGTCCAGAATATAGTTGAAGGTCATCCCAGTCCAGTCATTGCAGAACACTGGTCCAATGGTAGTGGCAAATCATTGATATTTGCTTACAAAATCAGTTGTGGGCAGCACGGTGGCACAGTGGTTAGCACTGTTGCCTCACAGCGCCAGAAACCCGGGTTCAATTCCCGCCTCAAGTGACTGATTGTGTGGAGTTTGCACGTTCTCCCCGTGTCTGCGTGGGTTTCCTCCGGGTGCTCTGGTTTCCTCCCACAGTCCAAAGATGTGCAGGTCAGGTGAATTGGCCATGCTAAATTGCCCGTGGTGTTAGGTAAGGGGTAAATGTAGGGGTATGGGTGGATTGCGCTTCGGTTGGTCGGTGTTGACCTTTTTGGGCCAAAGGGCCTGTTTCCACACTGTAATATAATCTAATCTAATCTAAACAGAACCACGACTTCAAGAGACCCATATTGTTCTCGAACATGGCCTGTGTTAAGACATGGGTGGTAGTACATCTGTGCTTTGCACCAATCAGGCCCTTGTACAATGGTGCCATAAGCCATGGTCACAATGGAGTAGTCTTTGTGCCTCAGTAACCAGCCTTACTCAGATCCTGAACCCTCAAACATACTGGGTACATGAGAGTGCTCCAGGATGTAGGAATCGTGGCAGCTGCCATGGCAGTGGGCACACACTTCTAGGATGTATGATCATAGATCTCCTGAACATGAATTAAATGGAACCCCTTCCTGTTCATGAATTCCCTCTCAGTGCAATGTGTGTGGAATTGACAGCACCATGCACCTTATGGAACTCAGCTCTACGTTGGAATTCTGTTTCCCTGGGAAAGCGCAAATGTTGTCTTGGGAGATTGAAACAAATCTGTGAGACATTACCACAGCATGTATATGGCTGGTTCAGTTCAATTTCTGGTCAATGATCACCTCCCTAGGATGTTGAATTTAACAATGGTGTTTTTATTGATTCTCAAAGACAGTGATTGGATTATTTGTTGTTGGAGATGGCCATTGTCTGGACATGGCTGATGAGAATGTTGCTTATCATATGTAGTAGTGCTCCTAATCAAATATGCAACTGTTAAAAATGATGTTTGATCAGGATGTAGACTCTGTTTGGGTGCAGATGAGGAATATTAGGGAAATAAATCAATAATGAAAGTGGCCTATAGAAGCTAAATATTGGCTAATGTTACAGAAAGGAGCAGACAAGAAATTAAATGGAATGTGTTTGTGATAACACAATGGCAGTAATGAAGGTTTTTGTCTACATTTAAAGTGAAACAGCCTGACTGGTAATAATATATTTAATAAACAGTCAAATGCTTTCAAAATAGTTTCTCAGTTCTTTACATTTTGGAACCAACCAGAGAGCAGAGATTTGTAAAGATTTAATATTATGTAATGTAATAGGATGGCCACAGAGAGACGGCATCTCTAGGTACAACAACCACAGTATGATTTAATTTTACAAAAGGTTTGTAAGGGAGAATAGTCAGCCTAGAAACAGTATTTCAAAGTTGAGTAAAGAAAGATAACTATATGCAATTGAAAACTGACTTAACTGAAGTGAACTGGGTTATTTGGATAGGGGTTACATCAGTGAAGAAGCAGAGGGAAGATATTTTAAAGGCATATTTCAGAACATGGGGAAAAAGAGTATTCATAATGTAGTTAACTAAAGAAGGATATTAAGGAAATCATCAAAATTAAGGAAAAAGTATATAAGTCTGTGGAAAAATAAATGGCTGAATCTGTATCCAAAGAAAGGCTGAGAATGATTAAAAGATTATTCAGGTGAAATAAATTAAGACATGAGAGGAGGCTAGAAATGTAAAACCAGATAGCAAGAATTTCTATGTGTATCTACAATGGAAAAGATTAAGTAAGTGTTGAACCTCAAGAAGGTGAGAATGGGGAGTTAGTAAATAAAATATAGATGGCAGGTCTAATGAATAGACAGGAGAAAGTGAGGACTGCAGATGCTGGCGATCAGAGCTGAAAATGTGTTGCTGAAAAAGCGCAGCAGGTCAGGCAGCATCCAAGGAGCAGGAGAATCAACGTTTCGGGCATGAGCCCTTCTTCAGGAATGGTACTGGTTGGTACAGCAGGAAAGGAAGAAGCGGAGGGCTTTGAGTCCTTCATGATGGGGGATGGATGTCCATGGTGAAGATAAGGCGTTGGGGGCCGGGGAAGCGAAAATCATGAAGGAGGTGGAGGGCATGGGTGGTGTCCCGAATGTAGGTGGGGAGTTCTTGAACTAAGAGAACAGGACCGTGTTGAGGTATGCAGAGATGAGTTCGGTGGGGCAGGAGCCGGCTGAGACAATGGGTCGGCCGGGGAAGTCAGGTTTGTGGATTTTGGGCAGGAGGTAGAAACGGGCGGTGCGGGGTTGTGGGACGATGAGGTTGGAGGCGGTGGATGGGAGATCCCCTGAGGTGATGAGGTTATGGATGGTCTGGGAGATGATGGTTTGGTGGTGGGAGGTGGGGTCACGGTCAAGGGGACAGTAGGAGGAGGTGTCCGCGAGCTGGCGTTTAGCCTCAGCGGTGTAAAGGTCGGTGTGCCAAACTACTACCGCGCCTCTCTTGTCTGCCGGTTTGATAGTGAGGTTGGGGTTGGAACGGAGGGAGTGGAGGGCTGCATGTTCCGAGGGTGAGAGGTTGGAATGGGTGAGAGGGGTGGAGAGGTTGAGGCGGTTAATGTCGCAGCGGCAGTTGGCTATGAAGAGATCGAGGGCAGGTAAGAGGTCAGCATGGGGTGTCCAGGTGGATGGGATGTGTTGGAGTTGGGAGAAGGGGTCGTCAGAGGGTGGGCGAGAGTCCTAGTTGAAGAAGTAGGCGCGGAGGCGAAGGCAGGGGAAGAATTGTTCGATGTCTCGCCGCGTGTTGAACTCGTTAATCCAAGAGTGTAGGGGGATGAAGGTGAGGCCTCTGCCGAGGACTGATCTTTCACCCTCAGAGAGGGGTAGTTCTGGAGGGATGGTGAAAACACGGCAGTGCTGGGAGCTTGGACCTGGTGTGGGGCTGGAGCTGGGACCTGGTGTGGGGCTGGAGCTGGGAGTGGGGGTTGAGGTTAGGCGTGGGGGTGAGAATCGGGTCAGGGACGGAGATCGGGGCGGGGGTGGGGTTTGGCGTGGTGACGGAGATCGGCGTTGGGGCAGAGTTAGGCGTGTGAACGGAGATCGGCTTGGGGGTGGGGTTAGGTGTGCGGATGGAGATCGGCGTGGGAGCAGGGTTAGGCGTGCAGACGGAGATCAGCGTGGGGGTGGGGTTAGGCGTGGTGACGGAGATTGGCGTGGGGGCGGAGACGCATGCGGCTTGGTCGTTGTGCAGGTGAGTGATGTCACTGGGGGCGGAAGTGGCAGCGGTGACGGCAACCCAGTGGGCGGAAGTGGCTGTGGCGACAGCAGAAACGGTGTTGTTCCCGATAGCCGTGGACTCTGCGGAGGCCGCGAATCTGTCGGCGATGGTCTTCCTAGTGATCATGGAGGTGGTTGTCTGGGCGGCAATCGCGGAGGCTGCAAGGTCGGTGGGGGCGGAAGTGACGTCATGGTTCGTGGCGGGGGTTGCAGCCACGGGCGCTGCAGCGGCCACGTGGTTAATGGCGCCTGAGTGATTTTGGAGGCCGATGGAAGATTCTGGAACAGTTGAGGAACCAAGAGTGTGGGGGTAAGTACATGAAAGTTTTTGGTACTTACTGTCTTTAATTTCCGATATGGCTAGGAAGAACTGTTTGTTTAGTGTATGGATTCTTCTGAGGATGAAGAACAGTAGAGGTCCTTTGCAGGTCTGTGAGAGTGTTGTCCTGAGCTGGGGTAGGGCTGATTACAGGGAATGCAGGCAGCGGCGCATGGCTGCAAGCGTGGATCGGAGGATCCGGAGGAAGGTCTGTTGCTGGAGGCTTCGGATTTGTTGTAGGCACTGGTTGTCCTGGTTGGGTCCAAATTTTGTCGATCTGAACGTAGTTTGGAGTCCGTGCGGGGTCAGTTGGTTCCGTAGGCAGGTGCTGAGGAAGGAGATGTGGCTGTGGTAGCAACTCTGTTTGAGAACGTGGCTGAAAAGCTTCTGGGCAGAGGAGATGATCTGGGGTGTGCAGTGAGAGAGGGACTCACTGAAATCCTTGTAGAGGGAGGAAGAGAGCTTCTTCAAGGAAGGCATCCTTGCAAGAGGATTCGCAGTCGGTTAAAATCTTCTAGGAGAAAGTGAGGACTGCAGATGCTGGAGATCAGAGCTGAAAATGTGTTGCTGGAAAAACGCAGCGGATCAGGCAGCATCCAAGGAGCAGGAGAATCGACGTTTCGGCCATGAGCCCTTCTTCAGGAATAGATAGTTTGCTTCTGTCTAATATATAGGATACAAAAAGCATCTTGGCAATACATTTACATCAAGAAGTTGAAGGAAGACAGAAACACAGTGAGATTGTGATCAATAGGAAAGCAGTATTGAACAAACTGATAGAGGTGATGACTGACAAGTCTTGGAGACTTGGTAGACTGTGTCCTAGGTTCTTAAAAGAGAATGTAATGTGGTAGTTGGTCAGTTTGTGCTAATTTTCCAAAGTGCATAAGATTCTGCAGAGGGTCCCCCAGACTGAAAATACTAAATATAACTTCTTTAAGAATAACGGGAGGCAAAAAACAGGAAACTATAGGCAGTTAGCATGATGTCTGCCACGAGGAGATGGAACTGATCACTAAGGAGGTTAAAACTGGGTACTTGGAAAAACTCAAAGAAATCCGGAAGTGTCACCTTTTACAAAAGGAAAATTGAGTGTAACCAATTTATTGGAAATCTTTAAATAAGTAACATGTACTTTGGATAAAGTGCCATCGTTGATATGTTGTATTTGGATTTGCAGAAGGAATTTGACAAATGTCCACATATAAGATTATTATTGAAAGTAGGAGCTCATGTGTCTTACTACAAGGCAAATGCATGGAGTCACTGTGAACAGACTGAGAGGGGTGTGTAACAAGTCTGTATCACCATGAAGCAGAATGAGAGAGGTGTGCAAGAAGTCAGTATCTGTGATGCAGAAGTTTTGTTGAGATTTGTCCTGAACAACTCTGTGAGGCAGGGTTGTGCTATATGGTCTGGCCTTCGGGACGTACACCAAAACAAAACATCGACTGCACCTATCAACTATCAACTTGACGAAGGATGCTCTTTGTTCTGTCCAAAACTTGCTAATCTTCCAGAACAAGGAATTGATGTTGATCAACAAGTGTTACAGACTGGCACAGTCCATGGACCAGGACTATGTGCTGAGGGATCCACTACATCTTGGGCCTTATGCTGCCAAAGCGAAGTAGGGAACGGCTTCTGTCTGAGGTCTTTCTGTGGAAATCAAATTGAGATCCGTTCAGGTATTGGACCTTTCCGGTGCCTCAAATACATGCAAACATAAGAGTTGCCTTTAGTTTGTTTGGATAGAGTCAAACTCCAATGTTTGTTTGTTTCCTTGATATGCTACTGTAGAGAACTGAACTGCATTTGTTTCTACGTATGTGTATAAAAGATCTTTTTGTGAATACAGTGTATTTTTGAAATAAAAATTGTGAAGCAGACTGTGCAACAGGGGAAGAGTGTGCAGCAGGTCAGCGTCGCTGTGAAGCAGACCGGGAGATTACTGCGTGAGAAGGGCAGTGGTGGTGAGACAGGTATTGGGTATCCAGAATTTAACTTTGGAGTGACCTTCTACCCTTCTTGTTCAACCAGTATGAGGTTCTTGCTATGCATGTGGACAAAGGCACAGAGTGCAGGTAGAATGAGCAAACTGCAGTACTGTGTTGGGGTGAGGGGCAGGGAGATAGAGAAGTGAAATATAAGACTAATATTGGATAGCATAGTTCGGGGAATTAATACTGCTGTCTGCAGCCAAGGCAGAGAGTCTTAAAGGTTGCATTGCTACCTGATAGCACATTGAAGGACATTTCCTCTGGGTTGGTGATGAACTTGTAAAGGGAGAGAAAGAATACCAGCACCACAGTCCATGCAGGTACCAATGACACAGTAAGGACTGGGAAGGAGGATCTGCTGAGGGATTATGAACAACTCAAAGCTGAATTAAAATAGCATTACCATAAAGCTAAGAATCTCAGAATTACTACCTGAGTATAAATTAGCATAAAGCAAATCAGATTAGCAAAGTAAATGTGTTGCTCAAAAGTTTGTATGAAAGAAATGTGTATCAATTTATGGGGCATTGACACTAGTTCTGGCAAACGAGAGAGCTGTTCGGTTGGGATGGCCTTCGATTAAAACATGCTGGCATCAATGTTTTGTGACTCAGATAACTTGGGTTAAGCACTTAAAGCGATAGATTTTGGAAATATTGAAAAGTTGAGGCCAATGAGTAGCTGATGTTGAAAAGGAGTTGAGGCCTGGGGGAGATGAGCATGATCTTGGGGAATAGTTGTGCAAAATTAATGTCCAAGTAAGTTACTGCTGCTCCTATTGCTTATGTTCCTATGACGTGGGAGTAATGGAGCATGGATTGAAGAGTGGCTTGCTATCAAAAAATAGAGACTGTGCATAAATGGGTCTTATTCAGATTAGCAGGATCTGATGAGTTTTATGCTGGTTTCCAACTTTTTGTAATTTATGTGAGTTGACGAAATCAAAGGCACAATGGCTAGATTTGCAGATGGGAAATCAGAGTTGAGAAAGTACATTGTGAAAATGACACTGTAAAGATACAAATTAACTTCACGTTAAATCAGCTGGCAAAGGTCTAGCAGGTGGAATATAGTGTGGATGAAATAAATCAAATATAGCTCTTTATTTCTCTTCTCCAGAGGCTGTTTGCCTTGTCCCAGAATATGGGTCAAATAAGCCACTTTTATGCTGGCAATTTTATTTTTAGCTAAACATATAACCAAACTGGCTCCTCCTAGCTAATTGGAAAGTTTAATCAAATGATGAAAATGCTCACCTGAAGTTTGGCTAAACACAACTAAGAGACAAACGTAAAGCACATGGCTACATTATCCCACATTAACTTAATTAATTAGTTGTTGGAAATGTTGCTCGTGTAACTGGAGCAGACGGTCCCAGTGAAACTGAAGTAGACGGTCTCAGTATAACAGGAGCAGAGGGTCTCAGTGTAACTGGACCAGAGAGTCGCCATTAAACTGGACCAGAGAGTCTCCATTAAAGTACAACAGACAGTCACAGTGTAACTGGAGCAGAGAGTCTCCATTAAACTGGATCAGACAGTCTCAGTGTAACTGGAGCTGAGGATCTCCAAGAAACTGGAGCAGACAGTTTCAGTGTAACTGGAGCCGAAAGTCCCAGTGGATGTGGAGCAGATGAGATGAAGCAGACGGTTTTAGTGTAACTGGTGCAGACTGTCTCAGTGTAACTGGAGCAGAGAGTCTCAATGTAACTGGAGCAGAGGGTCTCAGTGTAACTGGAGCAGAGGGTCTCAGTGAAACTGGAGCAAAGGGTCTCAGTGTAACTGAAGCAGAGAGTCCCAGTGTAGCTGAAGCAGAGGGTCTCAGTGTAACTGAAGCAGAGAGTCCCAGTGTAACTGGAGCAGAGGGTCTCAGTGTAACTGGAGCAGAGGGTCTCAGTGAAACTGGAGCAAAGGGTCTCAGTGTAGCTGAAGCAGAGGGTCTCAGTGTAACTGGAGCAGACGGTCTCAGTGTAACAGGAGCAGAGATTCTCAGTGTAACTGAAGCAGATGGTCTCAGTGTAACTGGAACTGAGTGTCTCAGTGTAACAGGAGCAGAGGGTCGCAATGTAACTGGAGCAGATGGTCTTAGTGTAACTGGAGCTGAGTGTCTCAGTGTAACAGGAGCAGAGGGTCTCAGTGTAACTGGAGCAGATGGTCTTAGTGTAACTGGAGCTGAGTGTCTCAGTGTAACGGGAGCAGAGGGTCTCAGTGTTACTGGAGCAGAGGGTCCCAGTGTAAATGGAGCGGAGGGTCTCAGTATATCTGTGGCAGACAGTCTCAGTGTAACAGGAGCAGAGGGTCTCAGTGTAACTAGACAAGAGTGTCTGGGTGTAACTGGAACAGAGGATCCCAGTGTAACTGGAGGAGACGGTCTCAGTGTAACTGGAGCAGAGGGTCTCAGTGAAACTGGAGGAAAGGGTCTGAGTGTAACTGAAGCAGAGAGTCCCAGTGTAGCTGAAGCAGAGGGTCTCAGTGTAACTGAAGCAGAGAGTCCCAGTGTAACAGGAGCAGAGGGTCTCAGTGTAACTGGAGCAGATGGTCTTAGTGTAACTGGAGCTGAGTGTCTCAGTGTAACGGGAGCAGAGGGTCTCAGTGTAACTGGAGCTGAGTGTCTCAGTGTAACGGGAGCAGAGGGTCTCAGTGTTACTGGAGCAGAGGGTCCCAGTGTAAATGGAGCAGATGGTCTTAGTGTAACTGGAGCAGACAGTCTCAGTGTAACAGGAGCAGAGGGTCTCAGTGAAACTGGACAGAGTGTCTCGGTGTAACTGGAACAGAGGATCCCAGTGTAACTGGAGGAGACGGTCTCAGTGTAACTGGAGCAGAGGGTCTCAGTGAAATTGGAGCAGAGGGTCTCAGTGTAACTGAAGCAGAGAGTCCCAGTGTAACTGGAGCAGAGGATCCCAGTGTAACTGGAGGAGACGGTCTAGTGTAACTGAAGCAGAGTCCCAGAGTAGCTGAAGCAGAGGGTCTCGGTGTAACTGGAGCACCGGGTCACAGTGAAAATGGAGCAGACGGTCTCAGTGTAACTGGAGCAGAGAGTCTCAATGTAACTGGAGCAAATACACTCAGTGTAACTGGAGCAAAGGATCCAAGTGTAACTGGAGGAGAAGGTCTCAGTGTAACTGGAGCAGAGGGTCTCAGTGTAACTAGAGCACAGGGTCTCAGTGTAACTGGAGCAGAGAGCCTCAGTGTAACTGGAACACAGAGTCTCAGTGTAACTGGAGCAGAGGGTCTCGGAGAAACTGGAGCAAAGGGTCTCAGTGTAACTGAAGCAGAGAGTCCCAGAGTAGCTGAAGCAGAGGGTCTCAGTGTAACTGAAACAGAGGGTCCCAGTGTAACTGGAACGGACAGTCTCAGTGTAACTGGAGCAGACAGTCTCAGTGTAAGTGGAGCAGACGGTCTCAGTGTAACTGGAGCAGAACGTCTCAGTGTAACTGGAGCAGAGAGTCTCAGTGTAACTGGAGCACAGGGTCTCAGTGTAAATGGAGCAGACGGTCTCAGTATAACTGGAACAGAGGGTCTCAGTGTTACTGGAGCAGACAGTCTTAGTGTAACTGGTACAGACCGTCTCAGTGTAACTGGAACAGAGAGTCTCAGTGTTACTGGAGCAGACAGTCTTAGTGTAACTGGTGCAGACCGTCTCAGTGTAACTGGAACAGAGAGTCTCAGTGTTACTGGAGCAGAGAGTCTCAGTGTAACTGGAGCAGAGGGCCCAGTGTAGCTGGAGCAGAGGGTCTCAGTGTAGCTGGAGCAGAGAGTCTCAGTGTAACTGGAGCACAGGGTCACAGTGTAACTGGAGCAGAGGGTCTCAGTGTTATTGGAGCAGAGAGTCTCAGTGTAACTGGAGCAGAGGGCCCCAGTGTAGCTGGAGCAGAGGGTCTCAGTGTAACTGGAGCAGAGGGTCTCAGCGTAACTGGAGCAGATGATCTCAGTGTAACTGGAGCAGAGGGTCTCAGAGTAACTGGAGCAGAGGGTCTCAGTGTAACTGGAGCAGAGGGTCTCAGTGTTACTGGAGCAGAGAGTCTCAGTGTAACTGTAGCAGAGAGTCCCAGTGTAGCTGGAGCAGACGATCTCAGTGTACCTGGAGCAGAGGGTCTCAGTGTAACTGGAGTCGAGGGTCTCAGCGTAACTGGAGCAGATGATCTCAGTGTAACTGGAGTACAGGGTCACAGTGTAAATGGAGCAGACGGTCTTAGTGTAACTGGAGCAGAGGATCTCAGTGTTACTGGAGCAGACAGTCTTAGTGTAACTGGTGCAGACCGTCTCAGTATAACTGGAACAGAGGGTCTCAGTGTTACTGGAGCAGACAGTCTTAGTGTAACTGGTACAGACCGTCTCAGTGTAACTGGAACAGAGAGTCTCAGTGTTACTGGAGCAGACAGTCTTAGTGTAACTGGTGCAGACCGTCTCAGTGTAACTGGAACAGAGAGTCTCAGTGTTACTGGAGCAGAGAGTCTCAGTGTAACTGGAGCAGAGGGCCCAGTGTAGCTGGAGCAGAGGGTCTCAGTGTAGCTGGAGCAGAGAGTCTCAGTGTAACTGGAGCACAGGGTCACAGTGTAACTGGAGCAGAGGGTCTCAGTGTTATTGGAGCAGAGAGTCTCAGTGTAACTGGAGCAGAGGGCCCCAGTGTAGCTGGAGCAGAGGGTCTCAGTGTAACTGGAGCAGAGGGTCTCAGCGTAACTGGAGCAGATGATCTCAGTGTAACTGGAGCAGAGGGTCTCAGAGTAACTGGAGCAGAGGGTCTCAGTGTAACTGGAGCAGAGGGTCTCAGTGTTACTGGAGCAGAGAGTCTCAGTGTAACTGTAGCAGAGAGTCCCAGTGTAGCTGGAGCAGACGATCTCAGTGTACCTGGAGCAGAGGGTCTCAGTGTAACTGGAGTCGAGGGTCTCAGCGTAACTGGAGCAGATGATCTCAGTGTAACTGGAGTACAGGGTCACAGTGTAAATGGAGCAGACGGTCTTAGTGTAACTGGAGCAGAGGATCTCAGTGTTACTGGAGCAGACAGTCTTAGTGTAACTGGTGCAGACCGTCTCAGTATAACTGGAACAGAGAGTCTCAGTGTAAGTGGAGCAGACGGTCTCAGTGTAACTGGAGCAGAATATCTCAGTGTAACTGGAGCAGAGAGTCTCAGTGTAACTGGAGCACAGGGTTACAGTGTAAATGGAGCAGACTGTCTCAGTGTAACTGGAGCAAACGGTCTCAGTGTAACTGGAGTACAGAGTCACAGTGTAAATGGAGCAGACGGTCCGGGTGTGACTGGAGCAGAGGGTATCAGTGTTACTGGAGCAGAGAGTCTCAGTGTAACTGGAGCAGAGGGCCCCAGTGTAGCTGGCGCAGAGTGTCTCAGTGTAGCTGGAGCAGAGGGTCTCAACGTAACTGGAGCAGATGATCTCAGTGTAACTGGAGCAGAGGGTCTCAGTGTAACTGGAGCAGCGGGTCTCAGTGTAACTGGAGCAGAGGGTCTCAGTGTTACTGGAGCAGAGAGTCTCAGTGTAACTGGAGCAAGGCTCCCAGTGTAGCTGGAGCAGATGATCTCAGTGTAACTGGAGCAGAGGGTCTCAGTGTAACTGGAGCTGAGTGTCTCAGTGTAACGCGAGCAGAGGGTCTCAGTGTAACTGGAGCTGAGTGTCTCAGTGTAACGGGAGCAGAGGGTCTCAGTGTTACTGGAGCAGAGGGTCCCAGTGTAAATGGAGCGGAGGGTCTCAGTATATCTGGAGCAGACAGTCTCAGTGTAACAGGAGCAGAGGGTCTCAGTGTACCTGGACAAGAGTGTCTCGGTGTAACTGGAACAGAGGATCCCAGTGTAACTGGAGGAGACGGTCTCAGTGTAACTGGAGCAGAGGGTCTCAGTGTAACTGGAGCAGAGAGTCTCAGTGTAGCTGGAGTCGAGGGTCTCAGCGTAACTGGAGCATATGATCTCATTGTAACTGGAGCAGAGGGTCTCACTGTAACTGGAGCAGATGGTCTCAGTGTAACTGGAACATAGAATCTCAGTGTAACTGGAGCAGAGAGACTCAGTGTAACTGGAGCAGAGGGTCTCAGTGTAACCGGACAAGTGTGTCTCGGTGTAACTGGAACAGAGGGTCTCGGTGTAACTGGAGCAGAGGGTCTCAGTGCAACTGGAACAGAGAGTCCCAATGTAACTGGATCAGAGGGTCACAGTGTAACTGGATCAGAGGGTCCCAGTGTAAGTGGAACAGACGGTCTCAGTGTAACTGTAGCAGAGAGTCTCAGTGTAACTGGAGAACAGGGTCACAGTGGAAATGGAGCAGAGGGTCTCAGTGTAAGTGGAACAGAGAGACTCAGTGTAACTGGAGCAGAGGGTCTCAGTGTAACTGGACAAGAGTGTCTCGGTGTAACTGGAAAAGAGGGTCTCGGTGTAACTGGAGCAGAGGGACTCAGTGTAACTGGAACAGAGAGTCCCAATGTAGCTGGATTGGACGGTCTCAGTGTAACTGGAGCAGAGAGTATCAATGTAACTGGAGCAAATACACTCAGTGTAACTGGAGCAGAGGGTCTCAGTGTAACTGGAGCAGATGGTCTCAGTGTAACTGGAGCAGACGGTCTCAGTGTTACTAGAGCAGAGGGCCTCAGTGTATCTGGAGCAGTGGGTCACAGTGTAACTGGAGCAGAGTGTCTCAGTGTAACTGGAGCAGGCGGTCTCAGTGTTACTAGAGCAGAGGGTCTCAGTGTATCTGGAGCAGTGGGTCACAGTGTAACTGGAGCAGATCGTCTCAGTGCAACTGGAGCAGAGAGTGTCAGTGTAAGTGGAGCAGAGAGTGTCAGTGTAACTGGAGCAGACGGTCTCAATGTAACTAGAACAGAGAGTCTCAGTGTAATTGGAGCGAAGGGTCTCGGTGTAACTGGAACAGAGGGTCTCAGTAACTGGAGCAGAGGGCCCCAGTGTAACTGGAGCAGACAGCCTCAGTGTATCTGGATAGAGTGTAACTGGAGCAGAGAGTTTCCAAGAAACTTGAGCAGAGAGTCTCAGTGTAACTGGAACAGCGAGTCTCCAATAAACTGGAGCTGGCAATCTCAGTGTAACTGGAGCAGAGGGTCTCCATTAAACTGGACTGGAGAGTCTCACGTAACTGGAGCAGGAGGTCCCAGTGTAAGTGGAGCAAGGAGTCTCAGTGCAGCTGAAACAAAGTGTTTTAGTGTAACTGGAGCTGAGATTCTCAGTGTAACTGGAGCAGATTGTCTCAGTGTAACTGTAGCCAATGATCTCAGTGTAACTGGAGTAGAGGGTTTCAGTGTAACTGGAACAGGGAACTCAGTGTAACTGGATCCGACGTCTCACTGTAACTGGAGTAGACAATCTCAGTGTAACGGGACAAGAATGTCTCAGTGTAACTGGAGCAGAGTGTCTCAGTGTAACTGGAGCAGACGGTCTCAGTGTAATTGGAACAGAGAGACTCAGTGTAACTGGAGCAGAGGGTCTCAGTGTAACTGGACAAGAGTGTCTCGGTGTTACAGGAACAGAGGGTCTCGGTGTAACTGGAGCAGAGGGTCTCAGTGCAACTGGAACAGAGAGTCCCAATGTAACTGGATCAGAGGGTCTCAGTGTAACTGGATCAGAGGGTCCCAGTGTAACTGGAACGGACGGTCTCAGTGTAACTGTAGCAGAGAGTCTCAGTGTACCTGGAGCACAGGGTCACAGTGTAAATGGAGCAGACGGTCTCAGTGTAACTGGAACAGAGAGACTCAGTGTAACTGGAGCAGACGGTCTCAGTGTAACTGGAACAGAGAGTCCCAATGTAACTGGATCAGAGGGTCCCAGTGTAACTGGAACGGACGGTCTCAGTGTAACTGTAGCAGAGAGTCTCAGTGTACCTGGAGCACAGGGTCACAGTGTAAATGGAGCAGACGGTCTCAGTGTAACTGGAACAGAGAGACTCAGTGTAACTGGAGCAGAGGGTCTCAGTGTAACTGGACAAGAGTGTCTCGGTGTAACTGGAACAGAGGGTCTCGGTGTAACTGGAGCAGAGGGACTCAGTGTAACTGGAACAGAGAGCCCCAATGTAGCTGGATCGGACGGTCTCAGTGTAACTGGAGCAGAGAGTCTCAATGTAACTGGAGCAGACAGTCTCAGTGTAGCTGGAGCAGAGGGTCTCAGTGTAACTGGAGCAGACGGTCTAATGTAACTGGACAAGAGAGTCTCAGTGTAGCTGGAGTCGAGCGTCTCAGTGTAACTGGAGCATACGATCTCATTGTAACTGGAGCAGAGGGTCTCACTGTAACTCGAGCAGATGCTCTCAGTGTAACTGGAACAGAGTGTCTCAGTGTAACTGGAGCAGACGGTCTCAGTGTAACTGGAACAGAGAGACTCAGTGTAACTGGAGCAGAGGGTCTCAGTGTAACCGGACAAGAGTGTCTCGGTGGAACTGGAGCAGAGAGTCTCAGTGTACCTGGATCAGAGAGTCCCAATGTACCTGGATCAGAGAGTCCCAATGTAACTGGATCAGAGGGTCTCAGTGTAACTGGATCAGAGGGTCTCAGTGTAACTGGATCAGTGGGTCACAGTGCATCTGGAGCAGTGGGTCACAGTGTAACTGGAGCAGACAGTCTCAATGTAACTGAAACAGAGAGTCTCAGTGTTTCTGCAGCAAAAAGGGTCTCTGTGTAACTGAAACAGAGGGTCTCAGTGTAACTGGAGCAGAGTGGTACCAGTGTAACTGGAGCAGACGATCTCAGTGTAACTGGAGCAGAGGGTCTCAGTGTAACTGGAGCAGAAGGTCTCAGTGTAACTGGACAAGAGTGTCTCGGTGTAACTGGAACAGAGAGTCTCAGTGTAGCTGGAGCAGAGAGTCTCAGTGTAGCTGGAGTCGAGCGTCTCAGCGTAACTGGAGCATAAGATCTCATTGTAACTGGAGCAGAGGGTCTCAGTGTAACTGGAGCAGATGGTCTCAGTGTAACTAGAACAGAGAGTCTCAGTGTAACTGGAGCAGACAATCTCAGTGTAACGGGACAAGAATGTCTCAGTGTAACTGGAACAGAGAGACTCAGTGTAACTGGAGCAGGGGGTCTCAGTGTAACCGGACAAGAGTGTCTCAGTGGAACTGGGGCAGACGGTCTCAGTGTAACTGGAACAGAGAGTCCCAATGTACCTGGATCAGAGAGTCCCAATGTAACTGGATCAGAGGGTCTCAGTGTAACTGGATCAGAGGTCTCAGTGTAACTGGATCAGTGGGTCACAGTGCATCTGGAGCAGTGGGTCACAGTGTAACTGGAGCAGACAGTCTCAATGTAACTGAAACAGGGAGTCTCAGTGTTTCTGCAGCAAAAAGGGTCTCCGTGTAACTGAAACAGAGGGTCTCAGTGTAACTGGAGCAGAGTGGTACCAGTGTAACTGGAGCAGAGGGTCTCATTGTAACTGGAGCAAAGCGTCCTAGTGTAACTGGAGCAGAAGGTCTCAGTGTAACTGGAGCAGATGGTCTTAGTGTAACTGGAGCAGAGTGTCTCAGTGTAAATGGAGCAGTGGTCTCATTGTAACTGGAGCAGACGTTCTTGGTGTTACTAGAGCAGAGGGCCTCAGTGTATCTGGAGCAGTGGGTCACAGTGTAACTGGAGCAGATGGTCTCAGTGTAACTGGAGCAGACGGTCTCAGTGTTACTAGAGCAGAGGGCCTCAGTGTATCTGGAGCAGTGGGTCACAGTGTAACTGGAGCAGAGTGTCTCAGTGTAACTGGAGCAGACGGTCTCAGTGTTACTAGAGCAGAGGGCCTCAGTGTATCTGGAGCAGTGGGTCACAGTGTAACTGGAGCAGATGGTCTCAGTGTAACTGGAGCAGAGTGTCTCAGTGTAACTGGAGCAGACGGTCCCAGTGTAAATGGAGCAGTGGGTCATAGTGTAACTGGAGCAGACGGTCTCAATGTAACTAGAACAGAGAGTCTCAGTATAATTAGAGCAAAACTGGAGCAGACGGTCTTAGTGTTACTAGAGCAGAGGGCCTCAGTGTATCTGGAGCAGTGGGTCACAGTGTAACTGGAGCAGATGGTCTCAGTGTTACTGGAGCAGACGGTCTCAGTGTTACTAGAGCAGAGGGCCTCAGTGTATCTGGAGCAGTGGGTCACAGTGTAACTGGAGCAGATGGTCTCAGTGTTACTGGAGCAGACGGTCTCAGTGTTACTAGAGCAGAGGGCCTCAGTTATCTGGAGCAGTGGGTCATAGTGTAACTGGAGCAGACGGTCTCAATGTAACTAGAACAGAGAGTCTCAGTATAATTAGAGCAAAGGGACTCGGTGTAACTGGAACAGAGGGTCTCAGTGTTACTGGAGCAGAGGGTCCCAGTGTAACTGGAGCAGACAGCCTTAGTGTATCTGGATAGAGTGTAACTGGAGCAGAGAGTTTCTAATAAACTTGAGCAGAGGATCTCAGTGCAACTGGAGCAGAGGGTCTCAGTGTAACTAGAGCACAGGGTCTCAGTGCAACTGGAGTAGAGAGTCTCAGTGTAACTGGAACATAGAGTCTCAGTGTAACTGGAGCAGAGGGTCTCAGAGATACTGGAGCAAAGGGTCTCAGTGTAACTGAAGCAGAGAGTCCCAGAGTAGCTGAAGCAGAGCGTCTCAGTGTAACTGAAGTAGAGAGTCCCAGAGTAGCTGAAGCAGAGGGTCTCAGTGTAACTGAAGCAGAGGGTCCCAGTGTAACTAGAGCAGAGAGTCTCAGTATAACTGGAGCACAGGGTCACAGTGTAAATGGAGCAGACGGTCTCTGTGTAACTGGAACAGAGGGTCTCAGTGTTACTGAAGCAGACAGTATTAGTGTAACTGGTGCAGACCGTCTCAGTGTAACTGGAACAGAGAGTCTCAATGTAAATGGAGCAGACGGTCTCAGTGTAACTGGAGCAGAACGTCTCAGTGTAACTGGAGCAGACAGTCTCAGTGTAACTGGAGCACAAGGTGACAGTGTAAATGGAGCAGACTGTCTCAGTGTAACTGGAGCAGAGGGTCTCAGTGTTACTGGAGCAGATGATCTCAGTGTAACTGGGGCACAGGGTCACAATGTAAATGGAGCAGACGGTCCGGGTGTGACTGGAGCAGAGAGTCTCAGTGTTACTGGAGCAGAGAGTCTCAGTGTAACTGGAGCAGAGGGCCCCAGTGTAGCTGGAGCAGAGTGTCTCAGTGTGGCTGGAGCAGACGGTCTCAGCGTAACTGGAGCAGATGATCTCAGTGTAACTGGAGCAGAGGGTCTCAGTGTAACTGGAGCAGAGGGTCTCAGTGTAACTGGAGCAGAGGGTCTCAGTGTTACTGGAGCAGAGAGTCTCAGTGTAACTGGAGCAGAGGGTCCCAGTGTAGCTGGAGCAGACGATCTCAGTGTAACTGGAGCAGAGGGTCTCAGTGTAACTGGAGCAGAGGGTCTCAGTGTAACTGGACAAGAGTGTCTCGGTGTAACTGGAACAGAGAGTCTCAGTGTAGCTGGAGCAGAGAGTCTCAGTGTAGCTGGAGTCGAGGGTCTCAGTGTAACTGGAGCATACGATCTCATTGTAACTGGAGCAGAGGGTCTCACTGTAACTGGAGCAGATGGTCTCAGTGTAACTGGAACAGAGAGTCTCAGTGTAACTGAAGCAGACAATCTCAGTGTGACGGGACAAGAATGTCTCAGTGTAACTGGAGCAGAGTTCTCAGTGTAACTGGAGCAGACAGTCTCAGTGTAACTGGAGCAGAGAGACTCAGTGTGACTGGAGCAGAGGGTCTCAGTGTAACCGGACAAGAGTGTCTCGGTGTAACTGGAACAGAGGGTCCCAATGTAACTGGATCAGAGGGTCTCAGTGTAACTGGATCAGAGGGTCCCAGTCTAACTGGAACGGACGGTCTCAGTGTAACTGTAGCAGAGAGTCTCAGTGTAACTGGAGCACAGGGTCACAGTGTAAATGGAGCAGAGGGTCTCAGTGTAACTGGACAAGAGTGTCTCGGTGTAACTGGAAAAGAGTGTCTCGGTGTAACTGGAGCAGAGGGACTCAGTGTAACTGGAACAGAGAGTCCCAATATAGCTGGATCGGATGGTCTCAGTGTAACTGGAGCAGAGAGTCTCAATGTAACTGGAGCAAATAAACTCAGTGTAACTGGAGCAGAGACGGTCTCAGTGTAACTGGAGCAAAGGGTCCTAGTGTAACTGGAGCAGAGTGTCTCAGTGTAACTGGAGCAGAGGGTCTCACTGTAACTGGAGCAGTGGGTCACAGTGTAACTGGAGCAGATGGTCTCAGTGTAACTGGAGCAGACGGTCTCAGTGTTACTAGAGCAGAGGGCCTCAGTGTATCTGGAGCAGTGGGTCACAGTGTAACTGGAGCAGAGTGTCTCAGTGTAACTGGAGCAGACGGTCTCAGTGTTACTAGAGCAGAGGGCCTCAGTGTATCTTGAGCAGTGGGTCACACTGTAACTGGAGCAGATCGTTTCAGTGTAACTGGAGCAGGCGGTCTCAATGTAACTAGAACAGAGAGTCTCAGTGTAATTGGAGCAAAGGGTCTCGGTGTAACTGGAGCAGAGGGTCCCAGTGTAACTGGAGCAGACAGCCTCAGTGTATCTGGATAGAGTGTAGCTGGAGCAGAGAGTTTCCAATAAACTTGAGCAGAGAGTCTCAGTGTAACTGAAACAGCGAGTCTCCAATAAACTGGAGCTGGCAATCTCAGTGTAACTGGAGCAGAGGGTCTCCATTAAACTGGACTGGAGAGTCTCAGTGTAACTGGAGCAGGACGTCCCAGTGTAACTGGAGCTGAGAGTCTCAGTGTAACTGTAGCCGATGATCTCAGTGTAACTGGAGTAGAGGGTCTCAGTGTAACTGGAACAGAGATTCTCAGTGTTACTGGAGCAGACAGTCTCAGAGTAACTGGAGCAGATGGTCTCAATGTAACTGGAGCAGAGGGTCTCAGTGTAACTGGAGCAGAGGGTCTCAATGTAACGGGAGGAGTGAGTCTCAGTATCTCTGGAGCAGAGTGTCTCAGTGTAACTGGAGCTGTGTGTCTCAGTGTAACTGGAGCAGAGGGTCTCAGTGTAACGGGAGCAGAGAGCCTCAGTATCTCTGGAGCAGAGGGTCTCGGTGTAACTGGAGCAGACGGTCTCAGTGTAACTGGAGCAGACGGTCTCAGTGTAACTGGAGCAGGATGTCTCAGCGTAACTGGAGCAGAGTGTCTCAGTGTAACTCGAGCAAAGGGTCCCAGTGTAACTGAAGCAGAGGGTCTCAGTGACACTGGAGCAAAGGGTCTCAGTGTAACTGGAGCAGAGAGTCTCGGTGTAACTGGAGCAGACGGTCCCAGTGTAAGTGGAGCAGAGAGTCTTAGTGTAACTGGAGCGGAGGGTACCAGTGTAACTGGAGCAGAGAGTCTCAGTGTAACTGGAGCAGAGGGTCTTGGTGTAACTGGAACTGACAGTCTCAGTGTAACTTGGGCAGACGGTCCCAGTGTAACTGGAGCAGAGGGTCTCAGTGTAGCTGGAGCAGAGGGTCTCAGTGTAACTGGAGCAGAAGAGTCTCAGTGTGAGTGGAGCAGACAGTCTCAGTCTAAGTGTAACTGGAGCAGATGGTCCCAGTGTAACTGGAGTAGATGATTTTGGTGTAATTGCAGCACCACAGTGTCTCAATATAATCAAGATGTGTAGACTCAGTGCAATTGGAGTAGTTAATCTTCATAGAATTGGGATCAAAGCAAAATTTCAAACTCTGATTTTAAAATGAACTCCAACATTTAGTTGTTTGAAGTCCAAAGTCTATTAAATACATTGAGTATTGCTTCACCCAAGTCCATGTTTGATGGAATTCCACTCAGTGCTGTTCGATTGAAAGATTCACTTGGTGTCAAGGCAGTTATTGTTGTTCTTGCTGTAGAATAATTGTACTTTAATGCTGAGTATTCTGAAACTGGCATGCAAGCTAGCCAACAGAAAGTTTAGGTTCAGTGGTTTCACCTATTCTTTTACCTTCGATGTAACATTGATGCATGAAACTTGAGCTATGCTCTCTTATGATCACATGTGGAATAGTTATTGAGCTTTGTACTGTTCTTGGACTCTGTTTAAGAATCCAAGTCTTTAACCAGAGTTCTGTCCAAGTAAAACTTCTTCGTGTTAAACTCAAAACCCTCTTGAAACTGCAGAATAATTCAAAGATCCAAAGATGCACCAGCAAGAGTTAGCTTTAACTGGATTCTTAAAGAATGACCATGAAACACATCTTCCAGAAGATATGGTGAGTCTTTTTGTAAAATATGGGAATTCATTCATGTAAACTCTTGAGAAGTGCTGATGATTTTCAGGAGTTTGATTGTTGCGAGTTGAAGAGACTTTCTATTGGGGTCAATATCTCCACAAAGCACTGAGAATTTTTGTTAAATGTGGAACAATGCAATGTTTCTGTAGTGGGTGAAAACCGTACTTTTATATTCAATTGCACTCGGACAAAATCTGATTTCTGAATTGGCCATCTCCTCTCTTTCCCAAGGCTACCACCAATGAACATGTGGGTGAAAGTGACGAGAATGTGGAGCGAGGTAACTGGTCCTCGAAGGCTGACTATCTTCTCTCGATAATTGGTTATGCTGTGGGTCTGGGTAACGTCTGTCGATTTCCTTTCCTGGCTTACAGAAATGGAGGAGGTACGATAAATAAATCCAAAATACAGTGCAAGGAACAGAAGGGCTCGACATTATCAGAAAATGTGCAAGGAAACACCTCTTTCTCAATCAGTATCATGAGATCTTTCATACTTTCCGAGAGAGCAGGCAGGATATCAGTTCAAATTTTAACCGGATAAATGGAAAAGTCATAAAATCAAAAGAAAACTTGTTATTTACTTCAGAAATAAACCTGGTAAATATTACCTAGACAGATCTAGGTAATTATAGGTCACCATTTGTGTGCTAGTTAGTGTAACCGTTGAATACATACCATTCTTTTCTTCTTCACCATTCCCACAATCATGTTGAAAAGAATATTTGGGCCAAATTGTGCTGTGGCAAGGCATCTGGGAGGTTATTGTAAAGTAGTAGTGTCCATACCTTAAAGCCATACCTTGCTCCAGACATGTGTCATGTACAATGACATACCTGAACAGGTTGATCAAAAGTATCTATCCTGTGTGTTAGTATTTCCAGTGTAGGAAATGATTTAACAGTATCCACAATTGCTTAACTTATCCTTCAGAGCTTAAAAATGTGTTGCTGGAAAAGCACAGCAGGTCAGGCAGCATCCAAGGAGAAGGAGAATCGACGTTTCGGACATGCGCCCTTCTTCAGGAATGAGGAGGGTGTGCCAAGCAGACTAAGATAAAAGGTAGGGAGGAGGGACTTGGGGGAGGGGCGTTGGGAATGGGATAGGTGGAAGGAGGTTAAGGTGAGGGTGATAGGCCAGAGAGGGGGTGGGGGCGGAGAGGTCGGGAAGAAGATTGCAGGTCAAGAAGGCGGTGCTGAGTCTGAGGGCTGGGACTGAGAAAAGGTGGGAGGAGGGGAAATGAGGAAGCTGGAGAAATCCGCATTCATCCCCTGTGGCTGGAGGGTGCCTAGGCGGAAGATGAGTCGCTCTTCCTCCAGGCGTCGTGTTGCCATGGTCTGGCGATGGAGGAGGCCAAGGACCTGCATGTCCTTGGCGGAGTGGGAGGGGGAGTTAAAGTGTTCAGCCACGGGGCGGTTGGCTTGATTGGTGTGGGTATCCCTGAGGTGTTCTCTGAAACGTTCCGCAAGTAGTCAGCCTGTCTCCCCAATGCATAGGAGGCCACATCGGGTGCAGGGGATGCAGTAAATGATGTATGTGGAGGTGCAGGTGAATTTCTGATGGATATTGAAGGATCCCTTGGGGCCTTGGAGGGAAGTGAGGGGGGAGGTGTGGGCGCAAGTTTTGCATTTTTTTCAGTTGCAGGGGAAGGTGCCGGGATCAGAGGTTGGGTTGGTGGGGGGTGTGGACCTGACAAGGGAGTCGCGGAGGGAGTGGTCTTTCCGGAACGCTGATAGGGGTGGGGAGGGAAATATATCCTTGGTGGTGGGGTCCATTTGGAGGTGGCAGAAATGACGAAGGATGATCCGATGTATCTGGAGGTTGGTGGGGTGGTAGGTGAGGACGAGTGGGGTTCTGTCCTGATGGTGATTAGAGGGGCGGGGTTCAAGGGTGGAGGAGTGGGAACTGGAGGAGATGCGGTGGAGAGCATCGTCAACCACGTTTGAGGGGAAATTGTGGTCTTTGAAGAAGGAGGCCATCTGGGTTGTTCGGTATTTGAACTGGTCCTCTTGGGAGCAGATGCAGCGAAGGCGAAGGAATTGGGAATATGGGATGACATTTTTACAGGGAGCAGGGTGGGAAGAGGTGTAATCTAGGTAGCTGTGGGAGTCAGTCGGTTTATAGTATACGTCCGTGTTGAGTCGGTCGTCCAAGATAGAGATGGAGAGGTCTCTATCTTGGGGAAGGGGAGGGAGGAGTCTGAGACAGTCCAGGTAAATTTGAGGTCGGGGTGGAAGGTGTTAATAAAGTGGATGAACTGTTCAACCTCCTCGTGGGAGCACGAGGTAGCGCCGATACAGGCATCAACGTAACGGAGGAAAAGGTGGGTGGTGGGGGGCCAAACAACCACCGCGCCTCCCTTGTCTGCCGGTTTGATGGTGAGGTTTGGGTTGGAGCGGAGGGAGTGGAGGGCCGCACGTTCCAAGGGTGTGAGGTTGGAGTGGGTGAGAGGGGTGGACAGGTTGAGGCGGTCAATGTCACGGCGGTAGTTGGCCGTCTCAACCTCTCCACCCCTCTCACCATCAAACCGGCAGACAAGGGAGGCGCAGTGGTAGTTTGGCGCACCAATCTCTATATTGCTGAAGTTAAACGCCAGCTCGCGGACACCTCCTCCTACTGCCCCCTTGACCATGACCCCACCTCCCACCACCAAACCATCATCTCCCAGACCATCCATAACCTCATCACTCAGAGGATCTCCCATCCACCGTCTCCAACCTCATAGTCCCACAACCCCGCACCGCCCGTTTCTACCTCCTGCCCAAAATCCACAAACCTGACTGCCCCGGCCGACCCATTATCAGCCTGCTCCTGCCCCACCGACCTCATTTCTGCATACCTTGACACGGTCCTGTCCCCCTTAGTTCAAGAACTCCCCACCTACGTTCGGGACACTGCCCACGCCCTCCAGCTCCTTCATGATTTTCGCTTCCCCGGCCCCCAGCGCCTTATCTTCACCATGGACATCCAGTCCCTATACACCTCCATCCCCCATCATGAAGGCCTCAAAGCCTTCCGCTTCTTCCTTTCCTGCCGAACCAACCAGGACCCTTCCACTGACACTCTCCTTCGACTGACTGAACTGGTCCTCACTCTTAACAACTCGTTCTTCCAATCCTCCCACTTCCTCCAAACCAAAGGAGTAGCCATGGACACCCGCATGGGCCCTTGCTATGCCTGCCTCTTCGTTGGATATGTGGAACAGTCCATCTTCTGCAGCTACGCTGGCACCACCTTTTCCTCCGCTACATTGATGACTGTATCGGCGCTACCCCGTACTCCCACGAAGAGGTTGAACAGTTCATCCACTTTACTAACACCTTCCACCCCGACCTCAAATTTACCTGGACTGTCTCAGACTCCTCCCTCCCCTTCCTAGACCTCTCCATCTCTATCTCGGATGACCAACTTAACACGGACGTATATTATAAACTGACTGACTCCCACAGCTACCTAGATTACACCTCTTCCCACCCTGCCCCCTGTAAAAATGCCATCCCATATTCCCAATTCCTTCGCCTTCGCTGCATCTGCTCCCAGGAGGACGAATTCAAATACCGAACAACTCAGATGGCCTCCTTCTTCAAAGACCGCAATTTCCCCTCAGACGTGGTTGACGATGCTCTCCACTGCATCTCCTCCACTTCCCACTCCTCCACCCTTGAACCCCGCCCCTCTAATCGCCATCAGAACAGAACCCCACTCGTCCTCATCTACCACCCCACCAACCTCCAGATACATCGGATCATCCTTCGTCATTTCTGCCACCTCCAAATGGACCCCACCACCAAGGATATATTTCCCTTCCCACCCCTATCAGCGTTCCGGAAAGACCACTCCCTCCGCGACTCCCTTGTCAGGTCCACACCCCCCACCAACCCAACCTCCGATCCCGGCACCTTCCCCTGCAACCGCAGAAAATGCAAAACTTGCGCCCACACCTCCCCCCTCACTTCCCTCCAAGGCCCCAAGGGATCCTTCAATATCCATCAGAAATTCACCTGCACCTCCACACACATCATTTACTGCATCCCGTGCACCCGATGTGGCCTCCTATACATTGGGGAGACAGGCTGACTACTAGTGGAACGTTTCAGAGAACACCTCAGGGATACCCACACCAACCAAGCCAACCGCCCCGTGGCTGAACACTTTAACTCCCCCTCCCACTCCGCCAAGGACATGCAGGTCCTTGGCCTCCTCCATCGCCAGACCATAGCAACACGACGCCTGGAGGAAGAGCGACTTATCTTCCGCCTTGGAACCCTCCAGCCACAGTGGATGAATGTGGATTTCTCCAGCTTCCTCATTTCCCCTCCTCCCACCTTTTCTCAGTCCCAGCCCTCAGACTCAGCACCGCCTTCTTGACCTGCAATCTTCTTCCCGACCTCTCCGCCCCCCACCCCCTCTCTGGCCTATCACCCTCACCTTAACCTCCTTCCACCTATCGCATTCCCAACGCCCCTCCCCCAAGTCCCTCCTCCCTACCTTTTATCTTAGCCTGCTTGGCACACCCTCCTCATTCCTGAAGAAGGGCTCATGCCCGAAACGTCGATTCTCCTTCTCCTTGGATGCTGCCTGACCTGCTGAGCTTTTCCAGCAACATATTTTTAAGCTCTGATCTCCAGCATCTGCAGTCCTCACTTTCTCCTAACTTATCCTTCAGGTTGAAACTGAGTTGGTAATTAAGTAGAACAGGAATGTGGGATCTGAGTGAACAAGGGAAGGAATGGGGTATCTCCTTCTCCATCAAAGTGAAGGTTAGTGAAATAAACTGGGTAACATAGAAAGGGAATATTCATGTAAATAGGTGGAATCAAAACCAAAACAGGTACAGAAGAAATCAAGACATAAAAAGGATTGGATTAAGAAAGAGCAAAAGAAAAGACACAACAGAAAAGAATAATCATTATGATGGTTATAAGATGGTTCACATCAGAGCTGTGTCTTGAATTTCAGATGAATGAAGATCAAGTAGTGGGCGGCACGGTGGCCCAGTGGTTAGCACTGCTGCCTCACAGCGCCAGAGACCCGGGTTCAATTCCCGCCTCAGGCGACTGACTGTGTGGAGTTTGCACGTTCTCCCCGTGTCTGCGTGGGTTTCCTCCGGGTGCTCCGGTTTCCTCCCACAGTCCAAAGATGTGCAGGTCAGGTGAATTGGCCATGCTAAATTGCCCGTAGTGTTAGGTAAGGGGTAAATGTAGGGGTATGGGTGGGTTTCGCTTCGGCGGGGCGGTGTGGACTTGTTGGGCCGAAGGGCCTTTTTCCACACTGTAAACAATCTAATCTAATCTAAAAAAGTGACCTGTTACAATCTTGCCCTGATTGGTTGGGATTTGGTTGAAGATTTGATTGGAATGCCATGCTTTTAGGAATTCTTGTGCGTGTCTCTGCGACAAGCCAAACAGAGACATGCATGAGAATTCCTAGAAGCATGGCATACCAACCAGAACTCTATCAACAAACACATTGACTTGGATCCCATTTACCACCCCCTGAGAAAAAGAACATAAAATGACGTCCCCACAGGAAATGACATCCCTACAGGAAATGACTACACCAACCCAAGGAAACCCAAACATATAAATAGAAAGCGGGCTACACCACCAGAGCTTCATCTGAAGGCTCCCTCGTGTGGTGACAAAACGTCTGAAAACAAACCTTCCAGCCCAGCGGACAAGCCTACATCCAGAACCTTAACCTAGCTACAAATCTTCTCAAAACTCACCAACACCATTTAGTTGTTGTGTCAGTATGAATTAGTTAAATTCTTCAAACAAGATGCAGGGCAAAAAGTTGTTGCTGTAGCCATATTTCTTACATTGTTTGGGTGTTAAATAAAGCACTTAAGTGATGACATTTAAATTTATTTCAGTGCATTTAATATATGAATGGTGTAATCGTTCATAATTTTAATATAATTTTATTTTAACATTATCTTAATTTAAATACACATTCACCATTTCCCATTACCTGCTGAAATTGTTTGTCAATTTTTCTTACACATGATTGTTACCTGTTTTTTGTTAACTCAACTGCTTCATCTAGTTATGAGTTTTTTGATGCTAGTCACACTGCAATCCAATTTTCAGACTGAATGTGTATCTTGAATAAAATAGGATTATTTCAATTATTGTAACAAGCAATCAAAAGACTGTATATATAAACCTGATCATTCCAACACTTGTACAATTGAATATCATTTTCTTTCCCATATTTTCCAGGTGCATTTTTGATTCCCTACGTTCTCATGCTGACACTCGCTGGGATACCAATGTTTTTCTTGGAAACTTCCTTTGGGCAGTTTGCCAGCCTCGGACCCACTGCAGTGTGGAAAGCTGTGCCAATATTACAAGGTGACTATCTGTTGAACAAATGTTATTTATGATAATAAATGGTATGCAATAGCTAATAATTAAAGTTACATGCAATCTGATTGATAGTAGACCTTACAAAGTCTAATGATGAGATAGAAGCAACGAGTGAATTGTTTTTTTTTATAGTTTTGGCCAGATGTCAGGAGAATGCTCAGTATTCCATTTTATTGTGAGCATGGTTTTATAATTTTTCCAAAGGAGTTGCTAATTAAGAGACTTGTTTTTGTTTTACTCATTTGATTTTGATGCAACTGGTGACTCATCAACCATTGAATGGAATTGCTGGAGGTGGATAAATACTTTCCATTGATTTTAACAAATTTCTCTTGGTTGACTATGAATACATGGAACATAGAACAGTACAGCACAGTAGAGCAAGTGCAGTCCTTTCAGCCCTTGATGTTGTGCCGACCTTTCATCTGACTCTTAGGATCAAACTAACTTGCATCCCCTTCAATTTACTATCATCCATGTGCCTATCCAAAATATTTCTAATGTATCTGACTCGACGACCACCACTGACAGTGCATTTCATGCACTCACCGCTCTGTGTAAAGAACCAACCTCTGACATCTCCCCTGAACCTTCCTCCAAACACCTTAAAGTTATGCCCCTTTGTGATAGCCATTTCTGCCTTTGGAAAAGCTCTCTGACTAGAACAGTACAGGCTCTTCGAATCTTGCTGGCAAAGCAAATATTTATTGACCATCTCTCATTGGCAATTCCTGTTGCGTTAAGTTGGGAAGTATATTCAATATCAAGCTAGTGAGTACAAATCATTTGAGCTAAGCTAAATGGCACAGAGTTAATAGTCATTGGACTAGTTAGGTGTCTCAATCTTTGAGGGAGGGGAATACAAAACCCACCAATGCAAGGCCCTTTAGAGGCCAAGAACATTACATAAAGACCAATGCATTGTACATGGTTACCTAAATCGTGGTCATCGTAATGTATTGGCTCCCTATGTGCTGTACAACTCCTTGTTTTCAACAATATTGATCACTTCATGCAACACCCAACACTTTTGTACACAGACATCAGTAAAAGAATAGGGATGTTGATCAAGAGGGGAATTGCTGTCACTGGATCCCATTGCTGTATGTACATCTTGTTCATTTCACTTCCATATGATGCATGAGACTCTCAACATAAACACTGATCCACAGGACATCCGGTATGGATATGAACTTAAGCCTTACAGAGGCACAGTCACATATGGGGCTAGGCAGAGAGACTCAAACAAACTGATATATTACAAATCCATTGGTGTTTATGTGAATGTAAGAATTTAAATACGGTGCAATGTTACCCATGACTCTAAAGTGCCCTTGCAAGGTTTCTTTTCCATTTCCCTCCCTCTATATCATCAGTGTTGTCCCAGGTTCTGCCGCTGGGTGGAGGGGCTCTGCTCCAAAATGTGCTAATGACTGCACTCACAGATGGACTCATAGTCATAGGGATCTGCAGCACAGGAAAAAAGCCCTTTGGCTCATTGTGTCTGCATTGGTCAAAAGCAGCTATAATCCTTGTTAATGCTAATTCTAGTGGTTAGCACTGCTGCCTCACAGCGCCAGGGAATCCAGTTTGATTTTACCATCGGGTGACTGTGTGGAGTTCTCACCATGTCTGCGTGGGTATCCTCCGGGTGCTCTGGTGTCCTCCCACAGTCCAAAGATATGCCAGTTAAATGGATTGGCAATGCTAAATTGCCCTGACGAGTTCAGGGATGTACTGGCAAGGTGGGTTAGCCATGGGGAATGCAGAATTACAGGATTAGGGTAGGGGAGTGGGTCTGGGAATGCTCTTTGGAGAGTTAGTGTCGACTTGATGGGCTGAATGACCTGTTTCCACATTGTAAGAATTCTAATCCCACTTTCTACGCTATGACTCTATGACTTAGTCCATAGCCTTGTATCTTTTGGCATCACAAGTGCATATCTAAAAATTTCTTAAATATTATGAAGCATTCTCCCTACAGGCAGTGAGTTCCAGAAACCTACCACTCTGAGTGAAATAGGTTTTTTCTCACATCTCCTCTATACTTTATCTCTCTTCTCTTAAATCTATGCCCCTGGTCAATGATCCCTCCATCAAAGGGAAAAGTTTCTTCCTATCTATGCCTTCATAATTTTATACATCTCAATCCTATTGCTTCTCAATTTCCTCTGTTCTAAGGAAAACAACCCTAGTTTGTCCAATCACTCTTCATAACTGAAACTCTCCAACTGAGGCAACATCTTGGTAAATCTCCTCTGTGCCCTCTCACGTGCTATCACATCCCTCCAACAATGTGGATTCCAGAACTGCACACAATACTATAACTGTGCCTATAACTGTTTTGTACAGTTCCAGCGTAACCTCCCTGGTCTTATACTCTATGCCTCAACTAATCAAGGCGAGAATGCCATATGCCAGCATTACCAGTTTATCCACCTGTCCTGATGTCTTAAGGCTTTAGTGAACATGTACAATAAAATCCCTCTGATCCTCGGTACTTGCCAAGGTCCTACCATTCATCTTGTATTCCCTGTCTTGCTTGGCCTAATAATTAATTCAAGACAATCAGTTGTTCTTGTGACATGGCTAACTTTCACTTGTTAAAAGAGGCATATATTTACATAGGACTCATTCGCTGCAGACAGAGGGAATATGTTCAAGTTTTTTTGCATTACCCGGGAACTCAGAGAGCTCCTTATTTCTCCTTGTTGCTTTCTCCATGGTAGCACCTTGGTCAAGCAGAGATGAGTTGGCAACCAAGCAGCACTGTTTTCTTTCTGTGCTCTAAATTGTTGTGATTGTTTGAAATTTGACATTCTTGTATTTGATCTGATAAGTAAAATATAGCAATGATTGTCAACTTGTTCCTGTTTGCATCAAATGGTAAATAATGTTGACTGTTCAGGTTATTGAATGACGAATGTTCATGTGGACAGCTGACTTGGAGTTGAGAAACCCCTTTGAAAGCAACCTTGGAATGAGTTAAACCTTCAGTTAATGAGAAATGGAGATATCCAAACTCAATTTTAGAAATCGTATTCAAGATTTTAAAAACACGACATTCACATTTTAAATGATATCCAAAACAAGGTTTAAGATTTGAAGTGTTTATACTTATACTAGGTCTCACATGGCAATGCCCACACTATCAGCCGTTATAGAAGGTCAGGAATATTGCAGGTATAATTTGTCTTTGAGCAACGGTGCCTGGTTAGATGATGATTAGGTTAATGTTGGGAGAAAGGAGACGGTAGAAAGTGTTGTGTGAAATCAAAAGGCTGCGATAATACAAAGCAATTGGAGAAATGTGTGTTTTTAAGCATGACAGGAGGGCTAAAAAGTCTTACGGCATTGAGACCATATTTGGAATAGGAGACACCTGTACAAAAGGAAAGTGGTTCATCTGTGGAGGATTAGGAACAGTATCCTCAAGAGGAGACTTGTTAGTGTGCTTTTGGAATGTTGGAACTGCATTGGGAGAGAGACCAGAACATTGAAGTAGAGAAGGCACATAAGGTTTCCAAAGTTGAGTATGAGGAGAGACAAAAGGAGTACCATGTTAGTTGGGAGCTGTCCCTAACAACACCATGTCTCGACATTGCAGTAGTTTAAGAAGACAGCTCACCACACTTTCTCCAGGCTATTTAGGAATGCACAATGAATGCTGGCTTGGCCAGGGAAGCCAAATCCCATGAATGATGAATAAAAATGCTGTATTATGGTTTGAGTCCATTGGAGTTAATAATGAGTCAGCTGCTGCAGTGAAGGAAGGGAAATAAATCTGTAGTGCAGATCCCGCTATCTTGTAGGATCTCCTATCCCAAGTGTCCAAAGTTCTGTCAGTTAAAAATTGTTATGTTCATTCATATGAAGATCTGTGGGCTGAAGCACATTACTCTAAGTCAGCGTCATCCTTGAATTGAAGGACAGGCAAAAAGTGATGGTAGGGAGTGCATCTTAGCTTTAATCACAAAACCAAATTTACCAAAAATTTGAGTTCAGGTTTAGAGATTCACCTGAGGTGGAAACAGTGGTGAGGGAATGGAGTTTGTGTTGGGGATCAAAAAAATGTAGATTTGGGGAGAGACATTTTATCACAATTTTGGTGAAACTGAATATAATTTTTGACTTTGAAAAATGGCCCTTCAGTAGTGCTAGGGACAGAAGTCTGATTCTTGCAATTTTAACTTGGAATCATAAGAAAGGTGGAGGTTGATTCTATGGATTTTCTCCAGCCTCTCCATGACTGGATCTGTAAACTGCGATGAACTGGGCCAAATGTTTTCTGGTACTTTTAAAAATCTCTTATATCTGGAACATTGTGGCATCTTATTTTTAATTAGCTGGCTTAAAAAGTGTGGTTTGGGCCTAGATTGCATAATGAATATCGGAAAATATCAAAAAGGAATTGCATTGCAGAAATTCGTGTTTTATTGATTTCGAACAAAGACGTTTGCTTAGTGAACCAGCTGAGTCTGCCTGAAGTGAATTATTTAACATCAATACATACTTTATTTAACTTGTCTCCCTTCACTCTATTTTAAGGTGTAGGGATTACAATGGTGCTATCATCGACATTTGCCACCATTTCTTACTCCTGCATCACCGCCTACAGTCTGTACTACCTGTTTGCATCCTTCCAATCACCCCTGCCATGGGCAGACTGCTTCAATTGGTGGGGAGCAGATAAAACATGCAGCAGAACTCCCAAAGGTATAATGTTCACATCTATTGGGGGAGCGTGTAGACCCTGACTGTTAATTGTTCATTCTGTTTAAAAGTTTAAGAAAGAAAATATTGTCACTACTTTCATTGGCTGTCTCCATTTTGATATTACAGCAGAAAAGTTTGGATAATGATGTTTTACGTGTGTGAGTGTTTGAGCTTTCAGGATTGTGGATAGTCTAAATCTTTATTGAAAGTAAATTAGCTTGAGTGCCAATCTGTCGCATACTGATAACATTTTACTTTAAAATAGCATGTCTTATTTTATATACCTGTCTGCTTGTTGTTTTACTTTATTTTTTATGCTTTCGACTCTTTGTTTCATCTTTCGTCTGTCTCCTACTTTCGACACTGTGTTTATTGTGTGTTTCACACTGTTATCACTTGGTTCTGTGTTTTTTCCCAGCCAGAATCTCATCCTTTTCCTGTTTGTATAAGATTCTACCTTTCTGTTTTCCATCTCCTCATGATTTTGTCACTCATTCTTTCAGCGTCTTGCAAAAATTGTCTCTATTTCTGACACTTTGCATTAAAATAAAGGATCAGTTTAGTCTTCAAAACCTCTTAGAAATGAAGAAACCATCTTATTTGTCTCTCGGAGAGGGTCCTTGGATGTGTGCATTTATAATAAAAGGTTAAGTGTTTATGCCTGAATTTGATTTAAAAACAACTCCAATACATAAATACTCAGAACATTTGCTGGGCTCAAGTTCCAGAGTAAATATTGGGTTGTAATGACATGCAAACTGTCCCATATAATGTTAATAATCTGCTCACTTTGCTCACATGGGCAGGTGCATGTATTGCTAGGCAAGTAACTCAGCCAAATCAATAAAGAGTCCCAATTGTTACATCTCTTGGGCCTTGCTAGAACCACATCCCAGAAAGAATATTAATGATATATGCATGATTTACAGAAAATTATAAAACAAAACAATCAAAATATCTTACTTCCTTGCAGTAATAATGAGATTAGAGTTGGTATAATCTGACTACCTGAACTGTAGACAAAATCTTGGACACATTATAATACAGTATACAGTATAATAAAAGGGATTAGGCTGATTCAGTCAGGGTGGAGCTCCAGTCCTAATTATCTGATTAGAAATGACTGCTTTGTTCTTAATGAAGAGTAATTCTAAACCACATTTTATGCAATCTAGACCCACTCTGCAATCTCACTCTGAATGATGGATATTTTGAAATCGTTAATACAACATGGTTGCAGACAAACAATGAAACTTGTCCGAATGGATCTGAAATCTCCATTCCTCACCAGGGTCCGAGTGAGCACTACTGGGAGTAAGTACATTGCTGCAGAGAGCTGCACCTATAGCCTGCATAGCTGGGCCAGTAACTCGTCTTGGGAAGGTTATTTGGTAAATGCCCTTGTTTAATGAACGTAAAGTTATTTGATATTGCTAGAGGTACAATTTATATTGTACACCTCTTACAAAATGATATAACCACGGAGGCCCATTCCTTAGCTTATACACTCCTGGATGCTTATATTATATGATGAGTTGTCAGTTATGCAGCAAAACCTATATTCATCCCACTTATCCATTTATATCCATTAATTAAAGTGATTCTTCTTGAAATCAAATGATTCCAGTTATCCCTTTAAGCAGCTGACCTGGGAATTGAATTGAGAGGGTTCCATTGTTAGTAAAATGCTCATGAAGGTCCACATTCAAATGTCCTACCCTAGAATATGGCACTCAGCATTTTTCAAACTGGGATTTGAGCCAAGGGTGATTAATGGGGACTCATTCCAATTTTTATTGGCATGGTTCATTGGTGAAGGTGCAACTGTCTCAGGCCTGATATGATTTTCACTCATGGACTGGCCTACACACAACTTATACACTTCAGTCCAGTTGAGGGAATTTTTGAGTATCCTTGGAAAGGTGAATTAGCCTTTTCAGTAAACTCCCTAGCCACCCTTGGGGAGACTAGGTGTACTTTTGGAGAAGCAACTGCCCTCTGGGATTATTAAAATTAGACTTGAATGGGTGAGAGAAATGCAGAAACAATCTCAAAAGGATATGTCAACTCTATTGTCAAGAAAATCTGTCAACCTTTCAAGGCATTGAAAACATATGCCCTCGAAATAGTTGAAACAAAACTGTCTACAGTGCTTAACAAAAAAGTACTTGCTCTTGACATAGGTTTGAGTGTTATCATAACAGAATTAGCGCTAATTTCACAACCATTTTTTATTACAATGTGGTGCCAGTTTACAGTTTGTTTGACAGAACGAGGTGGTCATGAATTCCAGTATTTGTTTATAGAAGGAATGAAACGGAGTAAGATGTATTCTCAATGAAGGTATTTCTTTTGAAATAGTAATTAAATTAATGGACAATGGAAACTTTCTTTAATCTTAGCAAGTGTCCTGAGTTCTGCCCACAGTGAATATTGGACAAGTTGGTAGGTTTTGGATGTAGGTTTGCTTGCTGAGTTGCAAGGTTCATTTCCAGATGTTTCATTACCCTACTAGGTAACATCTTCAGTGGGCCTCATGCGAAGCAATGCTGAAAATTCCTGCTTTCTATTTATATGTTTGGGTTTTTTTGGGTCGGTGATGTCATTTCCTGTGGTGATGTTATTTCCTGTGGTAAATTCACTTCCTGTTCCTTTCCTCAGGGGGTGGTAGATAGGGTCTAACTCAATGTGTTTGTTGACAACACAGAAGCATGGATAAAAAACTTATCTGACCGACCCTTAACAGACACTGAAAAAGCTGTCTTAGTAAGAGGATTAACTTACAACTGCCAGGATGCGGACAAGAAAGATTTCTTAGCAGCATTAGAAACAACACTAAAAGACAACCAACTCACAGAAGAAACCCAACAAACCATCAGACAGGTAGTCGCACCAACATTAAGCAGAAAAAAACGAAGGATACACATTCAATACCCAAGAAAGGAAGGCACTGGAAAGACTAAAAAAAGATAAAAACATTGTTATCCTATATGCAGACAAAGGATGCTTGACAGTCATTCTAAATCGAAGAGACTACATTGAAAAAGCAAACACACTACTTACGGATACCAACATTTACCAACAAGTGACGATAGACCCAACCCCACAAGTGGAGAACCGAATCACAGCCCTACTCAAAAAACTTCAGAAATCTGGACAAATAAATAAGACCGACTTCCAAAAAAATGAAACCAGACAGATCCAACACACCACGCTTCTACGGATTACCCAAAATTCACAAACCAGGAGCCCCCCTCAGACCCATAGTCTTGCTACCTGGAACACCCACTTACAGATTGGCCAAGGAGCTATATCAAAGACTAAAACACTTAGTAGAATGCTCATGCCACTCCATCCACTCCACCCAAGAATTTCTGAAGACCATCAAAGACAGGAAGATAGAAGAGGATGAAATAATGGTCTCCATTGATGTAACAGCCCTGTTTACTTCAATCAACATTAACCTGGCTAAGGAAATGCTGACTACATTATTAGAAGACCCAAAGACACATACACCAAATTTGTCAACAAGGAGAATATCATCAAGCTAGTGGACCTATGCCTTACCACCCACTTCACCTTCAACAACAAAACCTACAGACAAACCAATGGAACACCCATGGGATCTCCGATATCAGGGTTCTTAGCAGAGGCAGTAATGCAGAGACTTGAGAAAATAACTCTGCCAACCATCCAACCCAAACTCTGGGTCTGCTACGTGGATGACACCTTTGTCATCACTAAATGAAACAAGTTGGAGGACGGTGGTACAGTTGGACGGCACGGTGGTTAGCACTGCTGCCTCACAGCACCAGAGACCCTGGTTCAATTCCCGCCTCAGGCAACTGTCTGTGTCGAGTATGCACTTTCTCCCATGTCTGCGTGGGTTTCCTCCAGGTGCTACGGTTTCCTCCCAAAGTCCAAAAATGTACAGGTTAGGTGAATTGGCCTTGCTAAATTGCCCATAGTTTTAGGTGTAGGGGAATGTGTCTGTGTGGGTTGCTCTTCGGAGGGTCGGTGTGGACTTGTTGGGCTGAAGGGCTTGTTTCCACACTGTACGTAATCTAATCTAAACCTTCACGCCCATCAATAATACCCTTGATGGCATAAAGTTCACTAAAGAGGAGGAAAACAACAAAAACTGCCATTCCTCGATGTCACAGAAGAGCAAACAGCCAATGGGGAAATTCAAACCAGCGTCTATGGGAAAACAACACATACTGCCAGAATACTGAACTACAGAAGCAATCATCCCAACATCCACAAACGAAGCTGTATCAGAACATTATTTCAATGAGCCAACACCCACAGTAGCACAGAGGATCTACGCAAAAAAGAATGGGTACCCAATGAACATAGTCTGCCGATTTCCCAGCAACAAACCCAAACAAGCAGACAAAACACATCCAGAAACCCTAGCCACTCTCCCCCACATCAAAGAGATCTCGGAAATGACTGCCAGACTACTCTGACCCCTTGGCATCATGGTAGCCCATAAACCCACCAACACACTAAAACAGCAGCTAATGAACTTGAAAGTCCCTATACAGACAATGAGCAAAACTAATTTCATTTACAAAATGTCATGTAAGGACCGTAACAAACACTACATTGGACAAACAGGCAGAAAACTAGCCACCAGGATACATGAACACCAACTAGCCACAAAAAGACATGACCCTCTTTCACTAGTATCCTCACATATGGATGAGGAAGGACACCACTTTGACTGGGACAACACATCCATCCTAGGACAAGCCAAACAAAGACATGCACAAGAATTCCTAGAAGCATGGCATTCCAACCAGAACTCTATCAGCAAACACATTGAGTTAGACCCCATCTACCAGCCCCTGAGAAAAGGAACAGGAAGTGACTTCACCACAGGAAATGACATCACCAACCCAAAGAAATATAAATAGAAAGCAGGAATTTTCAGCATTGCTTCACCTGAGGCCCACTGAAGATGTTACCTAGTAGAGTAATGAAACGTCTGGAAATGAACCTTGCAGCTCAGTAAGCAAACCTACATCCAAAACCTCAACCTGAGGTACAAATCTTCTCAAAACTCGCTAAGTTGGTAGGTGTAAAGAGAAAACATGTGTTGGTGTCACAGGGGCTATAAATGATCATGGGGATAGCAAAGGGATATAGATTGGTGTGGAGGATATGAGGAGACAATGGGGACTGCAGATGCTGGAGAACTCACAGTTGATAAAGCGTGGTACTGAAAAAGGCACAGCAGGTCAGCCAGCACCTGAGGAGCAAGAGAATCAACATTTTGGGCAGCACCCTTCTTCAGGGCTGAGGAGGGGGAAGGGGGTTGAAAGATAAATGGGGGAATGGGGGTAGGACAAGGAGAAAGTTAGGCGATGTGGGTGAAGGAAGGAGGTGATGGTGATAGGTTGGTGGAAAGGGTGGAGCGGATAGGTGAGAAGGAACGTGGACAGGTGGGTCAGGTCAAGAGGGCAGATATGAGTATGAAGGTTGAATCTGGGATGGGATGGAGGGAGGGGAGATTTGGAAACTGGTGAGTTTAATGTCTACACCGTCTGGATGTAGACTCACGAGATGGAAGATGAGATATTCTTCTTCGAGTTTGCGGATGTCCTTGTGTGGCCCCTTCCTCCTTCCCAGTCCTGAAGAAGGGACCTGCCCAAAACATCGACTCTCTTGCTTCTTGGATGCTGGCTGACCTACTGTGCCTTTTCCAGCACCACACTTTATCAACTATGAGGATATGAGGGCGATTGTTCGTATATTAAGAGGAATAGTTTGGCTGGGGGAGAATGAGGAGCAATTACATTGGTAATGGCATGAGATAACATGTTGGCATGAATAGGGCATGGGGAGTAAACTGGGGTGGAGGGGTATAAGACAAGATGGCTGAGGTGCTTTTAGTTTTGATTTATAGTTAATTCAATGATTCAACAAAGTACCAGTGCACAAAGGTCAGATGTTTGTCCAATCTGCCCCTGCAGTAACAGCCTCTGTGTTGTCTCTCAGATCACCCATTTTCATCTGCTCCACTACACACCAACAGTTTCCATCCCCTAACACCTTCCCCTCCCCACAGAATGGGAATCTGACCTCCTAGAGTATTTACACATCCTGACCCTGTGGTCCATGCAACAATACTATGACTTTAAGAAGTTACCTTATCCTATTTATTAAAGTCACATGTGAAACAATCTGTTTTGTTGAATATGTCTTTTGCCAGGAGTATGTTTATGGAATGTTACTGTATTGGAATAGTTACTGTTTAGTTACTAACTAATCTTTTATTGTGTTATGTTTTCCAATAGAGTTACAACCAAGCCAATTCTTTTCTTTTTTCTTTTGTTGTATTTTAGCTATAGTGTAAGAATAAATTGTGTTTTACTTAACGTCAAGTAGTTTGACCAGTTGAATAGCATCAGGAACATAAAACACCTTAGATTTACCTTTTTAAAATAAGAAAGATTTAGGGTCTAGGCTACCTTCTTAATCTATTCTGAGGGGTTTTGGTCTGGTCATAACATCCTGAACTGGGATCTAATATTCAATGCTACGGTGACTAAGTACACAGGTAGTTTCAATAGTGCAATGTACAGCAGTTAATGAAGCACTGTCAGAACTCCATCAAATCAATCATTTCTCTTGTGAATCACATTCAGCACTACTGTTTAAATAATATCACATCTTTAGAAAGTCAGGAGACACAGAGAAAATTTAAAAGTTTAATCACAACATATTAATTCATTTCTAAAATTTTAATTGGTTGTCTTTATGTTGGTTAACTTACAAAAATCTGTTTTTACTTGACTGTATATTTGTCATTGTGTGAATTAAATACTATCCTGACGCAATGTTTTTGTTGTCATTTTCTTTAGTAAAGCAGTTTTACGACGAACCAGCTCAATGGATGAGACTGGGGAAATAGTCTGGTATTTAGCTCTCTGTCTGCTTCTGGTCCGACTGATGGTGGGGGCAGCGTTATCGAAGGGAATTAAATCATCAGGAAAGGTAAATGATTGGTGATGAATAGAATTAAAACTGGTGACAAGGTACAGCTTTCTGTGACAATAAAACTAAAGTTTATAAATGATTTATGAAGTGGCTGGTTAATCTCCAATGTGATGTAAATAATGGCTGTTTAGGGAGTGGGAGATCCATAATTCATCAACACTTTAGGCCTCAGGGAGATCTGAAGATCTTTCTCCAGAGGGAAAGAACAGCAGCAATTCCCCCAAACCCCTGCAATGTTGCCCTCATTCTAAGGGTTTCACTCACTGATGCAGAGATTCTGGAGGAATTTTCAATTGCTGTGGAAAGCTGTGCAGGACTGGGGGAAGGATTTTATTTGAGTGAAATGAGACTTGTCGCAATAATGAGAATGGGAAAGAAACCCGAGCTGTACAGGTGAGGAATGAAATATCTTCAGCATAGTCTGTTCTATTTTTCTGTTAAATTTGATATTTACTGAATATGCAAAATAAATGAAATATAATTATATTTTTTAAATTCTGTAACGATGGAGCATATCAATGTTAAATATTCCCTTTGTGCATTATTATTCCTTCAATAACATTTTGTTTCAATCTCTGCATTGATTACAATCCAATCCTATATAATTTCCATTGATTTGGATTCAATACTGTAAATGTTGTACCAGCCTATATAGGAAAATCTAAAAGAATTACTCTCCATGGTCAGGTGGTTTACTTAACTGCAACATTCCCATATGTGGCTTTGACTATACTCCTGATCCGAGGGCTGACACTGGAAGGAGCCTCTAAAGGAATTGAATTCTACATCGGAAGCCAGTCAGACTTCTCCAAATTGGCTGATGCTCAGGTAATTAGAACAAAGTCAGTGATTGAATTTCAAGAGTTTTTTTTTAATCATTGTGTTTGGTGTTTGTCTTATTTAATTTGCTGTTTTACATAGCCATTTTAAGAGTACAATGTTGCTTTTTTGGGCCATGTTTAAACATATAAAACATTATTTCAATTATTCTGATTACTCTGTGGATGGGCTTTTTTGAAATACTTCTGACAACTTGCTTTAACAAATGGGAAAAATAGAATTAGGTGGTAAGATAAAGTCACCATAGTCTTATCAGCCTCTGGGGCTGCTCCCTCGCTTGAGAGAGATGATTGGTGGTGGTTTAACCTGAGAGTCACCGTACCTCAGGTGAGGGGAGAGATTTTAAAGAGAGTCCTTCAAGGTAACTTCAGTCAGCGTGGGACTTGAACCCACACTGTTGGTATCACTCTGTATTATAAGCCAGCTAGCTAGCCTACTGAGCTAACCAAACACTAATTCAATGGCACGCTGTGATAGAATGGAATGGCACAGTATAGGCTTGTATCAGAAGGACAGGATGGAGTGGATATGATGGACTTGGACAAAGAAGGATGGGATGAGCTGGAATTGATTGAATTAAGTTGATGTAGTGAGGGTAGGGTGGAATGGGATGAGATGGAATGAATTGAGGCATAATGCAATGATGATGGGTCTAGATGGACGTGATATCATGAAGTAGTGAAAGAGGGAACAGGCAAAATTGGTTTGGATGAGATGAGAGTTCATAGAATGGAGTGAGACAGAGTTGGGCGAAAAGCAACCCTGACATTTTTTTTTGTTACACATTTTGTTTTAACACCTTGTAACAAATTCATTCATACAACTATTGCATTATTAGTTTAGCAATCTTTGTGTGGAAAATTAAAAGTGGCGTATGGTTATCAGTCACACAGTGACTTAGTAGCATGTCAATAAGCAACCACAATTATTAAAAAGCGTTGCTATGGAACAAAAAAGAAGAGTCCACTATACCACAGTAATGAAACTGGATCTTCACTTTTCACATGACAGGGAAAAGTAATAATGTTCCAAGCCAGAATTTATCATTAAATGTTAGGCCAGGAAACAAACTGATGGCTCTAATACTCAATGGAGATGATTTTTATTGATAAAAGAAGCTTCTTTCTCTCCCCTCATTGTGACCTGTGCTGCTAACAAAGTTCCTGTTTGTCAATGTAATTTTGCCTTCAATCGTTGAATGAGTTCAAGTAAAATCTCCAATTGCTCATTTATTCTACTTTGTATTTACTAGGTTTGGAAAGATGCTGCAACACAAATTTTTTTTTCTATCGCTGTATCAATGGGAGGCTTAACAGCACTTTCATCTTATAACAAATTCCACAACAACTGTTACGCAGATACCTTCATTGTCTGTGTTGCTAATTGTGCTACGAGTGTGTATGCTGGATTTGTCATTTTCTCTGTCCTTGGACACATGGCTCTTGTACAAGACAAGCCCGTTTCAGAAGTTGCACAGTCAGGTAAATGAAATCTATTTGTTAGATCTGAAATTATAATTCATCTAGGCTGCAGGTGCAATTTATCAATCATTGGGATCCAGAGCAGTAATCCTGGTGAAAAATGACTTCGCATTCTGAAATTCTACACAGTGAAGTAGTGGTTGTATTACGTCAGGTAGAGATTGATGGATTAATTGTAAACCGGAAGTTTTGAAGTGGTGACTAATAGATGAGTTGTTGAACTTTTTCCTTTAATCACAAGGACTTTGAATCATCACGATACAATATCACAATACAATTGATTCACATTATAAATACACAGTATAGTGTAGGACCTTGAATTTTCAGTGATGTTTCCAGTCTGCTACCACAACATTTGTGGGAGATACTTGTGTCACAGCAGAAAGAGCAAAAGACTCTGAAAGATTTTTTTGTCTTTCATAATCACTGAATATCTCAATGCACTTTACATCCAATGAATCACTTGAGGTTGCTTTTGTTATGTACAAAATGTGGTTGTCAATTTTCTCACAACAAGCTTCCACAAATGGCACAATGGTAATGGCCAGATTTTGTGATGTTGATTGAAGGATAAATACTTGCCAACATTGACTACATTGTAATCTGTGAGTTTAGGTTCTATACTGACTGGAATCAGGTAGATCTCATTGATGATAAGGTTCTTGATTGGGGTTGTTAATCTGGGCCAATCAGGAAAGGCTTGGCTGACTAATGTCAGCAGGAGATTAGAACCTCCTCGGTTGAGGACGGGCTCCGAGCTGGCCGGCCACAGCCAGTGTACTGTGCACAAGTAAGTAAAGGGTGACTTGGTGATGGGCACTGGCCTCTAAGAAGTTATTTCAGGTTCCATTCTTGCATGCCTGTTCTAGAGGCTTTAGTATAAAACCAAAACTTAGTGTAAATGGATCCCTGCCTAGTTTCCAGCCATTAGAAAAACAATCTGCTCCAAGAATCATACATGTTTGAATTCTAACTGTAGGAAATGGAAACAACTGAATTTTCTAGTGTGACGTTGCTCAGCTTAAAGAATTTTTAAAAATTCACAAGGCAGATACTGAGCAAAATAAGATTGATTTTGACAATTGGGATTGCAATTTAATTAAGCATATATAAGTTTACAATTAACACCATTCATTTTACTGTACTAATTGTACTTATTGCTTAGGTATTGGTTTGGCTTTTGTTGTCTACCCAGAGGCCCTTGCCCACTTACCATGGGCACCTTTATGGTCCATTTTGTTTTTCTTCATGCTGCTTACTCTGGGATTGGGCAGTGAGTTTGCAAACCTTGGTAAGTGTCTTTATAATCCACCTTGATCAAATTTAAAGGCATTTTTGTTCTAACTCTTTCATATAGTTGTTTCATGGGATTTTATTCTCTCGTCCCATAAAAGAGTTTTTAAAAATTAAAAGGCATTGTGAATAACTAATTTGTTAGTGTATAGATTTTAGAAATGTTGTAAGTTGTGTTAAGGAAAATGGATTTTTTAAATAAACATAGTTAACATTCTGATGGAGAAGCTGGTTAAAAACCAACAAGATGTTTGCAAATCAGTGAGTGGTTCAAGTGTTTACCGTACAAAGTCAATGTTATTTTGGGGAAAACTTGAAATCATAAATTCTTGGTCTATCCAAAACATCCACCGTTGTTTATTTTGTTCTCAGATCAAAGCAAGCCAAAAGCAACTTGTCAATAAAGGGGTTTATGGATGGACACTAATTCTGAAGAAGTACAATTTTATCCATTAGAGAGATAAATTATTTGTATAGGTCACAGGATAAGAGGGTTGCTTTCAAGGTTAAAAAGTATTCAGTTTATATTTCAGTTCGGATATCCTAAAGTATTACACGTTGCCATGGAAATGGGCTCTGGGGTTAGGAAGGTGCATTTCTTTCAATTTATTGTGTGTTTGCGCTAGAAAACATCCACCAGCTTCTTTAGGCCTTTAAGAAAACAGAGAACGGTAGAGTCTTCCAGGAGCTGTAAAGCAGTTGTGGGACCAGAGCTGTACAAGAACTTTGGGAGCAGATTAGGAGAACACAGTGTGTCTGTCCATACTCAGCACATGGAGCATGGAGACTATTAGGACTCAAGCATGTTCCTGATTCACTAAGCAGCAGCGCAATGGAATCCCAAGTTGAGTTGAGAAATCTGCAGTCATGAGGTTTTAGGAAACAAGCTGAAATGTCACTTAGCCAAATGCTAACAGAAGGATCCTCATGATATCTCATAGTTCACAGAATACCTGGAATACTGAGAAATCAAAGTGAATTGCTAAAAATCATGACATGCCTTGGTTTAGTCCCAGAAAGCAATAAATCAACTTTTAAGATTCTGTTGCAATGTTTGAGGAAAGTCTTTGTTCTTGAACCTAAGGCTTTACAAAATTGTTAAGTTAGTAGTTTTTGCTTTGTTTATTCTGTTTCATTTTGTTCTTACATACAGCAAAGCTTTCTTGAATTCAAACTGGGTTCCCAGTGGCTTCTGCACCATTGAGGTGGTCCTAGCACTGACTCATGGCGGCTTCAGCAGAGGAGAGTTTGGTTTCCCAGTGGCATCTGTGACTAGCACAGATTCATGGCGGTGGCAGTGTGAGGGGAGTTCAGGCCCAATATGAGATCCAGCAGCATCAGCAGCAGCTACTCCAGTGTTGTGGGCCTGAAGGGGACTCATGGCAGTGATGGAGTCAAGTTTGGGCTAATGCGATACCAGGTTGTATCGATGACGCTTGTATTGGTGAGGTCCAGGGAAGATTCATAGTGGCGAGAGCATTGGTGGAGGTGAGATGGTACTGAAGAGTGACAACTTTCATTCTAGTGGTACTGGAGCAGAGAAGGCATCTCTTACCTGACCACCAGGCCCATGATGGAGCATTTAGCAAGAAGGTCTTTATCGTTAGGCACTTCCTCTATTTCTTCATTCTTCTGCCTTTATATTCTATATCTTGGTTCATTTTTCTGTATTTTAGATGGTGCCAGAGTGTGGCAACGCTATACAAAACCTTTCACTGTATTTTGTAACAAGATACATGTAACAATAAATAAATAAAATAGATGGAATCTTGAGGGATTGGTTTTTTTCACTTAACCACTTTGGGCTGTTCAAATTTCTCTCTAAATGTTCACAGTCACTATGGAGAGCGTAACAATGATGAGGAATCACATTTGATGATAGTTGCTTATCCACATCTTCAGATTCCCCTGTTCATCCCCCTCCCATGGTGCAAAAGCTGTAGCTACCCATGATAAGAGGCAGCCTCAGTCTTCCATTCACTCTGGGATTGCTGCTGGGAATATTGCCTCTCTCTCTGAAACATTTTTGCCGTGAGTGAATGCAACTTTCTTCCACCTATGTCTCTCCTAATCCTGTTTGATATGAAATCTAGAAAAGACCATCAGGTGAATAAAAAATATTTCAGCCTCTTTCCTTGATCTGAGTTGCTGGCTTCCATCATCTCTGAGGATGGGATGTTTGTGCAGCCACTTCCTCCAGCTAGTTGTTTACTTATTTACTGCATTCATGACTGAATGTGTTAGGACTGCAGAGCTTTGACTTGATCCCTTGGCTGTAGGATCACTTAACCCTGTCCGTGGAATGTTTCTTCTGCTCATTAACATGTACTTAATCATTTGCTGTAGCCTTACCAGGTTTGACACCTTTTTCAGGACTGGTGCTGCTCCTGGCATGCTTTCTTGAACTCCCTATTGTACTAGGATTGGTCCTCTGCCTTGGTAATGCTGGTAGAGTGAGTGAAACATTGAGTCATGAAATCATAGGGTAGCATGCTGGCAGAGTGGTTAGCACTGCTGCCTCACAGCGCCAGGGACTGGGTTTCAATTCCAGCCTCTGGCGACTGTCTGTGTGGAGTTTGCACATTCTCCCTGTGTCTGCGTGGATTTCCTCTGAGTGCTCCGGTTTCCTCCCACAGTGTTGTATAGCGTTGCCACAGGTGTGCAGGTTACGTGGACTGGCCATGCTAAATTGTCATGTAGTGTCCAGAATGTGCAGGCTAGGTGGGTTAGCCATGGGAAGTGCAGGAGTGACATTAATATGGTAGGGAGGTAGATCTGCATGGAATGCTCTTCGGAGAGTCAGTGTGGACTTGCTGGGCTGAATGACCTGATTCTACAGTATATGGATTCTATTCTTTAGCTACATATTGTAGTTGAATATACTTCCATCTACAAGTTTGCTGATGACAACACCACAGTTGGACAGATATCTAACAACAATGAGTCAAAATACAGAGGGGAGACGGAGGGCTTAGTGACGTGTTTAATTGAGAACAACCTCTCTCTCAATGTCAGTAAAGCTAAAAAGTTGATCACTGACTTCAGGAAGAAAGGAGGATAACACGCTCCCGTCTACATAAACGGAACTGAGGATGACAGGGTGGAGAGCCTCAAGTTCTTCAGAGTGCTGATTACCAAAAATTGTGTCCTAGGCTTCTCGTGTAGATGCAACGGTCAAGAAGGCATAACAACATCTCTTCTTCCTCAGGCAGCTCAGGAAATTTGGCATTTCCATAAGGATCCTCACCAACTTCTAAAGATGCACCATTGAAAGCACACTGTCCAGATGCATAATGGCCTGGTATGGCAACTGCTCTGCCCAGGACCATAAGAAACTACAGAAGATGGTGTGCACAGACCAGACCATCATGGAAGCCAACCTTCCATTCATGGACTCCATTTACATGGCTCACTGCTGCAGAAAGGCTGCCAACATCATCAAGGAAAACATCGATAATGATCTCCTACAACCTCTTCCATCAAGCAGAAGATACAGAAGCCTGAATACACGCACCAGCAGGTTCAAGAACAGCTTTTTTCAGGCCATTATTTGATTGATGAATGGACTCTCTAGCCTCAAATAACACTGACCTTACTAACATTGCTCTCGCCTAGTGCACGCCCTGTGCAATGTAACCTGTATGCTTCTGCCTTAGTCTTGTTGATCTGTACATCCTTGCTTACTATGATCTGCCTTTACTGCTCGTAAGCAAAGCTTTTCACTGTACTTCAGTACACATGACAATAAATACATCAAATTCTATTGGTGCTGAAGATTTACAAGGCCTACATTTTTTTTTAGTAATTTATCTAGTTTTTATTCACTAGGTCTGATCTCAGCCTGATACTATTTGATGAAGGTGTCTTTGTTGTGAAGAGTAGACTTTTGAGACAACAATGACTGTTGTTGTCACTTTTTCCAATGACTATCCGAGACAGATGCATCTGTGACAGGTTGATTGGCAAGGATAAGGTCTATGTTTTCCTCTTGTGGGTTTTCTCTCCATCTGCTGCAGGCCCAGTGTAACAGATACACCCTTCGAGATTTGCCCAGTTCAGTTAGTAATGGTGTTACTCTCACTGATGAACACTGAAGTCCTCCACCAGAATACATTCTAAACCCTTGCATCCTCAGTACTTCTAAGTAGCATTCAACATGAAGGGGTAGTAATTCATCAGCTGAGGGAGGATTCCTGATGATAATTAACAGCAAAGAGTGTGTTTCTGTGTAAACTATCACTAAAGTTCTGATTTCAATTCACTTTCTTCCTATCATCAGAAACAGTTATAACAGCCATCCAGGACCAGTTCCCTAAATTTCTACGATCAAGGCGCCTTTCTCTGACAACTGCTGTGTGTATGATATTTTATTTCCTCAGCCTTTTACTTGTAACGCAGGTATGCTGTCATTCAATAATTCGTGATATTTCTGCCTAATAGTTAGAAATCTGAGGTTAGAATTTCACTGCATTCAGTAATAAATAAAAACGTCTGTTTGTCATGTATTTTCCCTTGTTTATTTAATGTAATGCAGTGATAGTTTGGAAACGTCTCTATCTGTTGCTCAACATAGAGCCTGATTAGAGTATTGACTTAGCTTTGTTAACACTATGCAAATCAGACGTACATTATGTACATTTTTAAATCAAAAGGACATTGTCTAATAGTTCCCTTTATGTCATTTGGTAAATTTCCATCTCGCTTTCAGTTTGGTTCAGTTTGTAAAACTCTTGCCTTCAGGTCAGAAGATGTTTGTGAATCTCAGTCAACAATTTAAGCAAATAGATAGGCTGATGTGCCACAATAGTGACAAGAGGGAGTCTGGCATTGTCAGATATGCCCATTCTTTAAAGTAACCATTAAACTGAGGACCATAGCCAGGAAATCCAGAATCTTACTCTGCTTTAAATGCAGAGGGTTACTGAGACATACAGGTACATTTGATTTGATTTGATTTATTGTCATTTGTTTCAAAATACAGTGAAAAACATTATAAACATTGTATAGTGTTGCTACTCTCCATTTTAATGGTTCCACAGACATATAGCCACCTCAAAGTAAGAAAAATTCTCACATTTGCTTCTTAAAAGTGAGATCCCATATTCTTAAATTGTGTCTCCTCATCCTGTTTTATCTAAGAATGGGAAAGCAACCATCCCATCAAAACCCCTCAAAATCTCAATAAGATCAACTCCTAGTCTTCAAAACTCCAATGGATACAGGCCCATCCCGTACCACACCTATCTAAATGATAACCCCAATCCCCATGCATCACAGGATTTAGTCAAACAGGGAATCCTCTTTTAAATGCTGAGATCACTGACCTGCAGAGAAGGGCTATGTTGTTTACTGACCGGGAACATTGGGTGTTAAGGCTGGGAGCAAGATTATGTGAGGGACGGTTGCTGAGTATACAAATATAATTGTCAATGTGCATTTTTTTGGCCAGCTCACAGGTGGAACATACATGATAGCAATAGTACTGAATACTTCTGCTCAGGCTGATGTCTCTGGTTTTGGCAATTTACCATACAATCTAGAAAATTAGAATGTTTTCTTCATGCGGTACACTTTCTAATTGTTCGTTTCTTATTAGGCTGGGATTTACTGGATAAATTTAATTGATCATTACTGCATCGGATGGGTTCTCATTATATCAGCCCTACTGGAACAGATGGGTCTAAGCTGGATCTATGGTAAATGTATCAAGAAAAGTATTCAAATAAAATGAAGCAATTAAATTGAGCAGGTTTACACAAGGAAAGTTCTCAATTTCCTGTTCGACATAAAGTTTGAGAATACAAAAGTTCTCCTTCATTATCAAATCATCAAATATCTCTCCATTAAGTTCCAGAAGCCAACATGAGAGAGGCAGTGCCTCCAGCCATTGAAAAACTCTAAATTCTGGACATGTTCAGAAGGTCAGACAGCATCTGTATAGAGAAACAGAGTAATTATACTGCAGGACATGCTGATCCTTTATCAATGCCTTTTGCATCTTTCCCTCGTGGTATATTTGATCTTGCTGGATCATGCTTGGTTTTAATAGAGAAAATGGTCCGACTGGCATTTTCTTGTTAACTTCTGCTCGAAATGTTGTTCAAACACCTTCACCCCAGATTGTACAGCTATTTGCCAGTTGAGTTCCCCTTTCTACTGATTCTCAGGTCAGTTGGATCCTGACTACTTGTCACTCTGGAGTTAAGAGTAGCCTGGGATACTTCTGCATTCTAGGTATCACCCAACTTCATTTGTAACATCTTCCTTGGTATTAAAGTTGTGACTGACGCAATGTCTAGATGACCAAATGCTTCTCTTACTTTCAGTATCGGACTAAGGTTTATATCCGCTCATTTGGTTAGCTATGTTCTCATGATTCATTCCAGAGAGCGGAGGCCTTTGGAAGGAAATGATTTATTTGGCTGAGCCACATGTCTGGCAATGAATCTGTAGGTGAGAAAGGGACAATATTCCAGCTGCAGAAGGAAGTGTCCTACATTGGATGGCAGAGGAATATCCAGATATCTCTTAAAATTAGTTGGTTAGCATGGAATATGGAATTTATTATACAGTAGCATCTTTGCCACACTTCCCAAACATCCACACAGCTGTTGGTTAAATCAGTCCACACCAGGACAGCGCACAGAGCACAAGTGAAGCCAGAAAAGCAAATACTTGCAAAACTATCATTTAATCCGGACTCTAACCCACATTTCTACAAACTGAAGCAAACCATCTTTGGAACGTCTGTGTGATTAATGAGTTTTCTTGATTCTTCGTGATGGTGCCCCAGTTCATTACCAGCTGTGCTACATACAGGCTGCTCACCCTTATGTCCTTTGCCTGGAATGACTTTGGCAGGATTTTTCAGACTACCTAAAACTGTGAGGACCTCGGCATCACGGAGTTCTCCTGGACAGTAGCAGGAGTGCCATCTGTCACTGCAACACTGGCAGAGGAGCAGTGGGGTGGATGACCTCATTGAGTACCCTGAGACATACCTCATTAGCTGCTCATATCTGACCCCTCCTCCCCCCAAGCCTCCCACCCCTCACTCAGATTCTGGGCACTGCTGCTCGGGTACAAGGCAGGTCAGAATGCATGATGCATGTCCCATCAGTGAACTGCTGAGCTTGGCTGTCCTTGACAGTCTCTCAATGGAGGCAGCTATTCGTTCTGCAAGGGGAGCAATTGTAGGTCTCATAGCCTGCATGGACTCCTTCACTCTCTGCCACAAAGTTCAACACTCCGCCTTAGAATCCCTGCTACATTTCCACATGTCTGGTGCTGCACACGCTGAAGCTTCCAGTTGACATTTAACTTCAAAGGGTCTTTTTCAATCAGGCGCTCAGTACCTAGTTTGGTTCCAGCCCTTCCCAGAATGTCAGAGACCTGCATGATTTCAGTCTCCAACAATGGGGCTTGCAGCTATGATTTGCTTGCAGTGCTGACCTGTCTTTACCCACTGATCTGAGTCGATTTGACCTGGTGCTAGTGGCTGCATAAGAACAAGCACCCTCCTCCTCATCAGATGAGAAGTGTCGAGTGTCTGCAGCTGCTGAGGGAACAGCCAAAGATTTATGAATAAGTGATTTCTTTTTCAATGTAGCTACACACATGCCATTGTCAACATATAGTTCATAACTGAGAAAAATAATCCAATCTGCATCTATATAGTACTAGTAAAATGACTAAGATGCTGCATTATCAATCAAAGTTTTAAACCAAAACACATTGAGATATCAGGACATAATTTTCTCATCCTGTCTGAAGTCCTGAGTGACCTCTTTTCTGGTTTAACCTGTTCATGAGTGCCATCCAGCAAAAGATAAATTTCGACAGTAAACAAGCTGCCCTGAAGACATGACAGAGTGAGTGATGGTGTCTCCCTGCTTCCTTGTTGTATACAGGGCTGAACAGATTCATCAAGGACATTGAGATGATGATTGGGGAAAGGACTTGGCTCTTCTGGCTGTGGTGGAGAGTCTTCTGGTTTTTTATCACCCCGGGTTTGATGGCGGTAAGGAGATGTTACGGAAAGTAATCAAACTTCAGACAATCTCTCATTCTCTTTCTGATCTTGCTCTATGCATCCATTTCATTAGGTAATCTTCTTCTGGTCCTTAGCAACATTCACCCGGCAAACATATGGACTTGTCGAATATCCTGGCTGGGCAACAGCACTGGGATGGTGTATGATAGTCTTCAGTATTATGTGGATTCCCGTTGTAGCAGTATGGAAAGTAGTTCAAGCTGAGGGCTCCACCTTGTGCCAGGTAGAGTTACACCTTCATAAATTTTAAAGGTGATGTAAGATGATTTCTGAAGTATTTCAAATGCCCAAAGTACCTTCAATGGAAGATCATTATAAAGTTAGAAAGGTGTGATGATGCTGCTCATTTTACAAGGTTATTCTATCCTTGGTTTTTTTCTGAGAGGGATCGTAAACACATTGGTTCCAATGTGTTTGGTTTGTATGGGTTTTAGGGCCCAATTGATTATAGCTAACAGATACCGCCTAGGAAAAAGGTTTTCAAGTTTTAAAAAACACTTGTACAATGAAAGGGGAGTGGCCAGTCCTCCCAGCTCAGTTTTTCTCTGGTTTGTTTTGGTTTTAGCAAGCTGTTTAGTTTGTAGCTGCTGGTCAAGACTTAGCTGGGAACCCAGAGAAGCTGCTGGACCCAAAGAAACAATTCCATTCTCTCTCTCTCTGTCTCTCTCTCTGTCTCTCTCTGTCTGTCTCTCTCTATCTCTCTCTAGCTGACTTCACACCTGCTTAAAACAACAAGAAACGTTAGGGTTTGAGATACCTTCTTGAAATATTTTGAGGGGATCTGGCCGGGTCCGTAACAAAGGCACTATACAGATGGGAGAGAGTCCATGATGGGAAAACTTTTTTTTCTCAAATTCTGGTTGTCTGCCGCAAGATAGAGTACTTTAGAGACAGTGCCTTAAACCCTTTGAATGTTGTGGCTTTAAAGCTTTCTGATAAGTTTGAATCAGCAGAAAAGATGAATGTCTATTCCCATAATTGTCTGGAATGTAAATGTAACAAAAAACATTGACTCCCTTACAGCACATTTCCACAGAGACACCCGCAAGAGTTACATTGTACAGACCAACTATGCACTTTGGCTATTTCAGGGGATTTTACTCTTCATGGAGACTGGAAAAACCTAATGGCCAAGGATGGCCTAAATGAGATGTTTGTTGAATGGTTTCAGGGTACTTTCTTCAAATGTCACAATCTGCAGCTAGCCAGAGAGCAAACTATGCTGCAGAAGGTGTTATGCAATGAGATAGGATTAATCATTGACCTCAGCATAAATGTTCCTCCAGGTAGCAGAATCATCATTTGATTGAATCTTAAATTAGGTTTGAGGGAGAGGTCTCCGATTAACATTTTAAATTGAAATAAGGACAATTATGAGAGCAGGAAAGCAGAGTTAGCTTCAGTGAACTGGCAACTTAATTCAAGGGATAGATCAGTTGAGATGTAATAGCAGACACATACTTGCATAGTTCAAAATATGTAGAATAAGTACGTTCCAATGATAAATAATCATAAATCAAACAACGGGAGGTTATAGTCCAACAGGTTTATTTGATTTGGAGATGCCGGTATTGGACTGGGGTGTACAAAGGTGGTTCATGATGAAGGAGCAGCGCTCCGAAAGCTAGTGCTTCCAAGTAAACCTGTTGGACTATAACCTGGTATTGTGTGATTTTTTAACTAGGTTTATTTGAAATCACAAGCATTTGGAACTCCACTCATTCCTCAGGCATGGTATGTTAGAGAGGAATGTGACACAGTAGTTATAAGCAAAACGTTAACATGCTGGCACGTTGGCACAGTGTTTAGCACTGCTGCCTCACAGTGCCAGAGACCCATGTTCAATTCCCGCCTCAGGCAACTGTCTGTGTGGAGTTTGCACACTCTCCCTGTGTCTGCATGGGTTTCTTCCCACAGCCCAAAAATGTGCAGGTTAGGTGAGTTGGCCATGCTAAATTGCCCATAGTGTTAGGGGAATGGGTCTGGGTGCATTGCTCTTCGGAGGGTTGGTGTGGACTTGTTGGGCTGAAGGCCCTGTTTCCACACTGTAAGTAATCTAATCTAGCTTTAAAGGATTCAACAAAGCCAGCTAATTTTAATGAGTTAGGAGGTAGACTGCTGATTAAAATGTAAAATTCAGATTCCTTTCAAGTCTTTGTCCCTAAATAATTAAAGGTTTATCAATTTAGAAGAGGTGATATCTCCGGTTAGACAATGCACTTTAGGTGTAAGCAATTTCTGTTTTTATTTGTGACACACCATCTGTGGTTAACTAAGCAGTTAAAGATAGTGTCAATTTAAAGCATATAATTGCACAAAGGTGAGCTGATGAGAATATTACTTCGAATATAATAAACAGCAAAGAGTGACTAAAACACTAAGAAGGAAAACAATAAAATTTGAAAATAAGATATCTATTGAAAATCTTACTAGTTTAAAAAGTAAATCATTAACGAAGTGAGAATCTGTCCGAAAGAAAGAAGTCGAGGAAATTAACAATGAAACCTAAAGAGTTGGCAAATGAATTGAACAGATATTTTGTATTAATCTTCACCACAGATGATATAAGTAACATCCTAGAAACAGCTGTAAATTCAGAAATGGAAGGGAGAGAGGAGCTTAAGAAAATTAAAATCACCAGTGAAGTGGTAGTAAGAAAGTTGTTGGAACTACGGGTTTCAAGTCCCCAGGTCCTGTGGGCTTCATCTTAGGGTGTTAAAATAAGAGGTCAGTGCGGTCGTCAAAGGCTTTCTGGAAATCCAAATTGATCATATCCCTGGCCCTCCTATGCCTAACCTGCTCATTACCACCTCAACGAATTCTAGCAGATTTGTCAACCATGATCTCCCATTGACGAAGCTGTGCTGACTCAGCCCTCTTTTCTCATACAATTCCAAGTACAGAGGATCATCGATTATCCAAGTATCAATTATCTGAATTTTGGATTATCTGAAGAAGGTCTCAAGGTCCCGATAGAAACATTACATCAAAGAGGGGTTACCAACACTGATCGCGTCTTTTGTTTACAATGATTCAAAGTGAATTCGGCTTACTGAAATGCTGCCTAGAACAGTCCTGGACATCGATGGGAGCCCAAGCACTGTCTCCAAATGACTGACCACCCATCCTCTCTCCCTCTCCCCACACTTTCCCTGGAGTTCTACACAGGGGTGTACCCTAAACCCACTTACCCAGATAATCTCTCCAACAGGGCAAATGTGGAACTTGTCAAAAAATTGCACTAAAACGTTTGTGTGTGTGTGGCTGTGTGTGGCTGCGTGTGTGTGTGTTTGACAGTTGTGCTGTTGGTGTCCAGTCCGGTGCCTGGAAGAGGGGCCTGAATAGGGGGCCGCACAGGGGTGAGGGTGGCTGGTTCTGTTGAGGGGGGGTTGGGATTGGACAGGATTGGGGAGTGGGGGAGTACGGGCGGGGGGCTCGTGCACGGTGTGCTGCTGCTTAGTCTCCTGAACAGGGAGCAAACTTAGTAAGTGCTCGCTGTGTCAATCCCATTGAACGGATGGCGGTGGGGTGGTGGGGAGGCCGTGGGGGGAGGCTTCAGCAATGCTGCAGGTCCCTTACACACAAGTGTGTGTCTGCTCAGAAACAAACCCTGAAACAGAAAGAGGGAGCAAGGCAGAGCAAAGAAAAAGGAAACTTCAGAGCCCCAGAGAAGAGGCATTGAATCAATTAACCAAATAATCAGTTATCCGAACGAAATACTGCCCACGCGTCTCATTTGGATAATTGAAGTTCCTCTGCACTCCACAATGTCATCCTTAATAATGGACTCTAAAAATTTTATAATGACCAAAGTCAGGCTAACTAGTCAAAGGTTTCTTGTCTTCTGCCTCCCTCCATTTTGAAACAGGCATATTACATTAGCCATTTTCCAGACCCTCCCTGACTCCAGTGATTCCTGAAAGATCACTACCAATATCTCTACAATGTCCTTAACCGACGCCTTCAGAACTCTGGGTATAGTCCATCTGGTCCAGATTATTTATCCACTTTCAGACCTTTCAGCTTCCCAAGCACCTTCCCTTGGTGATGGCCACTACAGTCACCTCTGCTCCCAATTCTCTTGAAGTTCTGGTATGCTGCTGGTGTCTTCCACTGTGAAGACTAATGTAAAGTACCTATTCTGTTCATCCGCTATTGCTATTTGATACCATTTGTATTCAGCAAAGGAGAGAGGCAAAAAACAAGAAACTACATGCCAGTTAGCTAACATTGGTTATTGGGAAAATCCTGGTATCCATTTTTAAGGAGGTGGTAGCAGGATATTTAGAAAAACAGGATATCATCAAGCAGAGTCAACTAATGTCAAAATTGAAGAGTATTGGAAAGAATATCCGCAGAGCCCACACGTAAATCTATGTTCACATTACGGTCTTCAAAGACATGGAAACCAAAGTGTGGCTGTATATATTGTGGTGATCATAAATCAAAATTGTGTGGACACATTCAATGGATTAATGCATTTACTAAAACACTCACTTAATTTGGGATTTAATCACCTTAAGGTTCCTTCGCCTTCCTGAAAAGAACAGGATGGAAGAAGACAGAATAGTTCCTTTTAATGTACGGAATTTTTCTGAGTTTACACATAAAATGCATGTAAATATGGCCTGGAACTGTCAATTTCTTTTTAGTTAAAATGAATGATTTGAGTTGGATTTACTGGACTAGTACACAAAGCAGAACTCCAGCTGAAACTGACAGTAGATTTTAGTCCTTTCTAATTCACATGTACAAATCAATCGTAGATGTTTCTGGCATGTTTATCTTTTACCAAGATAATATTACGAGCATTTCCAAGCTGAAGTGTATGCAAGCAATTCTGACCATGCTTTTAACCCTTATATGGCCTTATACAGCTCCATGAGGAGAGGCTGTAAGGGTCAATTTAATGCTCACTGTGTTTCCAGAATGAGAAACTAATGATTAATTGAGTAATTGATTGATTAATTAATTAAAGTAATTATGATTCCTTAGTGGTGCATCCTATGTGTTAAATAATTATGGTATTGATGTCCTTTTACCAAGACAGAATATATTATTGACCCCTCTTAAACTGCCATGACAATAGGTGCATTCAAGATGTTTCAACCATTATTATTTAGATTTGAGACAAGTTCCTTGACTGTACCTCATTGCCAATATGTTGCATATGCAAAATTAGAACTTACACAAGATTGTAGCTTCGTTAATAAATGTACAGGTTAAATATTCTTCAGTAGAAGATAAATTGCCATGGGTTAGTACAAACTGCAAGATAATCTGATTAGGAACAAGATTTATTTTTAATGGGAAACTAGTGGCAGATAAAAATCAGAAATGATTTTACTTTTCCATTCACAGAAAATATCTGCTGCTTGCACATCAGCTCCTGATTGGGGTCCGTACTTGAAACAACACAGAGGGGAAAGATACAGAATGAAGCTGGATTCTACAGAAGCACCTAACCCTGTGCAACTTCTGGTTACTTCTCAGATATGAATATTTAACAAAACAGTTCTTTCTCAGCTTGTAAACAATGTTCCTAAATATCCACCACCATTCCGATATACTCCCACCATAACTTATTTGGGTGTTTGCCAAAACAGATAATGGTCCAGGTATAACTTTGGCTGACCTTTCTTCTGCCCATAGTCAGGTAGTACATGGTACAGAGGTATTACTGAGCATTTGAGCACCTGCATCACGGATATGTACAAAAAAAAGAACTTCCTAGTGAGACGTATTAAATAGAAGGAAGTCTAATAGCTCGGGTTGTGAACAGAGACTTGATGATCAGAATCTTTAAAGGGCAATCTCTCAGTGTCTGAAAAGTAATCATGAAAATGTTCTTCACTCTTTAGTAATATATCCATGGGAATGTAGGTTGGTAGATGGAAAAGCCAAATTTCTGCAGAATATATTGCAGAATAAAGAGAAATGTTTTTGGAACCACCTAAGGAAGTGAATAGTGCAGAAGGGAAGCTGCAGAATTTAAACAAATATGTTTGTGGATTGAATGATGCATTGAAGGCATAGTTTTATGTCAGTTGTGCAACTACGTGAGTCCTGGTTTTAAATGGATCCGAGCCAGGAAGTAAAGTTCAAACGAGAGCACTGATCTTTTCCTTGTTAGTAAGTTTCTTCACAGTATGCAGCATTACAGAACTCTTCCTCCTATCTACCAGTCTAGTGCTGTTCTAATTCTCTTGCTGCTATTTTGAAATAGACAAATTAAACAAAATTAGGGCAATAGCTCTGAAGGGGCATTGGATCAAAAAGTAAAATTCCAACAAGACAAACTGAAGTGTCATAGTGGAGGTGATGATGCACCCAACCTATGTGTTCCCACCAATCACATAGGCCTGAGAACTACCTATGGACTGACTCATCTTCTGTACAATTCAATCAATGTCTCTTACTTGTATGTCTTTTTAACATAACAATCAACCGAACATTAACAGATTGCTCCCTTTTGTCTTGAAACAGAATCTTTTTAAAATGATTGTTTGTACTTTTTAATCAATTTTGGTTTTCCCTATTTCTCACAATTCATTATTACAGAACCTCCAAATAATTCAGCTTTGTAAAGCAGTCTACTAATTGGCACTTTGCATCATTTTCGGACTCTCTTTTCTCTCCAACATTTCCTTTACACAAGTGAGCTAAATGCTCAAACATTTGTCTGTGACGTTCTCATCAAATTAACATAGTTCCAAATAAAAAGATTGTTCAAATAATATTCAACTGTGATCCTTTCTCAGAATGCACTTTGCCTTTTGAATTTATTTCAGAATGTTACAGAATAGAATCTCATATCTATCACTTCCAGTAGCATCACTGTTTCTACACTTCAGATACTTTTAATTACCTCTTTTTATTATCTTGGCTTCCAAATATTTCCAAATATAAAAGGACAAAATAAAATATAAAAGGACAATATTTTCCATTTTCGCCAAGAGTACGAACAACCCAGCTGTACACAAATGCCCATCTGGAATTCTGGCGTGTCATGTTTCACTTAAAAACGACTAATGTTATATGTTTTGAATCACCCAAGGCTGGAGACCTGAGTGCACATTGCTCCAATTTAATTTCTTTCAGGTTTATTTGCCTTCAGAACCTCCTCAGCTGTAACATGTTTCATCATAATATGAAGTTCCAATGCCATAAGTGTCCTGGGGTGCTTCTTAGCATGCTGTCAGTTTAACTGCTTAGTCAATATTTTTAACGACACTGCTTCTTCTCTGGATGCAGAATTATCTATGTGAGAATGTGTTCTAGTTTATCAGGATATGACTGATGTTTCTAAGCATGATTTTTGATTCAATATTACTCATGACCTAGCCTGCTTAATGTATAATCCTGCATGTTTAAAGGTTTTCAAAGCCTGGATTTCAACTTTATATTGTCCTTTCTTCTTCCCTACAGCAAATTGTTTAAATTTGCTCCAACATTTCAGATGAGGGTTTTCAGTTGTCTCGTCTGGTGAGTACTACAGAACTGTCTGAAGTATCCATATTTAGCTCAGAGTTGTAGAGATTCACAGAGGGTCCTAGAAAGTAAAGGAACTGCCTATGAGAATTTAGAACTTCCCCTAGAAATGCCCAAGTACATCCACCTTGTCAGGACCTCAATACAGACTCAATGCTCATATTCAGTCTTGTAATGTTAGGCCCAAAAGTAATGTTAGGCTCCAAACCGGACTGTAAAGGGTGCATAAATAAAGGATAATTGGACATAGCAATAAGCAAATGAAGAACAATACATGAGAAGCAAGCTGAGTGTGAAAGCAGGATTAGGCTGCTTTTAAAGCAATACCTGGATTTGTTTGTGACTACCAAGCACAGAGGATCACTTGGGAAAGTACGCAGAATGGCAATCCTGTAGATAATATCAGATTCAGAATCATCTTAATAGGGGGAAATCCTTTCCATTGCTCTCTCAGCACAGACTCTGCGGCAGTGTGGCACTCCCTCAGTACTGACCTGTGACAGTACGGCACTCCCTTAGTACTGACCTTGTAGCAGTACGGCACTCCCTCAGTACTGATCCTGTGGCAGTATGGCAATCCCTCAGCACCAACCCTGCAACAGTGCAACACTCCCTCAATACTGACCCTGCGACAGTATGGTGCTCCTTCAGCACTGACCTTGTGGCAGCGTGGCACTCCCTCAATACTGACCCTGCAATAGTGCCATTGCGTGCTTTCACTATCAGACTATGGTTTACGGACTAATGCCATAAAAGCTGAGATAGAGCTACAAGTGCAGGCCATCACCCAAGAAGTCCCTGTTGTGAAGAAGGCAGTGAGTCCTGCTTATTGAATATATCTAAAGTAGTTTCAGCTAACAGACTCACTCATGAGTTTGCATATACTGAGAGTTGAGTAAGCAAATAAATTTGCTTTTTATCGAAGTGCACGTGTCTTTTTGTATTCAATTTGATCAAAACTCAATCAGTAAATCAATCAATCAGAACCCAATAGGCATTTTCAGCCTAAGAATATAGGTCTCCAATGATCTGTGGTTCATTAGGTTTTGTTTACTGTCATTTGTCCCCATTCAAATTATATTCTGTTCCTCATAACTTGCAATAAATCTGTGTGATGTGTAGGGTGACTCATCATCTTCTGCTTCTGAGGTTTACAATTACTCCCAGTTAACCTCGACAAATGTACCCTCATAGTATGGTCATCATATTCGAGAATCATTTGTCTTTTCATTGCCTGCATCACATTTTCCAGACTTTTCCTCTCTTTTGGACGATCTCTTTTATGCGTTCTTAAATCCATAAGGCTAAATTTTATCTCTGATGGCCTTATGTGATGTCATATGGCTTGCTGAATTTTTCTGTGAGACTTTTGCCTTGATGAATGCCCTTATGTCTACATTTAGGATGTTCAAGTGCTCAGAAAAGGTGGAACTAATTATCGTTCCATCCAAGGCCACTGGTCTACGTTATGGATTTATCCCACACACCACCTGTCATGGACCAATGAGTCTAACCATTTGTAGTGTGTTGTTTTGCATGGACTGTCCATGCCATGGTAGACTTTAACTTGCAATCTGGTTGGTAACTAATATCTCAAGGAGCACTCATCAATCACCACATTATTTATTTCACAAATCCCATTACAGGAGGGAGTTTCAGCTGCAGAGTTTCAGAATTCAATTGCAATGTTTTTGTTTGGAAGTGACAGTCCCAAGATCATTGCCTTTTACTTCTTTAGCAAAGATGTAATCAATGTCCATGTATTGACTTTATTTTCCCATTGGTCAGCCAGATGGAGGCAAGTTCAATCGAGTCATTCAAGGCAGAATTTGATGATTACCCGAGTAAAGAGGAATGTATAGGTTTATAGGGAGAAGATGTCACAGACACACGATGAATTACTTATTTAGAGAGTTAGTGCAGACATGATACATTGAGTGGCCTCCTTTTGTTCTATATTAATTATGCTATTCTATAACAGGATTCAGAGAATATTGTTTTCTTTCCTTGTTAGTGGATTTAATTACAGGATGTAACATAACAGGTCAGTGCCTCCTAGCTACTAATGGTGTGGTCCAGCTGTGTCTATTTATACTCATTTCAGAAAACTAGAAGTAAGTGACATAATGAAATAATGAATCACCCTCTAAAGGGGAACTGACAAAAAAAATACAAAAAAGGCATATCAAATATATATACCATTTCCAGGGCTGACATTGCACCATTTACACCTCTGGTTATTGAAGGCCTCAAGTGAGTCAGCAGATACTGTATGCCCCCCTTTGAAGGAGACCTGGCCACGATGTAACCAGATTAGAAGAGAGGCAGGCTGTCGGTCTGGGAACAAAGACTCAAGAGGCAGGAGGGAATCAGCCTAATGGCAGACTTTTATTCAAGCAAAAACTGGTTAATGCAGGGAGAGGGCCAAAGGATCTTCCCCGAATCTGACCTTGGTGTGAGAACACGATTATTCTCTTAATCTTTGGCTCAGATTGGAAAGTAGATCAATGACACACTTTGATTTTTACAGAGAAATACAGCATTTTTATACATTTTGTGTTACAGTAATCACATTTGGTGGTCACTGTGTTCTTCCCCTCTATTCCATGCACCCAATCCTGTAAAACACGTAATCAATGATGGGCATTCCTATGGATGACCTCACGTTCCCATGATCTCATGGAGTTTAATAGGCATTGTAACCTTCAGGCCTTGGGATCTTTATAGCATCCTATTAATTCGCATTCCAAAGTTACTGGTTATATGCCTTCGGGTCTGTCCCAGACTTGCTTATCTTTCGGACTGCTTGAATTCTGTTTTTCAATATATTCCACGTCCTATCTTTATCAAATTCTGTAATTCCTCTTATATTTTCCACGATCCCAATTATGCATATAAAAATTCAAAAGACAGCTGGATTTATCTAACTGCTATACGATTCATAATATTAATTTCTGTTATAAGGTTAGTTGTAAAGTGTAAAGCGTTCCAGCTACTTGTTCGACAATGTTCCTGTTCACTTGATTGGACAACATCCTTGCAGTAATGAGGCTGGAATCAATCACTTGTCTATCCTTAGGCATCTTCTTATTAAATTGTCATGGATGGTTGCTTGCAGGGCCACTCGTTGACCTTAGAGTAGCCCCGTTCAAAGGTACCATTATCTTTCACTTAGATGTCTCATCCTGTTTAACCATTATCAGCCATTTTGCATTTCTCAAACATAAGCCGCCCTTACAGAATACCTGGACTTGTTAATGGCCAGTTTGGCTGGACCCGGACAGAGTCAGGAGGAAGTTTTCTGACACTGGATGGCCAATGATCAGGAGCAGGAAGAGGATATTGAAGTGCAAACAAAACCTAAAATGGCTGCGCCCAGTGTACACCTGAAACATGGACCCATCAAGGTGACAGAAAATATAATTGAGCTGAGAGCTCATGAGCCAGGTTGGAGTCCTATTGCGGGACAAGGGGAAGATCCAGTGCAAAGATAGCCTTCTACAAGAGGGCTGTCATCTTGTCATCTCCAGATAGTAAGATGGAATGCAAGACATGTCTGGAAGGTCGATAAGGACAAGAAAATGAAGAGTCTGTAGCGACAGCTCATGCAGGAATCTGGTCCATGCACATTGAATGGCACAGAAGGAATTTCTATGCAACGGCTCAGATTGCAGGACTAAGGGAGAATTTGGGAGCCGAGAAATGTTAGAAACTGATTATATATGTTGATATACATATATATAAAATTTATGGATTATGAGAATTGGACAATGGCAGATTTAAACAATTCCTCGATTGCAAAAGATTTATCATATGATTTTTTGAAATTCTAAAACCTAAAAGACAAAAAGAATAGCATAAGAGATTTAAACCGTAAGGATTTGTGCTTTTTTTTGCCTAGCAATACCGTCTGGAGTGAGGTGTACTTTCAAATAGAGTTGGAAGCTGTGGTTACTTGGAATAAGCTGGTGAGAGAGAAATTAGCTCCCTTTTCTCTTTCTGTGAGTAGTACCATCACCCTTAAAGAAAACCAGTTGAATAACTATCTCAGTGAAGTATTTCTTGAGAATAAGAGAGAGCTCCAGGAATCATTACCTGTGATCTGTTCATAGAATTAAGGAGCTGCAGTTGGTTAAAAAAAAACAAAGAACCGTGAATCCTGGAAATCTGAAACAAAAACAGAAATTGCAAGAAAATCTCAGCAGGTCTGGCAGCATCTGTGGAGAGAAAGCAGAGTGAATGTTTTGAATCCAGTGACCCTTCTTCACATGTGGTTAGTCATCTGTTTCTGTCTTCGTGTGGATGTGCTGAAGTAAACTTGAGACACAATGATTGATTGTGTGAACTCATGAAGGAGGGAATTGATGAAGGTTTATCATGAAGATTACATTTACAGGCACTTCTGTGGAAGTGGAGAACATTCCTTCAAACTCCCACTTGTGTTCTTCAGATGGTAGACAGATTTTGTAAATTTAAGAGAATTGGAGTATATATGTGCTTTTTTTTTGTGTGGTGATGGGGAAAGGTAGGTGGAACTTGAAACTAGGCCTTTAATGATTCAGAGATAGCAAACATTGCCTATATTCAAGAGGAGCTTCCTCTGGTAATGTATGTGTTATCTTAAATTTGGACTGTCAGTGGATCGGTTCTAATTATCTGTTAATCATATCATCGTTCAACATCACAGGAAGTGATGCAGCATCACATGAAAGTGCAAGCAGCAAGATGTGTTCTGATGTGTCTCTCCACACTCAACCAAAACTTGTAGTCAGACATTTAGCTGTAGTCACTGACCTGAGAGTGATTGATATCAGACACAAAAAGTAAGTTAAATCCCTTAGAATAAGGGTAAACATTCTTATGTTTAATGAAAAGTATTTTACATTGAGAAGCTGAAAGAAAGGTTAAATTGCTTTATTTGTTATCATTGTAATGATTCAAAACTGGTGTTCACTGAAAACGTACTGTCATTAACAAAATCCTCAATATAATTCGATTAGTTGTGAGTATTTTTATATATTCTGGATGTCTAAATGATCATGTAGATGATACAACACAACACAACATATAAGAGGTAAGCAGCTTTGACAACATTCTAAGAGCAATTAACAAATATTTTACTGTAAGTACCAACCATAATGTAGGAAGCAAGGTTTATCAGTAAAATACAAATTCCATGAGAACTTGTTGACAACATTATTAATAATCTTTATACATTATTAGAATTTTCTGACCATTATGACTTACAAGCAGAGTGATTCGGGAAATATTTCTCTTTGGCACTTTGGATACATTTATTTCCTTCTATCTCATTAAGCCCCTTGTGAGTGTACCTATTGGATGTCTTGCATTTCTGAAGCAGTGCCCAAATTCCAACTGTCCAACTCTAAAATGTGACAGGTAAGTAATCACTTTTAACAGCTGGGCCCTATTTCTACTTGAGGTTCCTCTGCTCTGCAATGCTGATGAGGAATTTTGGTGCTCAATGCCTGCCCTCATTGCTGCCAAGATCGTCCAAATGTGCCCAATGTTGTTTTGTACCTTCAAACATGGAAGGGTTCTGCCAATCTCCAATATCAGACTTGATTGTCTCCTCTTAGGATTGATCTGTATTGCCTCTGAATGGTCTTCTCTGGAGTCTGTTTCTTCTTTAGCTTGTCATAAAATTGTAAACCCTATTTACGACATATCAACGAGTGGAAACAGAGTATCCTATCGAAATTGTTCACAATTTTGAACACTTTAATAAGGTTTCCTCTTATTTTTTTCTGCTCCAAGGAGAATAAGCCCAACTTTTCAAACCTTTCTTGTGTCAAAAATCCCTCATTCCTGGTATCATTTGAGTAAATCTCCTTTGAACTGTCTCTAGAGCTTTAACAAGGTGCCTAGAACTTAATACAATACTCTAAATATTATCTGATCAATGATTTATAGAAGTCAAACATCATTCCTTGGTTTTATACTCTGTGCTTCTACTTATGTACCCAAGGATCCTATATGCCTTCTAAACTGTTTCAACTTGCCTGACTACCTTCAGAGAATTGTGTACTTGAACCCCAAGGTCCCTCTGCTCCTGTATTCCCCTCAAAGTTGCACCTTTATGCTTGCATTGTCTATGATTCTTCTACCAAGATACATTCCCTCACATTTCTTTGCATTGAATTTCATCCGCCAGGTGTGTGCTCATTTGGCCAACTCGTAATTTGTCATGTAATGTGTTATTAGATATTGAGTTTTTAGTGTGCTAATTGTAATTGTTCTGCGTACTAACCAAATACAGGAAATGATGCAAATTCACATAATTTGGTTTCTTATATTGAAAGGGTTCAGAAAAGATTTTGCCAGGGTTGGAGGGTTTGGCCTATAGGGAGAGGATGAATAGTCTGTGGCTATTTTCCCTGGAGTGTTGGGGACTCAGGTGACCTTAAAGAGGTTTATAAAATCATGGGGGTTATGGATAGGGTGAATAGTTAAGGTCTTTTCCCTGGGATGGGGGAGTCCAAAACTAGAGGGCATAGGTTTAAAGGTGAGAGGGAAAAGATTTATAGAGAACCCAAGGGGCAACCTTTTCATGTAGAGGATGGTGCATGTATGGAACAAACTGCCAGAGCAAGTGGTGAAGGCTGGTACAATGACAACATTTAAAAGGCATCTGGATCGGTGAACGAATAGAAAGGGTTTTGAGGGATATGGGCCAAATACTGGCAAATGGGACCAGATTCAATTTGGATATCTGGTCAGCATGGATGAGTTGAACCAAAGGGTCTGTTTCTCTGCTGTACATCTGAGTCTATAACTCTTAAGACTTTGCAGACTCATGAAATATTTTGTAGCAATTCAAAAAGTATTGTACCGAACTGCTCTTGTAACCACAGTGTTAAATTAACTGCCCCAATTAAGTTTTTGATCAATGGTAACCCTGAGGATGGTAATGCTGAGTGCAGTGTAGAGATTGGGAATAAGTTATGCAAATGCATAGTGGCATAACAATTATAGTCCAGAAACAAAACGCAAACTATTCAACTTGGCAGTTTTCTTTCAGCAGAGAATGAATGCAGCTCTCATGAGTGAGGGGGGGTCCAGAAATCAATACAATTTTAAACAGCAATTTAGCAATGTGCAACTTTCTATGAATTATTCACTGCTGTTTTAAACATTCTGAAAGTCTTTTTGTCTCAGCTTCTTTCACTTGTGAATCCTCATGCAAACAGGAGAAAAATCAACGAAAGGACTCAACAGCAAAGGAAAGCTTCTTGTTACTTTACTTTTATGAAATTTGCATAACACAACTGTTTGCATGTTGCAAACCAGTGAAGTACCGGTCACAGATGGGTGCAGAATCTTTGGTATAGAAATGAAAGATGATCTTGCATGATGTCAGTGTAGAGTAATGGAATTAACATCAGCAGCACGTAAACTGATGGTGCAGCTGTGATGAAAGCCGCGTGCTTAAGTATTGAGCACTAGGAGGAAGCAGAAGTTTGAACCTAGCATGAAGATAACTGTATGGGGAAGCTTTCTCGTGGGTTGAGAAGACTAATAGTAAAGGTAAAGTGGACATAGTCCGACCAGACCATAGGGCTGCTTTCTGGTGATGGCTTAACCTGAGGGTGACCATGCTTCAGGTGAGGGGAGAGGTTGAGAAGGAGAATCATTGAATTCCTATAGCGTGAAAGCAAGTGCACACCGACCCTCTGAAGAACATCCCACCCAGACCCACCTCCCTACCCTATCCCCGCAACCACATTTCCCATGGTTAACCCACCTGACCTGCACATTTCTGGATATGAGGGGACAATGTAGCATGGAGAAAGTGAGAACTGTAGATTCTGGAGATCAGAGTCGAAAAGTGTGGTGCTGGAAAAGCACAGCATCCGAGAAGCAGGAGAGTCGACATTTTGAGCATAAGCTCTTCATCTGGAATGAGGGGGTGGCCAAGGGGGCTGACAGATAAATGCGAGGGGGTGGGGCTAGGGGGAAGGTAGCTGGGAATGCGATAGGTAAATGGTGGTGGGGGGTGATGGAAAGGAGGGTGGAGCTGATAGGTGGGAAGGAAGAAGGATAGGTAGGACAGTTCAAGAGGTTGGTGCCAAGTTGGAAGGTTGGCTCTGGGATAAGGTGGGGGGAGGGGAGATGAAGAAACTGATAAAATCTACATTGATCCCGTGTGGTTGGACGGTGCCAAGGCGGAAGATGAGACATTCTTCCTCCAGGCATTGGGTGGCTAGAGTTTGGCAGTGGAGAAGGTCCAGGACTTGCATGTCCTTGGCGGAGTGGTAGAGAGAGTTAAAGTGTTCGGCCACAACGCATTGGGTTGTTTAGTGTGTGTATGTTAAGGAGATGCTCTCTGAAACATTCCACAGGTTGGTGTTCTGTTGCCCCAATGTAGAGGAGACCACACCGAGAACAATGGACAGAGTAGATGATGTGTGTGGAAGTATAGGTAAATCTCTGATGGATATGGAAGGATCCTTGGATGGAGGTGAAGGAGGAGGTGTGGGTGCACATTTTGTATTTCTTGTGGTGGCAAGGGAAGGAGTGGAGGGTGAGTAGGTGCGGGCCGTGGACCTAACAAGGGACTCGTGGATGTATTGGTCTCTGGGGAATGCAAATAAGTTTGGGGAGGCAAGTATAGCCCTGGTGGTGGGTTATATTTATAAGTGGCGGAAGACTGGAGGTTGGCTAACAAGATGCCACTGTTTAAGAAGGGTGGTAAGGACAAGCCAGGGAACTATAGACCGGTGAGCCTGACGTCGGAGGTGGGCAAGTTGTTGGAGGGAATCCTGAGGGACAGGATGCACATGTATTTGGAAAGGAAAGGACTGATTAGGGACAGTCAAACATGGCTTTGTGCATGGAAAATCATGTCTCACAAATTTGATTGAGTTTTTTGAGGAAGTAACAAAGAGGATTAATGAGGGCAGAGCGGTAGATGTGATCTATATGGACTTCAGTAAGGTTTCGACAAGGTTCCCCATGGGAGACTGATTAGCAAGGTTAGAAATCACAGAATACAGGGAGAATTAGCCATTTGGATACAGAACTGGCTCAAAGGTAGAAGAAGTGGGTGGTAGTAGAGGGTGGTTTTTCAGACTGGAGGCCTGTGACCAGTGGATTATCACAAGGATCGGTGCTGGGTCCTCTACTTTTTGTCATTTACATAAATGATTTGGATGCAAACATAAGAGGTACAGTTAGTAAGTTTGTAGATGACACCAAAATTGGAGGTGTAGTGGACAGCGAAGAGGGTTACCTCAGATTATAACAGGATCTTGACTGGATGGGCCAATGGGCTGAGAAGTGGCAGATGGAATTTTATTCAGATAAATGCGAGGTGCTGCATTTTGGGAAAGCAAATCTTAACAGGACTTATACACTTAAAGGTAAGGTTCTAGGGAGTGTTGCTGAACAAAGAGACCTTGGAGTGCAGGTTCATAGCTCCTTGAAAGTGGAGCTGCAGGTAGATAGGATAGTGAAGAAGACATTTGGTATGCTTTCCTTTATTGGTCAGAATATTTAGTACAGAAGTTGGGAGGTCATGTTGCAGCTGTATAGGACATTGGTTAGGCCACTGTTGGAATATTGCTTGCAATTCTGGTCTCCTTTCTATCAGAAAGATGTTGTGAAACTTGAAAGGGTTCTGAAATGATTTACAAGGATGTTGCCAGGGTTGGAGGATTTGAGCTATAGGGAGAGGCTGAACAGGCTAGAGCTGTTTTCCCTGGAGCGACGGAGGCTGAAGGGTGACCTTATAGAGGTTTACAAAATTATGAGGGGCTTGGATAGGGTAAATAGGCAAGATATTTTCCCTGGGGTGGGGGAGACCAGAACTAGAGGGCATTGGTTTAGGGTGAGAGTGGAAAGATATAAAAGAGACCTACCGGGCAACCTTTTCACACAGAGGGTGTTACGTGTATGGAATGAGCTGCCAGAGGAAGTGGTGGAGGCTAGTATAATTGAAACATTTAAGAGGCATTTGGATGGGTATATGAATAGGAAGGGTTTGGAGGGATATGGGCTGGGTGCTGGCAGGTGGGACTAGATTGGGTTGGGATATCTGGTCGGCATGGACGGGTTGGACCGATGGGTCTGTTTCCATGCTGTACATCTCTGTGACTCTATGACTCTAAATGTCGGAGGATAATGCGTTCTATCCGGAGGTTGGTGGTTTGGAGGTGAGGACCAGGGGAGTTGTGTCCTTGTTGCGATTGGAGGGGTGGGGTTCAAGGGCGGAGGTGCGGAAAGTGGAGGAGATACGCTGGAGGACATCATCGAACATGTGGGAGGGGAATTTGCAGGCTTTGAAGAAGAAGGTCATCTGAGATGTTCTCTTGTGGAAGTGGTCATCCCGGGAGCAGATGCGGTGGCAGTGGAGGAATTATGAGTAAGGGATACCATTTTTACAGGAGACAGAGTGGGAGAAAGTGTAGTCCAGGTATCTGTGGGAGTCAGTGGGTTTGTAGTGGATGTCCATGTTGAGTCAGTTGCCAGAAATGGAGATGGAGAGGTCCAGGAAGGGGAGGGAGGTGTTCAAGGTGGTCCAGGTAAACTTGAGGTCAGGGTGGAAGGTATTGGTGAAATTGATGAACTGTTCAACCTGCTTTTGGGAGCACGAGGTCGCGCCAATATAGTCATCGATGTAGCAGAGGAAAACGTGGGGAATGGTGCTGGTGTAGCTGTGGAAGATGGACTGTTCCATGTATCCAATGAAGTGACAGGCACAGCTGAGTCCCATTTGAGTGCCCATGGCTACCCCTTTTGTCTAGAGGAAGTGGGAGGATTCGGAGGAGAAATTGTTCATGGTGAAGACCAGTTCAGCCAATCAGATGAATGTGTCAGTTGGCAGGAGATGAAGAAACAGAGGGTTTGAAGGCCTTCATTATGGTGGATGGATGTGTACAGGTTCTGGGTGTCCACAGTAAAGATGAGGTATTGGAGGCCAGGGAAACGAAAGTCATGAGGAGGTGAAGAACATGAGTGGTATCCTGAAAATATGTCCCAAACAATTTAGCATGGCCAATCCACCTAAACGACTGACGGAGGAAACCAAAGCACCCAAAAAAAACATGGAAACACAGGGAGAGTGTGCAAACTCCACTCAGTCATCCGACGGTGGAATCAAACCCGGGTCCCTAGCACTGTGAGGCAGTGAGCCATTGCACCACCTTCCATGGTAACTTCAGCTGGTGTGGGAATTGAACCCATCACTTTGTTTCAGAAACAAGCCATCCAGCCAATTTCCTCTATAGCCCCCTAGTACTCACCACTCTGATGCCAGTCTTCAAAAAGAGGGAGTATGATGGAGGTGGTCAGTAATGATGTAGAGGTAGAAGGTGTAGTAAAGTGCTCCTATTGAATGAGAGGAAGTGTAGTGGGCAGAAAGGAAGAGTAGATTGGGCAGATAAAATCACGTGGAATATTGTGAACAATATAAGTCATTTATTTAAGAAAGTATATAATTGTATTGGAAACAGTTTAGAAAAGGTAAATTCAACTAATTTCTAGATTGAGTAGATTGCCTTATGACAAATGGTTGGTAAAGCTGAACTTGTATCTGTTGGAGTGTCAAGGAATAAGAGGTGACTTGATGGAAACATTAGGCCCTGAGTGGACTTGATAAGGTAGATATAGAGACAGAGCTCCATTTATGGGAGAATCGAGAACAAGGTGCCACTGCTTAAGGATTGCCCGTTTAAAAAGAAATGAGGCAAGTTTTCGAAGGTGTTGAAAGCACAATTCCTTATTTCTTTTTTAAAAGCAGATGTAGAAAGATTCTTGTCTAGCAAGGGATGAGAGTTTATCTGGGTAGCTTGGATTGTAGATTTGAGGGGAAAATAATATCAACCATGAATGGTGGAACAGTCTTAAAGCACTGAACGACCAATTCCTGCTCTTCTTCTATATCTTCATGTATCTTTGGTACAAAAGAGCAGAAAGTGTGCTATGACTCTGACTCTGTAATGAGACCATCAGCAGGTTGATGTGCCAATGGTGAAGGGCACGAAGCAAGGGAGCTGAGTAGTTCATTGGGACCTCCACCAGTAGGTGGCAATGGTGAGGGAGGTCAGCTGGGATAGTAGTGTGGAGTCTTTCAGGAAATAAGGTTTTCCTTGGTGGAAGGAAGGCCGATTGGAAGGTGGAGCAGACAGGCAAATGATTTCCTTAGCCTGATGAAATGTATTGGCTCTTTCCATGTAAATAGTTCTCCACTTTCCCTTAGTTTTCTTTTCACTTTGTAATGACCTGATGTCAGTGGAAGAAAGAGTCTCTGCTTCATGATCTTTGGGCAGTCTGTGTTGAAACAACATGTTACATCTGTGGATCTTACAGCCAACTACCTTCAGCTGCGTCATCAACAATCTTTACTCCATCCTAAGGCCAGAGTTTGGGATATTCAATGATGATCCACAATGTTCAGCACAATTTGTGACATCTCCAATACTGCAACAATTTTTGTGCAAATGTAGAGGCACCAGGACAGCATACAGCTTCAGGCTGATAAGTGGCAAGTAACATTTCTGTCATATAAGTGCCAGGCACTAACGATCTCCAACAAGAGAGAATATAACCACAACCCTTGACTGATTGCATTATCTTTGCTAAATCCCTCACTCTCAAAATTTCTGGACTCCACTTTGACCAGAAAATGAACTGAACCAGTTGTATAAATAATATGGTTGCAAGAGCAAGTTAAAGTCCAGCAATTATACTGCAAGCAACTCTCCTTCCTGTCTGTCCACCAGGCACAAGTCAGAAGTGAGTTGAAAAATACTCCATTTACCTGGATGAGTACAGCCCTAAAAAAGATCAACATCACCCAGGTCAAAACAGCTCACTTGATTGGCCTCTCAGCTACCATCTTTAGCATTTGGTACTTTCACCAGCAATGCACAGTAACAGCAGTGTGAACTCCAAATAAGATACTCTGCAGTAACTCTCCAAGGCTGCTTCTCCTCACCTTTCAATCCAACAAACTCAACCATCTCGGAGGAAAAGGTTAGCAGGTACATGCGAACACCACCATCTAAACATTTCACTCCAAGCCACACACCATCCTGACTTGGAATTATATCACTGTTCCTCACTGAATCCTGGGACTCCTGCCTCAACATCATCACATGTGTGTCTCTGCACCCTGAGGAGTTCCGTGCTTCAAGAACACAGTTCACCATCACCTCTCCTCAAGACAATTAGAGTTGGTCAATAAATTCTGGCCTTGCCAGCGATGCCCACTTATACAAATGAACAAGAAAAAGAAATATCTGTCATTTTAAAACAGACTGTGTGGAAACGGTTACAACTAATAGCTGATCTGGAATGTTTGGATTGGTGGTAGATATCACCTGGGACCTTGCATCTAATCCTGACATGTGTAAACAGGACTATTTTCCTTTTAACAAACTGACCACCAACTGCAGGGTCATTGGACCTTGTACTGCTCTCAGCCCTGATTCGGAGATGAAATTGTTACCCAATGCTGTTAACAATCTATGTGAGAAAGGTTTACACAAAAGCTGCACAAGAAAAGCGCTTAAAGTGTGATAAAGAATGGATGAGAATGAATTGGCTTTACCTCCGAGTTACCGTCAAAAACACCCTCCTGAGGGCACTGTGATACTTGAGCAACGCGAGAATGTAAATGTATGTGAAACTCTGTATGTAGAGGTTGATGCTGTTGGGATTCAGCTTGTGATTTTCTGTCTGTGGGGTTTTAGTGGAGGGGGTGCTAACGGCTTGTTAGGAACCAAGAGATTGGAGCAGTGTAGTCATCAGTGAAATCTTTAACTGAGCCACTCTATTTCCGTCTGACTTGCAGGTTTGCAGACTGGCTTGGGTGGGTGGGTGGATGGAATGCCATTTTGTTTTTACTCCATTATTTATATTGACTATTTGTTCAGGTCAGGATCGAAACACTGCTGAAGGGTCAATGGAGAGAGTTAGGGATGGAAGCTGAATGTGGAGGGCAGCTACAAAATTGTTCAATGTATCCCTGAGCAACATGCTGCTGGCTGGAAGGTCTGTAAGGAAATCCTGTCCCTGTGTTTCAAGGATGGAAGCAGCCTAAGAATACACAGGCATGATTATGGAGCAGCAGTGTGTTGGATACAATGACATAAATTACTTGATCAGAACAGTATTGCTACAGTATGTACAAATGCAAACCCACTTATTCTGCCTTCCCCAGTCACATTGTGCACAAGACTTCCCTTAGCAATACAGCCTACTGGGGCACAATGTTGAAGCAACTCCCCCGAATCAGTTTCATTTCAATGCACTGCTGTGTGTGGGCCCGCATTTATTGTATAGGACATTGGTGAGACCTGTTCTGGAGAACTGTGTGCAGTTATGGTCACCCTGTTATAGGAAGGATGTTACTAAACAGCAGAGGGTTGAGAAAAATTTACCAGAATGTTGCTGGGAATGGAGGATTTGAGTTATGAATACAGGCTGGGACTTCTTTTACTGGAGAAAAGGAGGTTGACCTTATTGAGGTTTAGAAAATCATGAAGGGCATAGATAAGGTGAATGACAAGAGTCTTTTTCAAAGGGTGTGTGGATTCAAAACTCGGGTGCATATTTCTAAGATGAGAGGAGAAAGATTTAAAAGGACATGGGGCAACTTTTTTACACAGAGGGTTGTTTGTGTGTGGAATGAACTGCCAGCGAAAATGATGGATGCAGGTACATTTAAAATACATTTGGGTAAGTTCATGAATAGGAAAGGTTTAGAGGGATGTGGGCCAGGCATAGGCAGGTGGGACAAGTTCAGTTTGGGAACATGGTTGGTGTGGACTGGTTGGACTGAAGGGCCTGTTTCCATGTTGCATGACTCTGTTGCCCATCCCTAATTGCCCAGAGGCAGTTAGGAATGAACCATTTTGCTGTGGGTCTGGAGTCCAGAGCAGCTGAAGGTAACAGATTTCCTTCCCTAAAAGACATTAGTGAACAAATTGGGATTTTGTGACAATCAACAATGGATTAATGGTCGTTATCAGACTCTTAATTCCCAATTCTTTATTGAGTTCAATTCCACTCTCTGCCATGGTGGGGTTTGAACCTGGGTTAAGTTTCTGGGTTAATAGTCTGGCGATAATACCACCAGGTCATTAATCCCCCAGGTGATCAGTTTTCAGTGACAGTTATTGCAATGTCAATCCTGTCCCTTACAGTCACCCTCTATCGCACACAACAGTTCGTTTTTTTGATCTCTTCTGACAGCAGAAAAGAGCACAAAACATCAGAAGAAAACAGAGAAGTTGATGTGTTCACAGATCATAAAATGTCACAGTGCAGAAGGAGGCTATTTGGCCCATTGTGCCTGCACTGATTCTATCACCTAGTGCTAACTTCCCATATTTTCCCCATATCCCTGGATTCCATTCCTATTCAAATAATCATCTAACATCCTCTTGAATGCCTCAAATGAACCTTTGCCTTCAAAGTTTCAGGCAGTGAATTCCATTCCCTAACTATTCAGGTGAAAAAGAGATTCCCAAAATACCCTTGTTTTGTTGCACATTATCCACGCTGATAATGGCAGAGTGGTTTCCAGGTCAGAACAAAAGTGTTTGATGAAGCAGTCACCCAGTCTGCTTTGTCTCTCCCACCACACAGGAGGTCACATTGTGAACAGTGAGTACAGTCGGCTCGATTGAGTGAACTGCAGGTGAATCACTACCCTCTGAGAGAAGAAATGTCTCTTTGTTTCTGTTCTAAATATGCAACCCCTTATTCTGAGATTATGCCCCCTGGTCTTAAACCCTTGCACAAAGGGAAAAGCATCTATATTAGCTACAGTATAAAAGTAATACTTCAAGTGCAATTAGCATTTGGGACAGGACTGACAGCTCAATATTGCTCTCCAGCACCACTAATCCAAAATCTGGTTTCCAGCATCTGCAGTCGTTGTTTTTACCTAGCTCAATATTCCGGGCTATAGATGTTACAGAAAGGACAGTAGGAAAAGCAAGAGAGGAGGGAGAAAGGTGTTTTTGATTCAAGAAAACATCACCTCAGTATAAGAATATTCCTGGGGGATCAACCGATGAAGTTATGTGGATGGAACTGAGAAATAAGAAAGTTGGGGGGGGTGGTGATCGCATTGATAGATTGTACTGTAGGCCTTCCAACAGTCAGGGGGAAATGGAGAAGCAAATATATAGGGAGCTGTGAAAATAATAACGTTGTAATAGGGGATTTTAACTTTCCAAATGTAGACTGGAAGCTGCCATAATGTTAAGGACTTAGACAGGAAGGAATTAAAGTGTTTACAAAATACTTTCTCAATCAAAATGTGAATGGACCTACTAAAGAAGGGGCAACCTCGTCTTGGGAAATAAGGCAGGGAAAATGACTGAGGTGTGAGTGGAGAAGCACTTTGACCATAATTTGATTAGTTTTAAAATGGTTATAGAAAAGACTAGGCCTAGTCCACCAGTTAAAATTCTAAACTGAAGCAAAGCCAATTTTGACGGTTTTAGACAGGAACTTTCATAAGTTGTTTTGGGGGTGCTGTTCTTAGTTAAAGAGATGCCTGGTGAGTGACAAGCTTTCGAAAGTGAGATAACGTGAGTTCAGGGCCAGCATGATCCTGTCAATGTGAAGGGTAAGGCTGTGGTTGGAGTAGGGAACACTGGATGACTGGAGAAATTGAGGCTCTGGTCAAGAAAATGAAGGAGTCATATGCCAGGTACAGACAGTTGAGCAGTATGGGGGGGTGTAGGAGTACACTTAAGAGGGAAATATGAGGACAAAAGAGGGATGTGAGACACTTTTGGTTGATAGGGTAAAGAAGGATACAAAGAGATTCTGCAAGTATACTAGAAGAAAAGAGTAACTGGGAAGAGAATAGGACCCCTTAAAGATCAATGAGGCCATCTTTGTGTGGAACAGGAGATGGATGGGATCCTAAATGGATTGTTCATGTCAATATTCATTGTGGAGAAAGAAGCAAGCAAGGAACTTGGGGAAATAAATAGTGATGTCTTGAAAAGAGTCCACATTAAAGAAGAGGAAATGCTGGAGGTCTTAAAATGCCAAAAGGTTAATAAATCCCTGGGAGCTGGTCTTGTGTCTCCCAGGACATTGTGGGAAGTAGGGAAGAAGTTGTAGGCCATCTTGTAGTGATATTTGTAACATCAACAACCATGGGTGAGTTGCCAGAAGACTGAAGGTTGGCTAACGATCTGCCATTTAAGAAAGGTGATAAGGAAAAGCCAGGGAACTATAGACCAGTGAGCCTGATATCAGTGATGGGTAAGTTGTTGGAGGGAATTCTGAGGGTCAGGTTTTACATGCGTTTGGAAATACAAGAACTGATGAGGGATAGTCAGCCTAAGATTGTGCACAGGAAATCATGTCTCACAAACTTTATTGAGTCTTTTTGAAGGGGTGACCAAGAAGATAGATGAAGGCAGAGGGGTAGCTGTCTACGTGGACTTTTGCAAGACCTTTGATAAGGTTCCACATGGTAGACTGGCAAGTAAAGTGATCTCACATGAGTTCCAAGGAGAGCCAGCCAACTGGATTTTAAAAATTAGCTGGATGGTCAGAAACAGTGGTGGTGGTGTAGGATTGTTGTTGAGACTGGAAACATATTGCCAATGATGTGCCACAAGGATCGATGGTGGGTCTAGTGTATTTTGTCATTTATATAAACTATTTGGAGGAGAATATAGGATGTATGGTTAGTAAGTTTGAGATGATACCAAAATTGGTGGTACAGTGGACAGTGAGAAAGGTTATCTAGGTGTACAATGGGATCTTGGTCAGTTGGGTCTATAAGCTGAGGAATGGCAGTTGAAGTTTAATTTACATAAAGTCGGGGTGTTGCATTTTGGTAAGAGAAACTTTGAGGACTGTTGTTGAATAGAGAGACCTCGAGGTGCAGGGACATAGTTCCTTGAAAGTAGCATCACAGGTAGACAGGGTGGTGAAGAAGGCGTTTTGCACACTTGGCTTCATTGGTGAGAGCATTGAGAACAGAAGTTGAAATGTCATGTTACGGCTGTATAAGACATTGTTAAGGTCACATTTGGAGTATTGTGTACAATTCTTGTCACCCTGCTATAAGAAGGATGTTATTAAACAGGTAAGGTACAAAAAAGATTTACAAGGATGTTACTGGAACTGGAGGGTTTGAGTTACAAAGAGAGGCTTGATAGGCTGGGTTTTTTTTTTCCCTGGGTGTTGGGGGCTGAGTGGACTTTATGACCTTATGGACATTTTTAAAATCATGAGGGACATAGATAAAATAGCTAAGGTCTTTTCCTCAGAGTGGGGAATCCACAACTAGAAGGTGTAGGTTTTAGGTGAGAGGGGAAAGATTTAAAAGGGACCTGAGGGGCAACTTTTTCACACAGAAGGTGGTGTGTGTATGGAATGCACTGCCAAAGGAAGTGGTAGAGGCGAGTACAATTACAACGTTTAAAAGACATTTAGACAGGTACATTGGTAGGAAAGGTTTAAAGGGATATCGGCTAAAGGCAGGCAAGTGGGACGAGTTTGGTTTCAGAAACCTGATCAGAATGGAGATGTTGGGCTGTAGGGCCTGTTTCCCTGCTGTATGCCTCTATGACTCTATCTCTGAGCAAATTTGTTTGTCCCACAGAATTGGTGTCCTCAATTCTACCTTCCTGCCCATCTCTGACAGCTGTTGACACAATTGTCCATTGAAAATCTAAGAGCCTTGAATGAATTCACTGACTCAACCCCCACTGTTTTCTGAGGATGAGAATCTAAGACGTTGTTTCTCGATTGGTTCTGCTAGTTTTCTGAGACACCAGTAGTTTGAGCTGTTCAAATCTGCTTAGAAATGCACTCACCTTGGTAAGATGAATCTCCTTGCTGTATTTCTGTTGGCAGATGTATATGAGAGTTCTGGTCAAGGTCTTAAGCTTCCTCTTTCTCTCTCACCTCTCCTCCAGGCAGCCCCCAGCAAACATGTGGGTGAAGCTGATGAGAACATGGAACGAGGTAACTGGTCCTCCAAGACTGACTACTTTCTATCGGTGATCGGCTGTGCTGTGGGTCTGAGCAATGTCTGGAGATTCCCATACCTGGCTTTCAGAAATGGTGGAGGTACTGTAGAGAAATCCAAAATATAGCACTATAGAAAGCATTGAATTAATAAAGAATACTGAGTCCAATGCATTGTCCGTGACAAACAATGCAGGCTTAAAATTTCTAATGCCAGTGACAACCAATTACATGACAAATGGTGCCAGTTATAACATATTTACCCTGGAAAGTGGGCGATCTTACAGCATGGGGTTTTCTTGAGAAAAGGAAGAGTAAATTACATGATGCAACACTGGAGGCATAGATTGACCAGACAGGTTAGGGATGGCATTGACCTGTTTAGTTGATGATGTTTGCGAAACAGTTGAAGTTTTATAACATTTTTATTGCCATTTTTGTTCCAGTCTGTAAGCTGTCAGATGTAATGAATTCAATTCATTAATTCATCTTGATTGGATTTGAATTTGCGAGCTGATCAGTAAAGGTCAGTAGAATACTGATCTTTGTTTCAAGAGGACTAGAATCATAGGGGAAGGAAATGCTCATTTTCTTTTAGAGTGTCTCATTTTAGCCCTGTTTGAGGTGCTAAATTCAATTAGGAACATGGAGCAAGATAAGGCCATTTGGCCCGCGTGCTTGCTCTGCCATTCAATAAGGTCATGACCTATCTATCGTGTCCTCAGTTCTACTTTCCTGCCTATCTATGACAGATGTTGACTCAGTTGTCCATTGACAATCTAAGACATTTGAATGAATTCAGTGACTCAACCCCCACTGTTTTCTGAGGATGAACATTTCGCAGGATAATAACTCATGGAGAGATAAAACAAACTCTTCTGTCTGGCATCTTAGAAACAAGACTTATTATTCATTACTTTGTGTCCCCTAACCTAGTCTCTACCACAAGAGGAAACATCCTCCCAATATCCACCCAATCAAGTTCCTTCAAGACCTATAAAAAACTCACTACTCATTCTGAACTCCAGTATGTAAAGGCCTAACCTGTTCAATGTTTCTTCATGAGATAAAGCCTCTTCCCTGGAATGTGTCAAGTGAACCTTCTCTGAACTGCTTCGATAACATTAATATCAGATAAGGAGATCAAAACTGTACACAGTACACTAGATGTGATCTTACCAAGGCCCTGTACAACTACAGTAAAATTTCTCTACATTTCTGTTCCGCTTCCCTTCAAGTAAACAACATTTCTTTTTGTCTTTGTAATCTTTTCCTGAACCTGTGTAATTAATATTTTGTGATTCATGATGCCAGGATACCTAGATCCGTCTGTACTGCAGAGTATCACAGCCTCTCCACATATAAATAGGGAGTAGTTGGTTAGCTCAGTTGGCCGAATGGCTGGCTTGTGATGTAGAGTGATGCCAACAGTGTGGGTTCAATTCCTGCACAGGTCAAGGTACCATGAAGGACTCTCCTTCTCAACCTCTCCCTTCACGTGAGTCTTGGTGGCCCTCAGGTTAAACACTAACGAGAGAGCAGCCCTTTGATTTGGTAAGACCATAATGACTTTCCTTTTACATATAAATACGATGTCACTATTCTCCTCTTCCTGTCAAAGTAGACCAGCTCACACTTTCCCACCTTATACTCCATCTGCCACATTTTTGCCCACTCAGTTAATCTATCTGTGGCCTTTTGTAAAGAATTGTCATCCTCTCAACATTTTCTGACCTTATGTCATTAGTAAATTTAGTGACAAGATGTTTGATCCCCTCATTGAAGTCTTGGTATAGATTGTAAGTATTTGAGTCCTCAGCACTGATCCTTGTGGCACTCCCATTAGTTACAGTTTGCCAACCCAACATTTGCTCAGCTAACCAATTCTTTATCCATCTGAATATATTAACACTTCCATCATGAGTTACTGTTTTGTACAGTAGCTTTTCATGTGTCAAAAGCCTTTTGGAACTCCACGTGCACCATATCTACAAGTTGTCCTTTATTCACTTTGCTTGTTACTTGCTGAATGAGCTGTCATAACACATTAAAATAATTTCACTTTTACAAAGCTATGTTGACCTTAATTCCAAGAACTTCCCAATGAGAAACGTTAGGCCCAAAGTGTCCTCCTTTCTGCATCCCTTCTGTTTAGAACTCGGGTGTTATTTGCTAACTTCCAATCACTTTGTATCTTTTGAAAATGTAGAAGTTTTGGGACATTACAACCCCCGTGTTTGCTGTCTCTATAGTTTGGAAAAACTATAGGTTATAGGTTATGAGATCCTTGGGGTTTTTGTTAGTCGTTCACAGGATGTGGACATTACTGGCTAAGTCACCATTTATTGTCCATCTCTAATTGACCAGAGGGAAGTTAAGACGCAATCACATTGCTGTCAGTCTGGAGTTACATGCAGGCCAGGCCCCTGGGTATGGATGCTTGATTTCTTTCTTAAAGGGCCATTTGTGAACCTTGTGTGTTTTTATGATGATCAATAGTGGTAATACAGTCACCATGAGGTGACATTTTAATTTCAGAACTTTTATTGTATTTTAGTTTTTCCATGGCGAGATTCATAGACTCATACATCATGGAAACAGACTCTTTGAACCAACTTGTCCATGCTGACTAGGTTTCCCAAACTAAACTAAAACCATTTGCCAGCGTTTGACCCATATCCCTTTAGACCTTTCCCTTCATGTACCTGTCCAAATGTCTTTTAAACGTTAAGACAGCACCTACCACTTTCTCTGGCAGTTTATACCATATACGCACAGCCATTTGTATGAAAAAGTTGCCCCTCAGGTTCCTTTTAAATCTTTCCCTCTCAACTCAAACCTATGCCCACTCGGGAAAAGTCCTTTTTTATCCACATTATTAATGATTGGTAACATCCTTATAAATCTTTTCTGCCCCCTTTCTAATTTAATAACATCCTTCCTATGGCAGGGTGACCAGAACCATACACAGTACTCCAAAGGCAGCCTCACCAATGTCCTATACAGACGGAACACGATGTCCCAACTCCTATACTCAGTGTTCTGAGCAATGAAGGCAACTGTGCTAATTGCTTTCCTCACCATCCTGTCTACCTGTGATGCTACTTTCAAGGAACTATATATCTGTATCCCGAGGTCTCTGTTCCACAGCACTTTCCAGGGCCCTACCATTAACTGTGTAAGTCCTGCCCTGGCTTGGCTTCTCCTGATGAAGGGCTTTTGCCCGAAACATCGATTTTTCTGCTCCTTGGATGCTGCCTGACCTGCTGTGCTTTTCCAGCATCACTCTAATCTAGACTCTGATCTCCAGCAAGGATGGAAATCGGCAGCAGCAGTGTGCTCTCACCAGTTACCAAGGAGATCCGGGATCTCAGAAGGGAGGGAGAAGTCAGTGGGACAACACTTTCAGGTGCCATGCCTCTCTCACTTAGTCATATTCCCCTGAGCAGTGATGAACTGAATAACACACCTTCCAGCTTCATCAATTCCTCTCTTGAGGTACCTCACACCTCCATTAAATCACTCTCTCCCTCATCTCATTGTCTTCTCATGCCCATGCCTCCCTCAGTCCTCTCTGTGCAAGTAGAGTATGTGATTACACAATGGTTAGCACTGTTGCCTGAACATCAGGGACCCAGGTTGGGTGACTCTCTATGGCGTTTGCACTTCCTTTCTGTGCATCCATGAGTTTCCTCCTGGTGCTCTGATTTGCTCCCACAGCCTAAAGGTTAGGTGGACGGGCCATGTTAAATTGCCCATAGTGTCCAGGGTTCTGCAGGCTAGGTGAGCAGTTGTGGAGAGAAAGCAGTGTGTGAGAGAAGGCCCAGTGACCCTTCCTCAGAACGCTGGATCCAAAATGTTAACTCCAGTTTCTCTCCACAGATATTGCCAGACTTGCTGAGCTTTTCCAGCAATTTCTGTCTTTGCTTCAGATTTCCAGCGTCCGCCATTCTGTTTGCTTTGTGCTGGGAAATAATAGTTGGAGTGAGATGCTTTTGCTGTTCATGTTGACTGTATTGGACATGCCTTTAGACATGAAATGTTTGTACAGTGGAAAACGACCTATGTGGATTCCAAGATGTACAGTAGAACAACAGCAAAAGTGTCAGCAACAAATAGTTTCTGCTCCCCTCGGCACTTCCTCTAAGTAGTGCTCATCATTGGAGAAACGCTGATTTATCAGCTGGGAGATCAATCAACAGCAATTTCCTTGTCAGAATCATGAGGCTTGATGGGAACTGGCATTAATATTGGGTGAGGACTCCCTGGGCCACAGGTTGTATTTTCAGCTGCAAGGAAGACCAGATAATAAATTCCCTGACAGACACATGCCTGTGTTACACTAGAGCATCTCCTTTGTGTAACATGAAATCTGAAGGTCTCCGATGAATTGGTATGCTGGGAATGTAACATTAGGATAATGGCTCAAACATTTATCTTGCACAAGGTAGAAGACAGAGGGTGGTGGTGGAGGGTTGTTTTTCAGACTGGAGGCCTGTGACCAGTGGAGTGCCACAAGGATCAGTGCTGGGCCCTCTACTTTTTGTCATTTACATAAATGATTTGGATGCGAGCATAAGAGGTACAGTTAGTAAGTTTGCAGATGACACCAAAATTGGAGGTGTAGTGGACAGTGAAGAGGATTACCTCAGATTACAACAGGATCTGGACCAGATGGACCAACGGGCTGAGAAGTGGCAGATGGAGTTTAATTCCAATAAATATGAGATGCTGCCTTTTGGGAAAGCAAATCTTACCAAGACTTATATACTTAATGGTAAGGTCCTAGGAAGTGTTGCTGAACAAAGAGACCTTGGAGTGCAGGTTCATAGCTCCTTGAAAATGGAGTCGCAGGTAGATAGGATAGTGAAGAAGGCGTTTGGTATGCTTTTCTTTATTGGTCAGAGTATTGCGTGCAGGAGTTGGGAGGTCATGTTGCGGCTGTACAGGATATTGGTTAGGCACTGTTGGAATATTGCGTGCAATTCTGGTCTCCTTCCTATCGGAAAGATGTTGTGAAACTTGAAAGGGTTCAGAAAAGATTTACAAGGATGTTGCCAGGGTTGGAGGATCTGAGCTACAGGTAGAGGCTGAACAGGCTGGGGCTTTTTTCCGTGGAGCGTCGGAGGCTGAGGGGTGACCTTATAGAGGTTTACAAAATTATGAGTGGCACGGTTAGGATAAATAAACAAAGTCTTTTCCGTGGGGTCGGGGAGTCCAGAACTAGAGGGCATAGGTTTAGGGTGAGAGGGGAAAGATATAAAAGGGCAACTGTTTAACGCAGAGGGTGGTATGTGTATGGAATGAGCTGCCAGAGGCTGTGGTGGAGGCTGGTACAATTGCAACATTTAAGAGGCATTTGGGTGGGTATATAAATAAGAAGGGTTTGGAGGGATATGGGCATGGTGCTGGCAGGTGGGACTGCTGCCTCACAGTGCCAGAGACCCGGGTTCAATTCCTGCCTCGGGCAACTGTCTGTGTGGAGTTTGCATATTCTCCCTGTGTCTGCGTGGGTTTCCTCCGGGTGCTCCGGTTTCCTCCCACAGTCCAAAGATGTGCAGGTTAGGTGAATTGGCCATGCTAAATTGCCCATAGTGTTAGGTGAAGGGGTAAATGTAGGGGAATGGGTCTGGGTGGGTTGCTCTTCGGAGGGTTGATGTGGACTTGTTGGGCCAAAGGGCCTGTTTCCACACTATAAGTAATCTAATAGATTGGGTTGGAATATCTGGTCGGCATGAAGGGTTGGACGGAAGGGTCTGTTTCCATGCTGTAATTTCTATGACTCTCTATGACTCTAAGTAAAGTTGCAATTTGAAGTCACACTGTTCTGTCAATTATGGTATTTATTTTCGCTGGAGTCATATGAACTGAAATGTTCTGTGGTTTTAACTTGCAAATCAAAAATGTATGATTAATCCTTTTGTGTGCAATGTATTTCAGCTTTCCCTTGCTATTTTCCAGGCGTGTTTCTAATTCCCTACACCCTGATGCTGGCTTTCATTGCGATGCCAATGTTTTACTTGGAATGTTCCTTTGGGCAGTTTGCCAGTCTCGGACCTGTTGCAGTGTGGAAAGCTGTGCCCATGTTACAAGGTTAATGTTTATCCAGCACCGTGAGCTTGTTAAAGGTTTAAATATAGCATTTAATTCATGTTAGTAAGTGGGGCTTGAGGCCAGCCTTGCTTGATATCTTTGATGCAATCTGGTCTGGATTTAGTTTTGTAAAGACTGATAAAGTGAAGAGAGATGCAGCAAATATAATGTTTTCTTCCCTCCCAGTTTAGTGAGCTATCGAACCAAGATCTGGGGAATGTTAGTGGGAAAGTTAACAAGTTAGAAGTTTTGAGAGCAAGAAGGGTACCTGGTATGCTACTTTGCATTTTAACAAATAAACTCCAAATCTCACAGGTCATTGACACAGTAGTCCCTCAAGAATCAAGGTGGAAAATAACACATAAAAATCCTGTCACTGATTGCCAACTCTTCCGACACTAGTGCATATATGATTACATTGGGTAAGGACTGGACAATGTCCAGCTAGTATGTCCCTCTGGGTTAATGGTTAATGACGTTTAAGGGTTAGGATCTTGGTTATAAAAATTTAACTTGGACCAGCGACCAGTGGGTGTACAACTTCAGCTGGAAAAAAATCCCGAAATTGGGTTCAAATTACAGGAAAATCAGAAAAAGGGCTAGAAGTGAATTTGCATCATTTCACTAATTCATTATTTGCTTTGAGGTTCAGAAAGTGACAAGGAATTCAGTTTTTTGTTTTAATTAATTCATGGGATGTAGGTGTTCCTGGCTAGGCCTGCATTTATTATCCTTGTTGAATTGGTCAGAGGGCAGTTTAGAGTCAACCACATTGCTGTGCGTAGGGTTTTCCATGTAGATCAGACCAGGGAAAGATAGCCATTTCTCACCCTAAAAGACATCCATGAATTAGATGGGTCTTTACAATTGACAATGGGTTCATGGTCACTCTGACTTTGGACTGAGGTAAGAAGGAATTTCTTCACTCACAAGATGAGGAATCTTTGCAATTCTTTGCTTTAGAGGGCTACAGAGTCTGAGTCGCTGAGTACATTCAATACTGAAATTGTTAGAATTGTACATTTAAAAACATCAAGTGATATGGAGATAGATCAGGCAACTGATGTTCAAATTGAAGATCAGTCATGATCTCGTTTCGTGGAGCAGAATTGAGGGAATGAATGGCCTACTTCCGTTCCTGTTTTCTAAGTTCTCATATTCTTCATATGTTTTCCTTAGAAGTCTGATTTCTTACTAAGATATAAATGAAGCTTTCTTATTTTAAAATTAATAATTACAGATTTTATTTATTGTATTAAAATACTTGCCAATGTTCTTGATCTCGGAAATAATTTGAAAGCAGCATGGAGATGCCCCAGGAATACTTTGAATAACTAATTGCAACTAAACACAGTTGGTTTCTCTGACTAGCAGAATTCATTTGTACTAAATTGATTCAATTGTAAATAGTTTCAAATCAATATTCCTGCTTCTATTTCAAATTCAAGGTGTGGGGATTACGATGGTCCTGTTCAGTACCATTATAGACATCACTTACAATGGCATCATTGGCTACAGTCTGTACTACCTGTTTGCTTCCTTCCAATCACCCCTGCCGTGGGCAGATTGCTTCAGTTGGTGGGGAGCAGATGAAACATGCAGCAGGACTCCCAAAGGTACAGTGCTCACTTCTATTGGGGAAAGTATAGACATCTTCGGCTGATGGCTCCTTGCAACTGGTTGTACTGTAACATGAACGCGTGTCATCAAACATTAGAGGCTTTCACTATTCATCTACCTGTTCACTGGGCTCCCAGCCAGGAACATATTTTCTTATTATTGAACTTTGATTGAAGAAAGTGATGGAACAGGATCTTTAGGCAGGAATAGCAGTCTGACTGCACATTGAGGGACTTCTGACATGAGTTTCTCTCAGATCTGCTGCAGCAATTTTTCTGTGCAGTCTGAGGAAGCCAGCAAAGCTATTGTTCAAAATGCTTGTCATTTCACCCATAACAGTCAAATATTCCAGCCCTTGCGTTGTCTCATGTACATGAGAATTGCACTTACGATGGTGATAAGGAACTGATGAATTGCTCATTGTATTGTCAGCTTTTGCAATATCTTCGACTGTCTCAGTGTTTATCACCACTGTCTCACAGCATCAGGGACTCAGATTTGATTCTAGCCGTGAGTAACCTTCTAGTCTGTGTGGAGTTTGCACATTCTTCCTGTGTCTGTGTGAGTTTCCCCTGGGTCCTCTGGTTTCCTTCCACAGTCCAAAGATGTGCAGATTAGATGGATTGGCCATGCTAAACTGCCCAGAGTGTCCAGGGATGTGCAGGCTCAGAGGGCTAGTCATGGGAAATGCAGGGTTATAAGGATAGAGTAGGGGACATGGGTATGGTTGGATGCTCTTTCGAAGCCGGTGTAGACCTAATGGGCCAAATGGCCTCTTTCAGCGCTGTAGGGATTTTATGAATCTATGTTTCTAAATCAAACACACCCGACTTCAACTATCCTGCAGACCTGACTCAAATATCCTCTCTGACCACTCTGTCTGGCTATCTGATACACCAAACTCCCACAGCATGACTACCCCTGACCCAGCCTCTCTACCCCTCCTAATTACCAGACTAACCTCTCACCAGGTATAACTACATTCCCAAACTACCCTGACTCCCTGCTTGATCTGACCTGACTAACCACCTGGCACAACCAGGTGTGTGGCAAAAGTGAGGACTGCAGATGCTGGAGATTAGAGTCGAGAGTGTGGTGCTGGAAAAGCACAGCAGGTCAGGCAGCATTAGAGGAGCAGGAAAATTGACATTTCGGGTAAAAGCTGATGAAGGGAGTGAATCTATCTACCCATCCCTCTACCTATCCTCCTTACCGACTTGTCAAGTTACACACCTCACCCTCTACTCACTGCACCTACTCACTTACCTAATTACCCAATTCTACCCACCAACCCACTGATCTAGGTCATCCATGTAACCACTTCCTCACTCAATACGCACCAATCTAACCAAATCTATTAACCAACTCATATACACCCCTTACATATCAACCTACTTACCTAGATCACCTAACTAACCATCTTCCTAGTTAATTTACTTATCCAGGTTGCCCACTGTCCACTTGGTCAACTCTCACATCTACCCACAGCACTCAACAACCTATTGACTGAACTAGTTGGCAACTAATAGGATAGACAGCAGAAAAGTTATCTTCCATAACTCCCCACATGATTAAAAGTGCAACATTTTCTTTATATGTGACAGTATTCGCTGCATAATATTCTGAAATCAGTACAAAGTTACTCCCGGTTTTCGACATGTTCTGTTCTCCCCATTTTGTTGAGTCATAAAGTCCAGTGTGCATCAAAAGTAATTTCATACTGTCCTTCTTTTCAATCCTTGAACTGGCTTCCAGTAGCAAGGCACAAGTTGACGATTCCATCTCCCGGTCATGGCAAGGTGACTTGTCCATCATCTTTACACTTTTACCAGTTCTTTCTCTTTGAAAGAAAGTGCTACTGCATGCATTCTGCCAGATGGCTAACGGGAATGGGCTTTTTCCTCAGTGGCCACTGGAACTTCTGTATCTATCTGGCTCACTGTCTATTTCTCTGTCTGCTTGTTTACTGCCTGCCTCTGTCTGCCTGCTTGCTGTCTGTCTGTCTCTGTCTGCCTGCCTCACTGCTTGTATCTCTGCTTTTCTTGCTGCCTATCTCTCCCTGTCGTCTCGATGTTTGTCTCTGTGCCTAGCTGTCTGTCCCTGCTGCAGTCTCTGTCGAGAGGTTCCAAGTCAGTAAGTCTGCAATAACAATAACAGCTGCCTCTCCCTTTGTATTCAGCTATTAAATCTGGCACTTTCATTTCGAAATGACATTACCCAGATCCCCTCTTCCCAATAGTAACTAGATCGCATTTGATTATGGATAGCATAGGTAATAGGAGATGACATGCATCATTTGACCTTGAGTTAACAGAGACAGTTTACATGACTATCTTCCAAATCCTCGCACATAGAACAACTTGCTTTTCAATTGGACATTTAGATCAGATTCCCTACAGTGGGAAAACAGGCCCTTCGGCCCAACAAATCCACACCGACCCTCTGAAGAGCAACCCACCCAGACCCATTCCCCTACATTCACCCCTGACTAACACTACGGGCAATTTAGCATGGCCAATTCACTTGATCTGCACATATTTGGATTGTGGGAGGTAACCAGAGCATCCGGAGGAAACCCAAGCAGACACTGGGAGAATGTGCAAATTCCACACAGACAGTTGTCCGAGGGGGTCTTTGAACCTGGGTCTCTGGCGCTGTGAGGCAGCAGTGCTAACCACTGAGCCACCGTGCTGCCCAGAGTACTGTGGAGTCTTTGTTATAATGGATATATGAATTGCAATGGGATATGTGAAATTTCTAGTTTGTCTTCTAATCTTTAATTCAACTTACAACACAAAACCAGCGACCCTTCCATGAAATTCTACATCCATATTTCTTAGATTAGATTACTTACAGTGTGGAAACAGGCCCTTCGGCCCAACAAGTCCACACTGACCTGCCAAAGCACAACCCGCCCAGGCTCATTCCCTACATTTACCCCTGCACCTAACACTACGGGCAATTTAGCATGGCCAATTCACCTAACCTGCACATTTTTGGACTGTGGGAGGAAACCGGAGCAAACCCACGCAGACATGGGGAGAATGTGGTTAGCACTGCTGCCTCACAGCGCCAGAAACCCGGGTTCGATTCCCGTCTCAGGCCACTCTCTGTGTGGAGCTTGCACATTCTCCCTGTGTCTGCGTGGGTTTCCTCTGGGTGCTCCAGTTTCCTCCCACAATCCAAAAAAAATGTGCAGGTTAGGTGAATTGGCCATGCTAAATTGCCCATAGTGTTAGGTGAAGGGGTAAATGTAGGGGAATGGGTCTGAATGGGTTGCACGTTGGTATGGACTTGTTGGGCTGAAGGGCCTGTTTCCACACTGTAAGTAATCTGATCTGATCTAATCCACACAGTCAGTCACCTGAGGTGGGAATTGAACCAGGGTCTCTAGTGCTGTGAGGCAGCAGGGCTAAACACCGTGCCACCGTGCCGCCCACTTTAAATATTTAAGTATATATTGATGAGTCAATATAATCAGATTTGATAATCAGATTAAAGGAACTCTTTTTACTTTAATGTTGGGCTATGTGATTAAAGTATGTATCAAATTAGCTTTGCACTTGCATGCAGAGAACAAACCAAAGCTGGACTGTGCTGTGTGTGCAGTGTACTGACTGTACTTCTCTGTCTGCCTCATCTGTTACCTTACTCATATGAGTGGAATGATTCAGTCAGAGTGAAACAGTGACCTTGATTATATCACTAGAAATGACAGCATTGTTCCTAGTGAAATGTAATTCTAAAACACATTCCACATTTTCCAGGCCCACTCTGCAATCTCACTCTGAACGATGGATATTTTAAAATTGTTAATACAACATGGCTGCAGACAAACAATGAAACTTGTCCAAATGGATCAGAAATCTCCATTTCTCACCAGGGTCCAAGTGAGCAATACTGGGAGTAAGTACATTGTTGCAGAGAGCTACACCTATAACCTGCACAGCTGGGCCAGTAACTCCTATTGGGAAGGTCAGTTGGTGAACATTCTGTTCATTGAGATCAAAACTGTTTGATTTCGATAGAGATATTATTTATATTGTGCATCTCTTTAAAAGAAATAGCAATGGTCGCTTCTTTAGGTAACTGCTTCCTGGTTTACTGCAGGTTTACATTAACAACGTTTGTACTGGCAAACATTTATTTTTGTGTTCTTCAAAGAAAACAATTACCACTAGAATTCCTAAATACTGAATAGTTGAAATTATCTATAACTGATACGCCTTTCTCTGTGTTTTTATTTGAATGCAATTTTGTGTTTAACCCATAGTCCTGGGAAATGAATTGTGTTTAACAATATGAAAAAGTTGAAATCATTAGGAGATACAGTGTGGATAACTGAACTGTTCTTCACAGGGATTAAGGGAAGGTTGCTGCTTATAGTAGATGGGGAACACAATTAATGCAGCAGTGAGCTTTCTCATTGTTGTTTAATATACTATCTCTGGGTTTCATGACTGATCACTGAATGTGGGTACAACAATGAATTACCAGCCAACTGATTTATTTTCTTGTTAAAATGAAGGGGAATACATTGGGGTCCTTGTGATTTTAGCAGTTATGCCAATGAAAAAGAGAGTTTGCAAGGTTGCTCCCTTTCTGCAACACACACACACACACACACAAACAACAAGGTCTAAACATTAATCTAACTTCAGCCCGATTGTTATCAAGTAATAAATTGCATCTTGTTAAAAGGAAACCCTCTTGTCATTCACCTCATTAATGTCTTTTATTTATCACTGTAAACCAAGTAGGCCCTAGACCCTCGGAAAGAGGATGGTCACAGGAAACTATCACAAACACAAGCTGGTAATGGTTGACACTGCAGCCCATACAGAAACTCCAAAACCCCTGCCCCCTCGTACAGGTAATGGTCTCTGGGTGGGGTGAGTGGAAGTCCCAAAACTGAGGCGACAAATATCACAAGCATTTCATTTTCTAAAGTGTGGGGCTGACCAGGCTGCCTAAGTGCAGTGGATGCTGGGACACTGAGAAAATGTAAAGAGAGGGTTGGACAGATTTTTAATTGGTAATGGGTTGAAGGGCTATGGGGAAAAGGCAGTAAAATGGAGGTGAGGAGCATATCAGCCATGATCAAATAGCAGAGCAGAGCAGGCTCGATGGGCCAAATGGCCTAATCCTGCTCCTATATCTCATGAACTTATGAACTTCAACTGAAACCACAGAGGTAACATCCCATAGGGTAATTTGAAAAAGAAAGGAGGGTCTTTTAGTTACACAAAAGAATCCATTTCGGTGATTATTGAAAACCCTGTATTCATTTATTACAAAATGTAAATGAATCATGTCAGTTCAGGTTTCTATTGTCCAGTCGCCTTGATGCTACCTCCCATCTATCAAATGTACATTTGCCTTCAAGAGAATGGTATGATCAGAGTGAAAGCAGAGGGTGTGAGTGAATTGGAGAGCTTACTGACTGTGAGAATGGTTTGAATTTGAGCTGTCTTGGTGACTGTTGTCATGAGTTTGATTTTGTTCATCTATTTGTTTGAATGAGTTTGAGATTTTCCTGGCAACTATTTGACTGTGTATTGGAATCCACCTCATCTGTAGTCTGACCATATACATTGAATGACACCTGGAACTGTCCAGGCAACCCAATCGCTTGCTCATTGATTGTCCCTGTGCCCATGTGGCCGTGGCACTGTCTCTCCACGATGCCAGTCATGGGGATTCTCAAGGCTGAGTTGAACCACGTTCTCAGTGGATAGCCCTTATCATCAATGAGCTACCCACTCCCAACAAATAACTGAGGCACAGCCTGTAGGCCTCCATGGCATCTTTCAGAATGTCTTGAACAGACATGCACGAAAATGGTGACAGACCAGCTGAATACTAAGGGAGTGGAATCCATTTTGGATTATAAATACTCCTGAGGGTGCCTTGATTGCTACACCTTTTCAGTCCAGTGACTGCACCAAGAGCTCTCTGTGTCTGATTCACCTCAGCTTCCTCAAAGTAGTGGCCTTGGTAAACATGTCTCCTAGGAGATACACTTGTGGGCTGTGGGATTGTGAAGCACTACGGATGCCATTAGCACATTCTTGGAAGGAGCTGGAGGTGATTCCATAATGTAGCTACTTGCAAAAGACAGTGTCTTAGATCTATCTCAAACTTGAAACCTGCCCACTGTATGATAGGAGAGTGAACTTTGAGGCTCCATTTGGCTAGATGTGGCTTTCTGATGTCCAGTACTGAGATTTCGTGTTTGCTGATCCATCCATTTTCATTTTGTTAGTTTCTTCATAACATTTGGGACAAATGTGGAGTTTGTGACACACCTCAGTAAAGAGGCAGTCACTTTGCTGTTTAGAGTCACATATTTGCCAGGCTGCATGAAGACAAATTTCTCTCTTAAAATACATTACTAAGCCAGATGAACTTTTAATGGCTGTCTAATGAAAATAATCCTAATAATACATTTCCTATTGTCATATTCTTCAGGAAAGTAGTTTTACGCCGTTCCAGTTCAATTGAAGAGACTGGGGAGATTGTCTGGTATTTAGCTCTTTGTCTGCTTTTGGCCTGGCTGATAGTTGGAGCAGCCTTATCTAAAGGAATCAAATCTTCAGGCAAGGTACATGATTGGTGATCAATCGAATTAAAACTAGTGACAAAGTACAATTTTCTGTGACAATAAAACTAGAAATTATAAATCATTTGTGAAGTGTCTGGTTTAAATCCCAGGTGATGTTAATCGTGTCTCTTTGGGGAGTAGGAGATCCATAATTCATCAACACTTCAGGCCTGAGGGAGATCTGAAGATTTTTTCCCTGTCAGAAAGGACAGAAGCAATTCCCCCAAACCCCTACAATGTCTCCCTTGTTCTAAGGATTTCAGTCACTAATGCAGGGACTCTGGGGGAAGCTGCGTAGATCTGGAAAAGTGATTGAGAGCATTAATGTGTGCAATTTATTTCAGTGTGAATGGGAAAGAGATCTGCAGATGTGAGGACTGAAATATCTTCATCTCACCCTATTCTAATCTATTAAAATGAGTTTTGACCCCAAAGATTAGAAATAAATAGAACAATTCTGTCCTATTTAAATTCACTGTTATGCTTTATTGGGGTAGCTCACTTGAAATCAATTTCTCCTATTCCCAGAGTCTAAAATCTGACAAGCTTCTCTCCATGGTCAGGCTGTTTATTTTACTGCAACATTCCCATATGTGGTTCTGACCATACTCCTCATCCGAGGAATTACCCTGGAAGGAGCCTATAAAGGGATTGAATTCTACATCGGAAAGCAGTTGGACCTCTCAAAACTGACTAATGCTGAGGTAAACACATCTGAACAATCCATACGGTTTCAACTAGAATTTTGTGTCAAAATGTCTGTTTATTTACCTCTTGGTGCTCAAGATAATTGAGAAAGGATTTTTGTTCACAGTCACAATTTCAGTCATTGCTTTTTGAGGCAGGAAGTGAACTGGAGATGGTTATTGTCCTCCAGTTCAAGAAATATAGCCCTAATTCTTACTTTATATTCATAGTCATTTGTCAGTTCCTCTATTTCCCAGCCCTGGATCCAACCATCCAAACCTTTGTCATATCTTATCAAAGGTCTTTGAGAGTCTTTCACAGGCACTACTCTTGACTACTCTTTTAACATGACCATCCATTAAGAAGGATGGTCATGTTTAAAACATGACCAACTCGCCACCCTTCAGGGTCTCGGCCTGTATTCCTGATGAAGGGCTTTTGCCCGAAACATCGATTTTACTGCTCCTCGGATGCTGCCTGAACTGCTGTGCTCTTCCAGCACTACTAATCCAGAATCTGGTTTCCAGCATCTGCAGTCATTGTTTTTACCACCCTTTAAGAAATCCTTACTAGCTATTTACATCATGTTTTCTTGTGCACAGATGTTCAATTAGTTCATCTTTCAGCAAATTGCCTTATATTCATCTTTACACTCATTATGTGACCTGGGTAGCTATCTCCTGGATAGTTCTGTTTCCCTTTCTGGAAGACAGGAATTACATTTGCTATTCACCATTTCTCAATGTGTTACTCTTTGAAATTTATATATAAGTAAAAGTACCTCTCCTCTCTCCTGCTTTGTTTCTTTCATTATTTGATGATATTCCATCTAAACCTGGGATTTAAACTGCCTAAATTTTGATCAGCTTCTCTTGTATATTATTCCTTGATATCTTAACATTTCTGAAATGGCTCTTTGCTTCGACTGTTGCCATTTTTTGTTTTTTTTTTCAGTAAAAACCTTAGGCAAAGGCAAAGTTATTCCCTACTATCATCCTCTCTTCTGTGTGTTCATTTGTTTCTGTAAATATCATCTAGCTTTGTTTTATCTCTAGGTCAGTATAGCTTCTTGTCTACCGCTACCCTTTCCCTTTATAGTTTCTTAAAATACCCACATTGCATGATCTTCATTTGTTACTCATTACCTTAATCCTTGTAATAACACAATTGTTGTTCCGCACATTTTCTCAAATGTTTCTCCCATCTTTGCTGCTTCATTTATTTTAAAAAGATCCTTTTTGGTGATAGCAGCCTTCCATCCCGTAAGATGATGGCATCATGTTGGTCAATCTCTCTCCCTGAATAAGTTATTTTCTAAAAAAAAAATCACTTGTGGATTTTTGTTTTGTATTAAAAACCTGTTCTTAATTACTGATTTTGAAAAAAGTAGAATGGGAGTTACCAGGTGTCTGTGCACACGTGGCTAGTAAAGAGGTGAGTCATTCACGAGAAAGCATGACTGAAATTGATAACATCATATTGGGAAAATTAACAATTAGTTCACGGTATCAATTGAAATCTTTTTCCTGTGCTGATGATTTCTCCCTTCTATTTGCCAGGTCTGGAAAGATGCTGCAACACAGATTTTCTATTCTCTTGCAGTGGGTTGGGGCAGTTTAATAACACTGTCATCCTACAATAAGTTCCACAACAACTGTTACACAGATACCATTGTTGTCTGTGTTGTTAATTGTGCTACCAGTGTATTTGCTGGATTTGTCATCTTCTCCATCCTTGGACATATGGCTCATAAACAAGACAAGCTTGTTTCAGAGGTTGTCCAGTCAGGTAACTGCAGTCACACTTACTGTCCTCTGTTAAAATATGGTGTGGTTCTGTTCGCTGAGCTGGAAGTTTTTGTTGCAAACGTTTCGTCCCCTGTCTAGGTGACATCCTCAGTGCTTGGGAGCTTCCTGTGAAGCGCTTCTGTGGTGTTGCCTCTGGCATTTATAGTGGCCTGTCCCTGCCGCTTCCGGTTGTCAGTTTCAGCTGTCCTCTGTAGTGGCTGGTATATTGGGTCCAGGCCTATGTGTTTGTTGATGGAGTTTGTGGATGAGTGCCATGCTTCTAGGAATTCCCTAGCTGTTCTTTGTTTCGCTTGCCCTATAATGGTAGTGTTGTCCCAGTCAAATTCATGTTGCTTGTCGTCTGCGTGTGTGGCTACTAGGGATAGCTGGTCGTGTCGTTTTGTGGCTAGTTGATGTTCGTGGATGCGGATCGTTAGCTGTCTTCCTGTTTGTCCTATATAGTGTTTTGTGCAGTCCTTGCATGGGATTTTGTACACTACATTAGTTTTGCTCATGCTGGGTATCGGGTCCTCCGTTTTGGTGAGTTGTTGTCTGAGAGTGGCTGTTGGTTTGTGTGCTGTTATAAGTCCTAGTGGTCGCAGTAGTCAGATACAGACCACCAGTCAACAATCCACAGCCAGAGACACAGCCAGACAGAATGGACTCAGGATGATCCAGGTAATGATTACAGACGCTCACAACCGACTTCACAGATACAGACAAGACATTGCGCGCCAAAAGTCATTAATTTCAAAAACCACGAATCAGGAATGGACCAGGACCATAGAACAGGCTGTCACCATAGGACAGAACAGGACTACACACCGCAAAAAAACAGCACTAAAAGAAAAAATGGCCAAACTAACACACAACAAAGAGGACACTACAACACACACCTGGGTTAAAAACCTCTCCCACAGACAGCTCACAGACACGGAAAGAACAATACTGGCCAAGGGACTCAACTATAAGCACAGGGATGCCAAGGCAGCAGACTTCCTAGCAGCACTAGAATGCACACTCAGGAACAATGGACTGACAGAAGAGACACAACAAACAGTGAGACAAAGTATCGTACCCCTGATAACAAGGAAAAGACAAACACATAATCTCAACACCAAGGAGAGGGAAGCACTAAAATCACTAAGAAACGATAAGAACATAATCATACTACCAGCAGACAAAGGCAGAATGACGGTCATCCTGGACAAAGCAGAGTACATCCAAAAAGCACAACAACTACTTGCAGATACCAACACCTACCAAAAGAGGGAGTTTGACCCCACCCCACAGCTCACCAATGGGATAAACAACACACTGAGAAACCTACAAAAAACGGACAGATAACCAGGTCGGACCTACAAAGAATGAAACCTGAAAGCAACAACACCCCCAGATTCTATGGACTACCTAAAGTGCACAAACCAGACATCCCACTCAGACCCATAGTATCACTACCAGGGACACCATCACACAAACTGGCGAAAGAACTACAGCAGAAACTGAAACACTTGTTCAGCGGATCCAGACACTCTGTACAATCAACACAGGAATTCTTGGACATCATCAGAAATATACACATAGACAAGGAAGAAACCATGGTCTCATTCGACGTAACGGCACTGTTCACGTCTATTGACAAAGCCCGAGCCAGAGAAACAACAGCCAACCTGCTGAACAGACATAACAGACAACAGGACGTTGAACCCATCAACAAAGACGGCATACTTAAACTACTGGACTTGTGCCTCACAACACACTTCACATTCAACAACCAGATATATGAACAAATCAACAGAACACCCATGGGCTCACCGATCTCGGGACTCATAGCAGAAGCAGTGATGCAAAGGTTAGAACAAACAGTCTTACCACAAATTCAACCCAAACTCTGGGTCAGATATGTTGATGACACCTTTGTAATCATTAAAAACACGGAATTAGAGAATACACACCGGATCATCAACTCCACACTCACAGGAATCCGATTCACGAGAGAGGAAGAAAAGGACAACCAACTCCCATTCCTAGACGTGAGGGTACAGAGAACACCAAATGGAGAATTCACCACCAAGGTACACGGGAAAGCCACACACACAGACCAAGTCCTGAACTATGAAAGCAACCACCCCAATACACACAAACGAAGTTGCATCAAGATACTATTCAAAAGGGCCACAACACACTGCAGCACACCAGAACTGCAAAAAGAGGAAGAGGAACACCTGTACAAGGTATTCGCCAAAAACCGATATCCTCGCAATTTCATTAACAGATGCCTAAGGGAAAGACAACAGAACGAGGACATGCCGCAACCCAAAGGACTAGCCACACTACCATACATCAAGAACATCTCTGAAATGACAGCCAGACTACTGCGACCACTAGGACTTATAACAGCACACAAACCAACAGCCACTCTCAGACAACAACTCACCAAAACGGAGGACCCGATACCCAGCATGAGCAAAACTAATGTAGTGTACAAAATCCCATGCAAGGACTGCACAAAACACTATATAGGACAAACAGGAAGACAGCTAACGATCCGCATCCACGAACATCAACTAGCCACAAAACGACAGGACCAGCTATCCCTAGTAGCCACACACGCAGACGACAAGCAACATGAATTTGACTGGGACAACACTACCATTGTAGGGCAAGCGAAACAAAGAACAGCCAGGGAATTCCTAGAAGCATGGCACTCATCCACAAACTCCATCAACAAACACATAGACCTGGACCCAATATACCGGCCACTACAGCGAACAGCTGAAACTGACAACCGGAAGCGGCAGGGACAGGCCACTATAAATGCCGGAGGCAACACCACAGAAGCGCTTCACAGGAGGCTCCCAAGCACTGAGGATGTCACCTAGACAGGGGACGAAACGTGTGCAACAAAAACTTCCAGCTCGGCGAACAGAACCACAGCAACGAGCACCCGAGCTACAAATCTTCTCACAAACTTTGAATCTGTTAAAATATTTCTGACTCATGATGTAATTTTTTGAGTTTCTCAACCTCGTATTATCTACTCTCTGAAAGGAAACACAAAATTAATGTGTTTTTTTGTATTGCACCATTCAGGACTGATGTACAAGAAACCAAACTTGGAAAGTGAGCACTAATTTATACAGCATGAGAAGAGATTGGTGGTAATGTTGTTGACAGCAGGAGCTGTTAGCTGTCAATCTTAGCTGGAAATACTTGAACCAGACAGATAGACTGGTTAGGGTGTTGTCATGGGGAATACTGTGGGGATTGACAGTCTCCATCACCCTTTCCTCACTGGAAAGATTACCATGTCTGGCTATATTCCTTTTGGTGATATAAAAGAGGGTCACATATTTTATTTTAATGTTCCATGCATTCCCCATAAGACTATTTTGCATGATATCAATTTGAACAATTAGAGTTGACTTGCTTGATTGGCAGTTAACAGTTTCTGGTGTATCTCCATGCTGTGCATTGGCCAACCAAACAGTAATATTTTCTCGTGATAGAAAACTGGTGTTCCCTAACCAACTTTGGTTTCTTGCATTTCAGTCCTGATCCGGGCAAGACAAAAACCTTCAAATTTGAGTCCCTTTTAGATTCGATATTTAATTTCTGTATCGCAGAAGTGAAACTTCTGTCAAGAAACAATAATACTTTGAAAAAAACATTCTTTCAGTTCCATTACACATATACTGTGCAAAATGTGATACATTTCAACAAAAAAACTTCTTAATTAATTATTGTGTTAAACTTAAAAAAAAAGAAATAGTTTGTGAATTACTGTTTTAAGTACAATTAGTTGACTATTTCAATTGTATCTAGGTTTCGGTTTGGCTTTCATTGCCTACCCAGAGGCCCTTGCACAGTTGCCTTGGGCACCTTTATGGGCCATGTTATTTTTCTTCATGCTGATCACTCTAGGACTCAGCAGTCAATTTGTAGCTGTAGGTAAGAACAATATTACTTTACATCCTTTCCACTTTGATTAAAAGGGAGCTATTGCGGTCTAGCCTTTGAGTCTGCACAGGAACCCAATGCTGCACATATTACACAGGGTTAGTATTAGGATTAGGGGAGTTTGGCCCAGCTAAGGATGCTGCTTACAGCAAAATGGCACATTGCCAGGGAATCACTGTCAACATTATAAAGGGGACTTGTAACAAACTTAATATAACCTCAACTGGGGTTATATCTATTTCAGACCCAGGTTCTGAAGCTCCATATACAAGATTCACTGATATGGAAGGTGTCTCACTTCTCTCCTACAGTATGCCAATTCAGTACGTACTTTACTGGCTGTTTGCATGTTTACAAATAAGCTCAGAGGCAAAAACAGTTCTAGGCCGGTGGAAGAACCAAGATCTTGCATTTATCATAACTACTGGATATCGCAAGGCATTGAAATGCCTGTGAACTGTAATGTAGGAAACAGCATTGGTGTAATGTAGGAAATATGGTGGCTAACTCAAAAACTGCAAAACCCAGCAGCAATATGGAAAAAGACCAGATGATGTATTTTTTTCATGTTGATTGACAGGTATCTCCCATGTCTATTTTCCAAGTAGGATAATGAAATCTTTGACATTCACCCAAACAGGCAAATGTGGACTCGATCTTGACATCACATTTGAAGATGGTATTTCCTAAAGTGCAGCCCTTCTGCAGTATTGTATTAAAGTAATTTTTGTGTTCCAGCCCTGTGTGAGAAACACTGGTTAGTGATTGTTGCTGACAGACTTATGGTGCAGTGGGTAATAAACCTATCGCTGTGCCACAGGCTCCAGATTTAAATGCCACATTGGGAGCTGTTGGTATTATTACCCTTAATGTGCTTTGAAACTTTGTACATATTAGTCCGCATAACACATACTACAGAGAAGACAGACAGGAGGCTGGAGGAGCACAGCAAGCCAGGCTGCATCAGGAGGTGGAAAAGTCGACATTTCAGATCGAGACTCTTCATCAGCATGGGGGAGAGGGAAGGGAGCTCAGAAATAAATAGAGGGAGGGGTATGGGGCTGGGGCTGGGGGAAAGGCAGATAGGATAGCGACAGGTTGATGCAAGTAGGGGGTTATTGTGATAGGTTAGTGGGAAGGGTGGAGTGGATAGATGGGAATGAAATTGGGCTGGCAAGGTCAGGTCAAGGAGACAGGGAAGAGAGTAGGGGCTGGACATGGGACGAGGTTGTCTCTAACCAAGTTTATACCTAATTTGCAATTTTTTTGTCTCTAAGTTTACACCCTTTCTAGTCCTGCCTCTTCCCTTCCATTCTATTAACTTCTCTATCTCCCCACCCCCAACTTTATCCTGTGTTCAGCCCTTACTCTTCAATCCTCCTCCTTGACCTGTCCCTCTTCCTTCCCACCTATCCACTCCACCCTTCTCACTGACCTATCACAATACTCCCCTACCTGCATCCACCTATCACTATCCCACCTACCTTTCCCCAAGCCCCACCCCCCTCCCTCTATTTATTTCTGAGCTTACTTCCCCCTTCCCCCATCCTGATGAAGAGTCTTGATCTGAAATGTCGACTTCTCAACCTCCTGATGCTGCCTGGCTTGCTGTGTTCCTCCAGCCTCCTGTTTGTCTACATTGGATGCCAGCCTGTGCAGTTTTGTTTTGCCACATACCCCAGAGACACAGGTTCTTATTGAAACTGATGTCTTGAAGTTCATTAACAATGCTATCTGTTTATAATCCTACAATTCCAGAGTTACATACATGACCTGGGTTTTGTACTTATGGATATTACCGTGGGTTATATGCACATAATTGATTGACTGAACACATTACCCTCACTACACTGCCTTCAAGACACAGTAGCTGAAGATGAAGTGGGTCCCTTTATACTGAATATCACATATTGTGCAGATAGTTTAAAGTACATCTCTGTCAGGTCTGGAATTGTACCAGATTACAACAGTCCTATCTGTTCTTTGGTCTGGGGAGTTATGGAGTTATTGGGTGAGAGGGAGGGGACATTTGTTCCCTAGGACCACAAAGCTGATTAATATTTGACTGTTAATTTCACCAGAAGCCATTATAACCTCATTGCTGGACCAGTTCCCTACATTTCTGCGATCAAAGCGTCTTTCTGTGACAGCTGGTGTATGCTTGGTGATGTATCTCCTCAGTGTCCCATGTGTGACACAGGTTTGTCATCTTTTGGTATTTTAGCTTTGATTTCACATGCAGCTGTCATTAGGTTGATGCCTTTCACAAAGTGAAGCCCTTGTATTTTAGTCGTCTTCTTTTCTCCACCCACTTCAGTGTTATGAAGTGCTGTAAGAGGCTGATGATCCTTATTCAATACAGAGCCTGGGTAAAGAACTAAAACTCATCTCTAAGTGTCCTTCAGCAGATAGCAGTGAGCTGAAACATTGCAGTCCTCATGGTGTAGATACCTCCAGAGTGCTACAGAATGCCACAAAATTACAGAATATTGATCCAGTAACAATGAAGGAAGGGCAATATACTAAGAATTTTTTTTAAAAAAAACTACATTGGGCCATTCAACCCATCCACTCTGTTCTAAAATGCAATAAAATTACGGTTGATGTAATCATGGCCTGCTCTCAATTTTACAGCTCTCAACTTTGTAACTTTAGTCTCCTTTTAGTGTTAAAATTCAACCTAATTTAGCCTTCAATATACTCAAATGACTTAGCTTACACTTCTTTTTGGGGATAGTGAATGCCAAAGATTAATAGCCTTCTGGGGTGAAGAAATTTTCTTTTTATCCATTCAAAGGTGTCACTAGCTAGGCCAGCAATTATGACCATCGCTAGTTGTCCTTGAGAAGGTGATGGGAAGCTAGGGAAGTGATTGTTGGGCCTCTTACTGATTTCAAAGACATCTGGATGGATGGGTAAATGAATAGGAAGGGATTGGAGGGATATGGGCCAAATGCTGGCAAATGGTCTTAGATTAATTTAGGATACCTGGTCAGCATGGACAAGTTGGACCGAAGGGTCTGTTTCCGTGCTGTATATCTCTGTGATTCTGAGTGAGACAATGGCTGAGTGAGTTCACTGGGAATGTGATTCAAAGTGGGAATATAGTGTAAAGAGCGACAGAGCAGCTTGAAGTAAGGTCTACTGCGAGATTTAAAGCCTGAAGAGTGAGTGATTAATGGCAGAGGATGAAAGACACAGATCAAGAGGTCTACCTGTAGTAAGAGCAGAGGCAGAACACTGTAACAAAAAAAAAGGGGGAAAGTGAATTGGTGAGTCAGATTGGTGATCATTTTTAGTCATTGGTAGTGTTGGGAAACAAACTAATGGCTGAAGAACTGAATAACTACTTTGCATCAGTCTTCACGGTGGAAAACATGAGTAATATCCCAAACATTCAATAGAGTTGAGGGGCAGAGATGAGTACAGTGTCCATGGTCCAAGGCGATGGTGCTAGAAAAATTGAAAGCTCTGAAAGTGGATAAATCACCTGAACCTGATGGACTACACTCTAGAGTTCTGAAGGAGATTACTGAAGAATTAGTGAAGGCTTTAGTAGTGACGTGAGGTATCACTGGAGTCAGGGAGGATCCCAGACGACTGGAACATTGCTAATAAATTGCTAATTTCCCCCCGTTTAAGAAAGAAGTAAAGCAAACATAGGAAATTATAGGCCAATTAGCCTGACCTATATTGGTAAGATTTTGGAGTCCAATGTAAAGGATGAGATTTCTAAATATTTGAAAGTGCATGATAAAATAGGTCAAAGTCAGCATGGTTTTTCATCAAGGGGAGCTCATGGCTGACAAATCTGTTAAAATTTGTCGAGGAGATAATGAGAAAATTAGACACAGGAGAGCCAGGGACATGATCTATTTGGATTTCCAGAAGGCCTTTGACTACCTCACTGACCTCTTATTTTATAAAGTGCTGCACAGGAGGCTGCTGAGTAAGATAAGGGCCCATGGTGTTAGAGGCAAGGTGCTAGCATGGATAGAAGATTGGCTGTCTGGCAGAAGGCAGAGAGTGGGGATAGAAGGGTCCTTCTCAAGATGGCAGCCAGTGACTAGTGGTGTTCCACAAGGGTCAGTGTTGGAACCACAACTTTTCACTTTGTACATTAATCATCTGGATGAAGGAACTGAGGACATTCTGGCTACGTTTGCAGATGATATACACATAGGTGTAGCAAGTGGTATTGAGGAGGCAGGGAGGTTGCAGAAAGATTGAGACAGGTTAGGAGAATGGGCAAACAAGTGGTAGATGAAATACAATGTGGCAAACTGTAAGGTCATGCACTTTGCTAGGAAGAATAGAGGCATGGACTATTTTCTAAATGGGAAGAAAATTCAGAAATCTGAAGTGCAAAGGGACTTGGGAGTCCTAGTCCAGGTTTTCCTTGAGGTAAACTTGCAGGTTTGAATCGGTAGTTAGGAAGGGAAATATAATATTGTCATTCATCTGAAGAGGACTAGAATATAAAAACAGGGATGCACTCCTGAGGCTCTCTCAGGCTCTAGTCAGATCACATTTAGAATATTGTAAGCAGTTTTGGGGCCCATACCTCAGGAAGGATGTATTGGCCCTAGACCGGGCCCAGAGGAGATTCAGGAGAATGATTCCAGGAATGAAAAGCTTAACACATGAAGAATGATTGAGGACTCTAGGTCTATACTCAATCGAGTTTAGAAGAATGTTGGGGGAATCTGACTGAAACTTACAGAATACTGAATGGTGTGGACAGAGTAGATGTTGGGAAGACCTTTCCATTGGCAGGAGAGAGGAGGACCTGAGGGCACAGCTTTAGAGTAAAGGGAAGACCCTTTAGAACAGAGATTAGGAGAAACTTCTTGAGCCAGAGAGTGGTGAATCTGTGGAATTCATTGCCACAGAAGGCTGTGGAAGCAAGGTCATTGAGTATATTTAAAACAGAGATGGATAAGTTCTTGATTGCCAAGGGGATCAAAGGTTATGGGGAGAACGGGAGAAAATGGGGTTGAAAAACCAATCAGCCATGATTGAATGGTGGAGCAGACTCGATGCGCCGAATGGCCTAATTTCTGCTTCTTTGTCTTATGGTCTTGTTAAAGATTAAATAAAGTCTTCCATTTAAGTTTAGGTCTCTAGCTATTTTTAAATTTCCTGAAAAATAGCTAGGAATGAGATTGGTACTGGTGCTTTACTTCCAAAAGTGGGGGATTCTATAATAGTTAATTAATAACTTCACTAAAATGGAGTGGTGATGGAGGGGATGGGTGATGTGCTTTTGCTGCAGTATGTGGAAAATGCTAGATACCAAGGGTTTTTTTGTAGCTAATATTTACAGCTCATGGAAAGTCAGATCCATGTTAATGAGCTGGAGTCCAAGCTGCATTAGGGATGGGAAAGCTACCTGAATATTTGGTTCCGGAGGTCAATCACACTGCTCAGAGACATTGAAACAGTCACGCTAAGAGACAGTGTAATTTGAGACCTCCTCCTTCCAAATCTGTGACTTCCATCACCTAGAATGACAAGGGCAGAAAATGCTGCAGCAGCTGCAAGTTCCCTGAAAGGCCCACACCATCCTGACATGGAATTGTATTCGCTTTCCTTTAGTGTTACTGGCTCACGGTCTTGGAACTCCCTCCCTAACAGCACTTTCTTCCACAGTACAAGACTCCAGTAATTTGAAAGGGCAGCTCAGCATCTTTTCCAAGGCAATCAAAGATGGGCATTCAATGCTGACCCAGCCTGTGATGCCAACATTCCATGAACAAATAAAAAAAAATTGGTGATTTATTGCAGCATTTTCCTTTCTCCTGTCTCCATGAGCAGAATGCAGAAGAGGATTGACCTTTTTTTACACAGGCCACAGCTCTCACTCCTGCTGCTATCTGGGTCTGGCCTGGCAGGGACTGGTGGAATGGTCTGTTTCTTTGGTCCATTCTGTGCTCTTCCAGGTACGGACCCCACTCAGGAGCTGATTTTATCCACGGGAATCTCAAGATTCTTTCCTAGGAAGTGATGACTGAGCTTGGCTTCCTTCTGCACTATATTTAGGGGTTAGCTTGACACTATGAGACATTATTCTTGGCTTTCAGCACCCATCTGGCCTTTAAATATGGCGCCAGAGGTTTAGAAGCTGGAACATCACAGCAGTAGTGAGCACTTCCATCTCACTCGCTCCCAGATTCACCGAGTGAAACAAGGTGACTGAATGGTTCGCACTGTTGCTTCACCGCGCCAGGGAGTTGGGTTTGATTCTAGCCTGGGGTGACTGTCTGTGTGGGGTTTGCGCATTCTCTCCCTGTGTCTGTGCTGGATTCCTCTGGATGCTACAGTTTCCTCCCACAGTCCAAAGATGTGCAGGTTAAATGGATTGGCCATGCTAAATTACCCACATGATCCAGGGATGTGCAGGTTAGGTGGGTTAGCTATGAGGAATGCAAGGTTACAGGCATAGGGTGGGGGCGTGGGTCTGGGTGGATTGCTCTTCAGAGGGTCAGTGCAGACGTGATGGCCCAAATCGCCTGCTTCCACATTGTAGGGATTGTAAGACTCCGATTGGTTATGAAGATCCAGAGAAGTGGAAGATTGCGCAGAATAACTTCCTCTAAATCATGCCACCATGAAACTCCCTTCCACCACTCTCTGTTAATGTGAATTTCCTGACCTTAGTGTCCCAGGCATTGCTTATTTTGGATGAAGTGTATTTTTTTTCAGTTTTCACATACAACTCATTTTCAAATATTTCTTTCTTAATCCAGGCTGGGATCTACTGGATCAATTTAATTGATCATTTCTGTGCTGGATGGGGGCTTCTGGCAACTGCTCTGTTGGAACTGATTACTTTAAACTGGATCTATGGTTAGTAGAATCTGTGTTTCTAAAAGGAATTCAGACAGGCAGTACTTTCTGCCCATCTTTTACTGGTCTAACCCGCTTGGTCTGACTGAGTTGTCATTGGGGTCAGTTCGGCCACAGCCATTTTCCAGCTGGTTGCTGATAGGGATGTTGTACAACCCAAATGGAATGAAATGAGACAATTATCAATCCCTATCAAGGCAAATGAACCAACAGGCAGGTTCTGCTTCAGTTGTCTGCAGGATTTCTTAAGATGGCCGAGAGCCCATTTGCTTTTCTTCATGTTAGGTCAGTGGATTTACTTTGTCGTCCATCATGCCCCCGTTCTGATAACAGAGGCCTGTCCATCTCAACAAAGATCAGAAACCAGAGCCTCTCCTTGAGTAAGTACTGATTTTGTGGGACTTGTGGACAAATTTTATAGGTAATCAGATAGGTGACAGGGTCGAGAGTGTGGTGCTGGAAAAGCACAGCAGGTCAGGCAGCATCCAAGGAGCAGGAGAATCGATGTTTCCTGATGAAGGGCTTTATCCCAAAACGTTGATTTTCCTGCTCCTTGGATGCTGCCTGACCTGCAGTGCCTTTCCAGCACCACACTCCCGACTCTGATCTCCAGCATCTGCAGTCCTCACTTTCTCCAGATTGGTGACAGGGCAAACTCTGCTCATCCTATTTGAAACCCGGAGTGATCCCTTCTCTGGTTTAACCTGTTCATTAGTGCCGTCCCAAACAAGATGAACTTTGACAATTAACAAACTGCCCTGAAGACAGGACAAAGTGACTGATGGTGTCTCTCTGCTTCCTTGTTCACAGGGCTGAACAGATTCATCAAGGACATTGAAATGATGATTGGGGAAAGGAATTGGCTCTTCTGGCTGTGGTGGAGAGCATGCTGGTTTTTAATCTCACCAAGTTTGCTCGCAGTAAGGAGATGTTACTTCTTTTAATTTTTAAACAGAGAATGAAGTGCAGATAATCATTCTGTTTTTGATATGATTTTATGCCTTCATTTTAAACAGATCATCTTGGTCTGGTCATTAGTAACGTTTGCCCCACCAACATATGGACCTGTTAAATATCCTATCTGGGCAGTAGCACTGGGCTGGTGTATGACCATCTTCTGTATTATATGGATCCCCATTGTGGCCGTAGTGAGAGTTGTCCGAGCCGAGGGCTCCACCTTGTGGCAGGTAAGGAAATACTAAAATAAAATAAGAAACTGCAGATACTGGAAATCTGAAACAAAAGCAGAAATTGTTGGAGAAACTCAACAGGTCTGACAGCATCTGTAGAAAGAAAGTGCAGTTACCATTTCAAGTCCAGTTCTGAAGAAGAGTCACTGAAGTTGAAATGTTAACTCTGATTTCTCTCCACAAATGCTGCCAGACCTGCTGAGTTTCTCCAGCAATTTCTGTTCTTTGAAAGAGAATCTGAATATTTTATCGAATTCTAACTGGACCTTCAATGGGATAGCACTGGAAAGTTGAAGAGATGCCATAAATAATGATTTCTTGTTGTTGTGTGAGGGCTTTAAGACCCCAGAGTAACCTTACGATGAAGTTGTTGAGATACTCCCCAGTGGGCATAAATAGCATCGTGTGGATGGAGATAGGTTAGAGTAACATCAGTGGCATTAAGTACAATTTTGGAAAGACTTCACCCCTACTCTCTCACACATACATGTCACATGCCAACACACAGACATATGTGTGTTTAACGTGCATGTATGTACATGCAAGTGTACATGTACATTGAGATATACAAAATTACAGTAGTAAATGAGACATATGTTCATAATTCCTCTCCATTTGTATGAGAGAATTTTTAAAAAAGTTTAAAATACTGCAATTAATCATAATATGATTGTCAACCAATATGAAAATTACTCTCTTGAATTGGAATTAACTTTATTTTTCAGGAAATTTCTCAGCAGTCCTTCAAATCAATTCTATCCACACGACCTGTTATGAATGTCTCTGGCATTCTTCAAAAATAATTATATCAGTTTTCTCACAAAGTAATTGCAGATTCTATATTAAGTTCCAAGCTGTCAGCTCTCATCCCTCCTATTGCCTACCAGTATGTTCCTCTCAGTTTTTCATCAAGCTAACAGTCAGAAATTTCCTGAGTGAGATCATTCCCTCTTATGAAATTTTGGGACTGCCCAATCCTCCCTCCACACCTTATCTTTTTTATTTCAGTTCCAACTGCAGGATGACCAGATTCGGATCTGGATTTTCTGTCAGTGGAAGTTCAATGATGGATAGAAATCAGGCAGAAATGATTAAACCTTTCAATTTTTCTTTCCCAGAAAATTTCTGCCGCTTGCACATCAGCTCCTGATTGGGGTCCGTACCTGGAAGAGCACAGAGGGGAACGATATAGAAGCAAGCTTGATTCTACGGAAGCCCCAAATTGTCTACAACTTCTGGCAACACCTGAGATCTGAAAACTTCTAATATAATTCAAATCACCTTGATGATGTATCACTGATCTGGTATACTCCCTCTGTCACATCAATGTGAGTTTTTCAAGGATAGTCAGCAAGTCAGCTGTGATAATCCAGATATGCTGTATGTCAGTTACTTCCTTGTAACCTGGCATTTCTTTGCCATATGTTTTGTTTCAGTTTCTTTTCAAATCACTTGGGTGCTGTTAAACTATTCTTCTTTTCTTCAGGGTTACGCTTGGATTCTCTTGTTAACTTGTCCCAATGTCGTCTTCATAACTACTGGGTTCCTTCCAGTTCTTGTTGGCATTGGTCGATTGCTTTCGAATTTATTTCTCAACTTTAACTAAATTCTTGGCGGAAACTTTGTAGACGTGGGAATTTATTTCAAATTATTTGGAATAACAACACTTTGCAAGGCTGTTTTTATTTACTAAACCATACGAGATTAAAATATAAACTAAAAAAGCAACAAGATGATGTTGAACTTTTATAAATTATCAGGTTGTAAGTTTTCTCGCTGAGCTAGTAGATTTGTTCTCAGACTTTTGTCATCATGCTAGGTAACATCATTAGTGAGCGCTGGTGTTCTGTCCCACTTTCTATTTGTGTATCTTGGTCTGTTGTGGTGGGTGATATCACTTCCAGTTCTTTTTCTGAGAAGTTGGTAAATGGGGTCCAAATCGATGTGTTTATCGATGGAGTTCTGGTTTGAATGCCAGGCCTTGAGGAATTCCCATGGTGTCTGTGTTTAGCCTGTCCTAGGATGGATGTGTTGTCCCAGCCAAAGTAGTGTCCTTCTTCGTCTGTGTATAAGGATACTAGTAATAGTGGGCCATGTCTTTTGGTGGCTGGTTGCTGCTCATGTATCCTGTTGGCTTGTTTCCTGCCTGTCTGTCCAATGTAGTGTTTGTTACTGTCCTTGCAGGGTATTTTGTATATGACATTCGGTTTGCTGGCTGTTGGTACAGGGTCCTTTAGGTTCATCAGTAGCTATTTCAGTGTTGGTAGTTTTGTGGGCTATCATGATGCCAAGGGGTCAGAGTAGTCTGGTTGTTATCTCTGAGATGTCTTTGGTGTATGGTAGTGTGGCTACAGTCTCTGGGCATGTTGTATCTTCTTGTTTGGGCTTGTTGTTTACGAATTGGCAGACTGTGCTTATTGGGAAAGGAAAGCCCTAGAAGGACTCAGGAAGGACAGAAATATTGTAATCCTACTGGCCGATAAAGGGCACATGACCATCATCCCAAACAGAACACAATACATTGAAACGGCAAACTCACTACTCACAGATACCAACACCTACCAACAGGTGGCAATGTACCCAACTCCACAGCTAGAAAACCATATCACAGCATTGCTGAAGAAACTCCACAAAACAGGCAAAATTAACAAGACAGATCTCCAAAGAACGAAATCTGATCGATCCAACTCAACTTGTTTCTACAGATTACCTAAGGTACACAAGCCAGTGTTCCCCCCCCCCCCCCCCCCCTCAGGCCCATAGTCTCACTTGCCAGCACACTGACGAATAGACTAACAAAAGAACATCACTGTAAACTTAAATACCCAGTAGAAAACTCATGCCACTCTATCCACTCCACCCAAGAATTCCTGAACATCATCAAAGATACCAAGATAGAAGCGGTTGAAGTCATGGTCTCCTTCGACATAATGGCCCTATTCACATCAATTAACATCAGCCTGGTTAAAGAAACACTGACCTCACTACTAGAGGTACCAAGGATACAAACACCAGACAGCACCGACTCCATCAGTATCCTCAAGCTGGTAGACCTGTACCTCACTACCTAATTCACCTTCAACAACAAGACCTACAAATAAATCAATGGTACACCCATGGATCACCAATATCAGGACTCTTAGCAGAAGCAGCTTTGCAGAGACTAGAACAAACAGCCCTCCCCATGATCCAACCTAAGCTTTGGGTCCATTACGTAGATGACACCTTTATTATCACGAAATGGAGCCAATTAGAAGAAATCTACAATATCGTTAACAACATCCTTGCTGGCATAAACAACAGACTCCCCTTCCTAGATGTCTTAGTAGAACGAACAGTCAATGGAGAACTGCAGACCAGCGTCTACAGGAAAGCAACACACACAGACCAGATACTCAACTACAGGAGCAATCATCCCAACACCCACAAAGGGAGCTGCATCAGGACATTATTTAAATGAGCCACAACACACTGCAGCACCTTGGAATTACAGGCAGCAGAAGAAAAATACTCATACAACCTATTCAAGAAAAACGGGTACCCGATAAGTACAGTCAGCCAATTCTCAAAATACAAGTCCAAACAAGAAGACACAACGTGCCCAGAGACTCTAGCCACACTACATACATCAAAGACATCTTGGAGATGACAACCACAAAACTACCAACACACTGAAATAGCTGCTGATGAACCGAAAGGACCCTATACCAACAGCCAGCAAAATGAATGTCATACACAAAATATCGTGTAAGGTCTGCAACAAACACTACATTGGACAGAGAGTCAGGAAACTAGCCAACAGGATACATGAACACCAACTAGCCACCAAAAGACATGACCCACTATCACTAGTATCCTTACACACAGACAAAGAAGGACATTGCTTTGACTGGGACAACGCATCCAACCTAGGACAGGCTAAACAGACACACCAAGGGAATTCCTAGAGGCCTGGCATTCAAACCAGAACTCCATCAATAAACACATTGATTTAGACTCCATTTACCAACCTCTGAGAAAAAGGACCGGAAGTGATATCACTCACCACAACAGACCAAGACACACAAATAGAAAGTGGGACAGAACACCAGCGCTTAACTGGAGGCTAACTGATGATGTTACCCAGAATGGTGACAAAACATCTGAGAACAAATCTACCAGCTCAGCAAGAAAACTTACAACCTGAACCTCAACCTGAGCTACACATAGAGTCATAGAGATATACAGCACAGAAACAGACCCTTCAGTCCAACCCGTCAATGCCGACTAGATTCCCAACCCAATCTAGTCCCACCTGCCAGCACCTGGCCCATATCTCTCCAAACCCTTCCTATTCATTTACCCATCCAGATGCTTTTTAAATGCTGTAACTGTATTTGCTCACCACTTCCTCTGGCAACTCATTCCATACACACACCACCCTCTGTGTGAAAACATTGCCCCTTAGGTCTCTTTTATATCTTTCCCCTCTCACCCTAAACCTATGCCCTCTCCTTGTAGACTCCCTCACCCCAGGGAAAAGACCTTGTCTATTTATCCTATCCATTCCCCTCATGATTTTATAAAGCTCCTTAAGGTCACCCCTCAGCCTCCAACGCTCCAGGAAAAACAGCCCCAGCCTGTTCAGCCTCTCTTTATAGCTCAAATCCTCCAACCCTGGCAACATCCTTGTAAATCTTGCCTGACCCCTTTCAAGCAATGATAAATCAATCCGTTTGCATCAGTGCAAGAATAAATAATGGAATCCTTAGTAGAGAGAGAAGAGCAAGGCTGTTTGTGGAACGGCTTGTTTTTGTGCTGTGTGTCCCAGCAGGGATACGCCAGAGTGATTACCTCTATGGGAATAAATTGGCAAGGAATGGGGAGGTGGTCAGAGGGTGCAATCCAATCCAATCCAAGGAGAGCAGGATCCAAGCTTGTGAGAATGGGGTGAGTGAACTGTCAGAAGAGGCAGTCGGGAGAAGCATGCTGTGTGCATGTGTGAGTGTACACTAAACAAATGAAAAACTTGAAGATCAAAAGGATATGGAGGATTGGGGGTGAATTAAAATTATGGTCGCTTTTCCCTTCTTGATTTGGAGACAGTGAGGTATCGTTTGAGGTAACATTTTCCCTTTTTGTCCTGTTGTGAAGTAGGCCACAATGGGTTGCCTAAACTGTACCTTTATTTTTTTGAGTTTCAATCTTGGAAATAAACCCACAGCAAAATCCTTAAAGATGAAAATAAAGATGGGGTTTGTTAACAGAACATGCAAAACATGGAGGAACAAACTCTGCTACTTCGTTCACACACACAAATACAGTGAAGACGGACAGAGAAAGGGAAAAAGGAAGTTGCAATTTGAATTTCTTAAAAAGTCATTACATTGGTATTAGTTCACATGACTTGGAGTCCGATTGGTCAAGAATCAAATTGGGAGTCTTTCAGTTGGTTCCTCTTACTGCAATTCTTTTTCTGGGAAACAAGAGGATGGCAGTTAAGAGTGCAGTGGCATTTTGCATGCTCAGAGAATTAGTCCACCTTGGCCAAATAAGTCTGCAATGTTTTTGTTTTCTGAAGAAGAGATTTTTGGGAGAGATAGAGATGGAGACAAGGCTTTCTCACTGCTAATGTTTGGAATTACTGTTCTTGTAAAACAGCAATTGTTATCAGAAGTCAAAACTGCATATGTAAAAAGAGATTAAACAGCTCGGTTTCAGTTGTGTGATAGGGTGGTTTCTGCTAAGCCAGTCAGATAAACTGGTACTTTGACCGTCCGCATCAAAACTGTATGGAATGATGGATGGATTCATGAGTAGATTCATGGATGGATGGTGCTGTGGATTCACAGATGAACAGATAGATAGATGAATTCATAGACAGACAGATCCATGATGTGATGGATTTATGGGCAGATATACAGAAGGCAAGATTCACAAATGTGTGGATGGATGGACAGCTGGATTCATGGAGGGATATATGGATTTAAGGATGGATTCGCAGATAGATGCATGAAATGATGTACTGATGGATTCTCAGAAAGTGGACCAAATTTCCAGACAGATGGACTTGATTCCTTGGTGGACAGTTGGTTGGATTCATGATCGGATGGTCAGATTCACTGACAGGTGAATTCATAGACATATTCATAGAAGGATGAATTCATAAACTGATTCATGGATTGCTGGAATAATTATGGAGGGACTGCAACGAAGACTACAACTAGACTATTCCTGGGATGACAGGACTGATATATGAAGAGAAAGTTGGTTAATTAGGATTATATTCACCATCGTTTAGAAGGCTGAGTGGATATCTGATAGAAACCTATAAAATGCTAACAGGATTAGACAGGGTAAATTCAGGAAGGATGTTCCCAATGACCAAGAAATCCAGATCCAGGGCTCACAATCTGAGAATACAGACAAGGTCATTTAGGAATTAGATGAAGAGAAACTTCTTCACCCAGAGAGTGGTGAGCCTGTGGAATTCTTTGCCACTGACAGTGATTGAAACCAAAGCATTCAATGTATTTAAGAAGGAGTCAGATATACTTCTTAGGACTAAAGAGCTCAAAGGGAGAATGTTGGAACAGGATACTGTCTGTGTCTGTGAGGTTTGCTTTCTCCAATGCATTGACACTCACTCTTAGTATCTGCTGTCTGGCCAAACCTCTCTACTGGTTATTCTACTGTCTTTAGGATTTTTGAACCACAGGAGCTGAAGAGAATCTGCTGATATCTTGTGGTAAGGTTGATCCTCCCGTCTTAGGTTGATCTGTTTTGCTTCCAGATTTTTGATTCTCTCACCATCTAAATGGCTTTCTCTAAAATTTTCTTTGGACCACAACAAAACTGAAAAAGACTTACCAGTGATCCATCAATAATTCTATCTCCAATGAAGGGTGATTTTGTGGCTTCACAATCACATTTTTCCACTAATATGTAGAGATCATTAAATAAATTACTCATAGATTTCTCTGGATGCTGAACACATGATAAATATTGTGTTTTCAAGAATTTAATTTGTTAAACAGTGATTTTTAAAACCTTGCAGAATTTCATCAAATGTATCTGATGCAACTTTTATGAACAACTTGGTGCACTAGATCATTGAATATAAAAGTGTATTTGTTCAGTTTCTGATTCAGTGTCTAGTTTGGAGGCAAAATCAATATCTTAAGAATGGTTATTGGCAAGGTGTCCAATTTTATGTATTATTTGGCCCATTTCTGAAATGACATCTTGCTGGCAGTACTATTACTGCTGCCTTGTCTTCCTGATATGATTATTTTAGATTAGATTAGATTACTTACAGTGTGGAAACAGGCCCTTCGGCCCAACAAGTCAACACCGACCCGCCGAAGCGCAACCCACCCATTCCCCTATATTTACCCCTTTTATCTAACACTACGGGCAATTTAGCATGGCCAATTCACCTGACCTGCACATCTTTGGACTGTGGGAGGAAACCAGAGCACCCAGAGGAAACCCACGCAGACACGGGGAGAATGTGCAAACTCCACACAGTCAGTCGCCTGAGTCGGGAATTGAACCCGGGTCTCTGGCGCTGTGAGGCAGCAGTGCTAACCACTGCTAACCAAGCTTCCTTTTCATTTAATGATGCAACATCTCAATGTCTCCTTACCTTAAAGGATTTCTATTTTGCTGTATAACAATGCTGTTACTGTGTATAGCTGTACAGGACGATTTTCTCAGCTTACGTTGTCAAAATAGATTATTCCCACCTTGTTTGCAAGTGCAATGAATGGGTCCCACTTCTTTGTGGCCTAATAGACATTTCCCATTCTCTTCAGAGCTCCTCGTGGGGTTAAAGACAATCCCACTCACTTTAATGCGTTCTACCAGATGAACTGCACTCTGTTGATTCTGTCTTGTCAAAAATTGCCACGAGTTTATCTTCTTAAAGCTGTGTCTGAAGATACCTTCAAAGCTCACCGGAACCTGCACCACTGCTCACCATGTTAGAGATTGCTCATACTATCAGACCGTCAAGGCAGGTTCACTACCAACATATCCTTCCTGGCAGGGATTTGCAGGGCTCATTTTATTGAGTGTGGTCAAGGAAAAACACTTGGTCCTCCAACAAGCACAGACCCTTGTTGTAGTCAATGTGTCATTCATTACATGTTAGCAATAAGAATATATTCCACTGATATGGTATACATTGTCACAGAGACTGTAAAGAGGATTTCAATGGTAGGTTTTATTAATCAAGCTCCTTTTCTTCCACCCAAATCAAAATGATGATATCGATATGGCAGTTCTTAATGTAATCCTCAGCATTAACCCTTTCTGCACCTTCCATGACTAATATCAGTTTGAATCAGATCCCTCTGCATCAAATCTCCCCTCATCCTGTAGTTAATTGATGGGAACCCAGGCAGTACAGACTATAATTCGGGGCTGTGAGAGCAGGAGCTCCTGTGCACAATGTACAGAGACTGGAATCCTGTGTATTATCACCAGGACTCAAGGAGGAACATGACTGAACACTCATGATGCAGGAACTTGAATGCTCAGTAATTCTCAGCAGCCCCATCCTGCCCCAAATTGATGCCCATGTTTATAGTGGGCACAGGAAACTTCGGCAAACCTTATACCAGGGTCTTGGCTGAGGAGCTGACTGATCAAGGGAGACTCAATGAAGTTACACTGGTTGTATTCCAGAATGGGTATGGAATTTCAGGACCATTGTTTACAAATTGAACAGGAATTTTCCTTTGAGTTGTCACTTCTCAGGAATGACCAGAAGGTGCACACAGTTTGGGTCTTCTGTAGAGTCAGGCGTCTTCCTCTATCTTTCCCCTCTGTGTTGTTTCAAGTACGGACCCCAATCAGGAGCTGATGTGCAAGCAGCAGATATTTTCTATGAATGGAAAAGTAAAATGTTTGATCATTTCTGTTGGATTTTTACCCACTGTTAAGTGGAAAAAAAATCTGGTTCCCAATCAGATTATTCCGCAGTTTGTTCCAACGCCTGGTAATTCATATTATAGCAAACAATATTTCACAATGTGTTCATGACAAAGATTATACTCTCATCCAGACACTTCAGTTGATCCTGTTGTGCACTGGCAGTGAGACACACTGAAAGAAATGGACATTGCATCAAAATGATTGCCTGTGAAATGACCTTAGTGCAATTCATTAAATGTTAAAGGTCAGAGACATAGTGAAATGAAGATGTTTAGGGAGGCAATTCCAATGTTTAGGGTTAACCCTGCTGAATGCACAGTTACCAATGGGGGAGTGAGTGAAATTGTGAGTGTTGCAACAAATGTCAGAGTTGTAGGAGTGCAGGTATTTTGATGGCTCACACATTTGAGGAGGGTGCAAGATAGGGAGGATTTGCTCGATGATACAGGGGTGAAAATTTTATAAGTGTGATGTTGAATTAGCATCTTATAGTGATCAGCAAGGACAGGGTTGGCAGATGAACAAGGCCTGGTGTGGTTTAAGCCACAGGCAGCCGTGCTATGGAGAAGCATGAGTTCACTTAAGGTGGAAGATGGGAAACATGAGCCACTGGTAACCAGTCATATAACATACAGATTACAAAGACAATGACCAGGATTTTTCGATAGCAAGGTTTCCTGTCCCACAACCCGAAGACTTGGTGGGGAATATATCCCTGCAGGTTATGGCTGTGCCAGAGTCACTTCAAGCTGTTCAGAGCATCAAATGGCTGGAGGTGGGATTTTTATCCTCCATTTAGTGCATTTTCCTGAAACAAAACTGCCTGCCAATCTGATTGACCAACTCTTTTACATCCGGATAGGCTGGGACTTTGAGCTGGCAGCTGATCTGGTCTCAGTGATACAGGCAGCCATTTCCTTTTCCCAGCCTCCCAGCCCTTCCCTTTCCATGAAGGCCCACAATTGCAGGGGAGGATTAACTGATGATCTCGGCTTTGCCCACACCTCATAATATTGTAGACCGGATATGAGCAGGTGGGAGAGCAGTGGGACGGTATTCGAGGGGACGTTACGGGCCTTCCTGCCTGCAAAGCTGCTAGTGCAGGACTGTAAGAACCTGCTGTTTATAACAACCTCAAAGACCAATCTCCTAACTATTGCATTAGGGCTTTAATACCCTGTAATTAGGTCACAGAACAGCTCTTCATTGGGAAGAGATACCACAGTGTGAGCTGAATTAAGAAAAGAAAGACAGGAATTCTTAGTAAATTAGGCAGAACCCCAAAATCTAACATTGTTGATGTTAGAAATACTTGCAAAGAAGCATATGGAGTAGACTGACTAGCATTAATGATAAGGATTCCAGACTGGTCTGTCAAATAATCCTTTGCAAGTATTGTTAAGAAAAGACATATTTTCTCAAACCCTTTTGTCCTGTACTCATTGGGACATTTTGCAAGAATCCCAAATAATTCAAGATGAAAAGCAAAATTTGTACTACCTAAAAGGAGACTGTTGATTGGTTGTGAAATGAAGTCTGATTGGCAGAGGTGTTGCCATGGACAATGTACCCAGTAATGCTGATTGACAGTTAACTACCAGGTTTTGATTAGGGAATTTGGAATTTCACTCCATGGAGAGGAGAAGGCTGAGTGGGATTTCATTAAAGTTCACAAAATAATGGGAGGTCTGGGCAGAGCAAACAGGAACAATTAGCTCATACTCATTAAATCTGTGGTTTTCAGTCCTTGATCTTTTGAGTGATTTGTAAAAGTAGAAAATAGAGTCATAGAGATCCACAGAATGGAAATAGACCCTTCAGTCCAACTCGTCCATGCTGACCAGATGTTCTAACCTAATCTAGTCCCATTTGCCAGCATTAGGCCCATCGAAACCCTTCCTATTCATATATATGTACAAATGCCTTAGAAATGTTGTAGTTGGACTAGCCTCCACCACTTCTTCTGTCAGCTCATTCCATACACGCAACGTCCTCTGTGTGAAAAAGTTGCCCCTTAGGCCCCTTTTAATTTTTTCCCCTCTCACGCTGAACCTATGCCCTCTAGTTCTGGACTCCCCCCACCCCAGGGAAGAGACCTTGTCTATTTATCCTATCCATGCTCCTCATGATTTTATAAATTTCTATAAGGTCACCCCTCAACCTCAAACACTCCATGTAAAACAGCCCCAGCCTATTCAGCCTCTCCCTATAGCTCAAATCTTCCAAACCTGGCAACATCCTTGTAAATCTTTTCTGAACCCTTTCAAGTTTCATAACATCTTTCCGATAGGAAGAAGACCAGAATTCATGCAATATTCCAAAAGAGGTCTAACAAATGTCCTGGACAGCAGCAACATGACCTCAAAACTCAATGCTCTGACCAATAAAGGAAAGCATACCAAATGCCTTCTTCACTATCCTGACTCCACTTTCAAGGAACTATGAACGTGCACTCGAAGGTTTCTTTGTTCAGCAACAGACCCCATGATCTTCCCATTAAGTGGAAAATCCTGCTCCGATTTGCCTTTCCAACATGCAGCACCTCATTTATCTAAATTAAACTCCATCTGCCATTCCTCAGCCTATTGGCCCATCTGATCAAGATCCTGTTGTACTCTAAGGTAACTTTCTTCACTGTCCACTACACCTCCAATTTTTGTGCCATCTGCAAACTTACTAACTGTACCTCCTATGTTCACATGCAAATCATTTATAGAAATAACAAAAAGCAATGGACCCAGCACCAATCCTTGTGGAACACCACTGGTCACAGGCCTCCAGTCTGAAAAGCAACCCTGCACTACCACCCTCTGTCTCCTACCTTTGAGCCAGTTCTATATCCAAATGGCTAGTTCTCCCTGTATTCCATGAGATCTAACCTTGCCAACCAGTGGGGAGCCTTGTCGAACACCTTACTGAAGTTTATATAGATCACGTCTACCACTCTGTCCTCATCAATCCTCTTTGTTACTTCAAAAAACTCAAATCAAGTTAGTGAGACAGGATTTCCCATGCACAAAGCCATGTTGACTATTTCTAATCAGTCCTTGCCTTTCCAAACATGTGAGGGGCCCAGTAATCACTTCCCTAGCTTCCCATAGAGTTCTAGGGTACTGAATCCCACCTCCTAATGCTGCTACCTTGTCACAACCAGACAAAAGCAAAAATCTGCAATGCAGAAGACACCATTCTGAAACTGAGATAGATTTTGAGACAGTCCAGACTCCTACTTTGTAAGGCGTATAAATAGTGTGTGAATTGATTGAGAATTTAATGAACTCAACCTAACAATCTGTGATCCATGAACTGTAACACAAAACACAGAGTTTAGTGGACTTCTTGCTTATATTTGCTAAATTAAGGTGACCTGTATTTTCCAAGGTGTTGCAACCAGTTGCAGACTGATGTGTTCATATTTGTGCAATCCTTTTTTATTATTTTCAAACCTATCTTTGTTTTACTTGTGTCAATGTTATAAATTATGTTTTCCTTGTAACACTGAAGTCTCCATAGTCCTATCAGATCTGGGTCTATAGATTGTGAAGGAGCAAAAATGTGCTTCTTGTCAGATTTGGGAGTTTAAAGAGAGTTTAAGGGTTACTGTGGATTATATCTGTCATAAATGCTGTTGGTTGCGAATCTTATCAGATCGAATGGATCGGTTGGAGAGACAGAAGCAATGAGGAATTTGCAACAGCAACAGTATGTGATAGATGGCAGTTATAGGAAGGTGGGAAAGTCTCAAATACAGTCACATAGATGGGTTAACTCCAGAAAAGGTAAGACTGGTAGGCAGCTAGTGTAGGGGTCTTTTGTGGCTATACCCATTTTAAACAGGTATGTTGTTTTGGAAAATGTAGGGGATGATGGATTCTCAGGGGAACATAGCACGAACAGCCAAGTTTCTGGTATTGAGACTGGCTCTAATGCAATGAGGGGTATGTCAGGTTCCAAGAGATCAATAGTGTTAGGGGATTCTCTAGTCCGAGATACAGACAGACGTTTCTGTTGCCAGCAGTGAAAAATCAGAGTGATGTGTTGCTTCCCTGGTGCCAGGATCAAGGATGTCTCAGAGAGGGTGCAGAATGTTCTCATGGGGGAGAAGGGCCAGCAAGAGGTCATTGTCCACATTGGAACCAACGACATAGGAAGGGAAAATACAACCAGGGAAGTTATTTGGGTGGAACTGAGAAATAAGAAAGGGATGATCACCTGATTGGGATTGTATTATAGACTTTCTAATAGTCAGAGGAAAATTGAGAAACAAACTTGTAAGGAGATCTCAGCTATCTGTAAGAATAATAGGGTGGTTTTGGTAGGGGATTTTCACTTTCCAAACATAGACTGGGACTGCCATAGTGTTAAGGGTTTAGATGGAGAGGAATTTGTTAAGTCTGTACAAGAAAATTTTCTGATTCAGTGGATGTACCTACTAGAGAATGTGCAAAACTTGACCTACTCCTGGGAAATAAGGCAGGGCAGGTGACTGAGGTGTCAGTGTGGGAGCACTTTGGGGCCAGCGACCATAATTCTATTAGAGTTAAAATAGTGATGGAAAAAGATAGGGAGAAAGTGAGGACTGCAGATGCTGGAGACCAGAGTTGAAAAGTGTGGTGCTGGAAAAGCACAGCAGCCCAGGCAGCATCCGAGGAGCAGGAAAATCGACGTTTCGGGCATAAGCCCTTCTTCAGGAATGAGGCCAAGCAGGCTGAGATAAAAGGGGAGGGGGGTGGAATTTGGGGGAGGAGCACTGGGAATACGATAGGTGGAAAGAGGTGAGGGTGATAGGCCATAGAGGGGTTGGGGGCGGAGAGGTCGGGAAGAAGATTGCAGGTCAAGAGGCCGGTGCTGAATCTGGGGGTTGGGACTGAGATAAGGTGGGGGGAGGGGAAATGAGGAAGCTGGAGAAATCTACATTCATCCCGTGTAGTTGGAGGGTTCCAACCACACGGAAAAAGATAGACCAAATCTAAAAGCTGAAGTTCTAAATTGGAGAAATTTTGACGGTATTAGGCAAGAACTTTCGAAAGCTGATTGGGGGCAGATCTCCGCAGGTAAAGGGATGGCTGGAAAATGGGAAGCCTTCAGAAGTGAGATAACGAGAATCCAGAGAAAGCATATTCGTGTTAGGGTGAAAGGAAAGGCTATTAGGTATAGGAAATACTGGATGACTAAAGAAAGTGCAGGTTTGGTTAAGGAAAAAGAAGGAAGCATGTATAAGGTATACATAGGATAGATAGAGTGAATCCTTAGAAGAGTATAAAGGCAGTCGGAGTATACTTAAAAGGGAAATCAGGAGGGCAAAGTGTGGACATGAGATAGCTTTGGCAAATAGAATTAGGGAGAATCCAAAGGGTTTTTACAAATACATTAAGGAAGAAAGGGTAAATAGGGAGAGAATAGGGCCCCTCAGAGATTAGCAAGGCAGCCTTTGTGTGGAGCCACAGAAAATGGGGGAGATACTAAACGAGTATTTTGTATCAGTATTTACTGTGGAAAAGGACATGGAAGATATAGACTGTAGGGAAATAAATGGTGACACTTTGAAAAATGTCCGTATTACAGAGGAGAAAGTGTTGGATGTCTTGAAATGCATAAAGGTGGATAAATCCCCAGGACCTGATCAGGTGCACCCTGTAACTCTGTGGAAAGCTAGAGACGTGATTGCTGGGCCTCATTGATTGTCACAGGTGAGGTGCCGGAAGACTGGAGGTTGGCTAATGTGGTGCCACTGTTTATGAAGGGTGGTAAGGGCAGGCCAGGGAACTATAGACCAGTGAGCCTGACTTCGGTGGTGAGCAAGTTGTTGGAGAGAAGCCTGAGGGACAGGATATACATGTATTTGGAAAGGCAAGGACTGATTAGGGATAGTCAACATGGCTTTGTGCGTGGGAAATCATGTCTCACAAACTTGATTGAGTTTTTTGAAAAAGTAACAAAGAGGATTGATGAAGGCAGAGCGGTAGATGTGATCTATATGGACTTCAGTAAGGCGTTCAACAAGGTTCCCCATGGGAGACTGATTAGTAAGGTTAGAACTCACGGAATACAGGGAGAACTAGCCATTTGGATACAGAACTGGCTCAAAGGTGGAAGACAGTGGGTGGTGATGGAGGGTTGTTTTTCAGACTGGAGGCCTGTGACCAGTGGAGTGTCATAAGGATTGGTGCTGGGTCCTCTACTTTTTGTCATTTATATAAATGATTTGGATGCGAGCATAAGAGGTACAGTTAGTAAGTTTGCAGATGACACCAAAATTGGAGGTGTAGTGGACAGCGAAGAAAGTTACCTCAGATTACAACAGGATCTGGACCAGATGGGCCAATGGGCTGAGAAGTGGCAGATGGAATTTTATTCAGATAAATGCGAGGTGCTGCATTTTGGGAAAGTAAATCTTAGCAGGACTTATACACTTAATGGTAAGGTCCTAGGGAGTGTTGCTGAACAAAGAGACCTTGGAGTGCAGGTTCATACCTCCTTGAAAGTGGAGTTACAGGTAGATAGGATAGTGAAGGCGGCGTTTGGTATGCTTTCCTTTATTGGTCAGAGTATTGAGTACAGGAGTTGGGAGGTTATGTTGCGGCTGTACAGGATATTGGTTAGGCCACTGTTAGGATATTGCATGCAATTCTAGTCTCCTTCCTATCGGAAAGATGTTGTGAAACTTGAAAGGATTCAGAAAAGATTTACAAGGATGTTGCCAGGGTTGGAGGATTCGAGCTATAGGGAGAGTTTGAAACTGTTTTCCCGGGAGCGTTGGAGGCTGAGGGGTGACCTTATAGAGGTTTACAAAATTATGAGGGGCATGGATAGGATAAATAGACAAAGTCTTTTCCCTGGGTTCGTAGAGTCCAGAACTAGAGGACACAGGTTTAGGGTGAGAGCGGAAAGATATAAAAGAGACCTAAGGGGCAACTTTTTCCCACAGAGGGTGATACGTGTATGGAATGAGCTGCCAGAGGATGTGGTGGAGGCTGGTACAATTGCAACATTTAAAAGGCATTTGGATGGGTATATGAATAGGAAGGGTTTGGAGGGATGTGGGCCAGGTGCTGGCATGTGGGACTAGATTGGGTTGGGATATCTGGTCGGCATGGACAGGTTGGACCAAAGGGGCCGTTTCCACGTTGTACATTTCTGTGACTCTATGACTCTATGGTGGTGGTTTACCCTGAGGGTCACCGTCCTTCAGACAAGGGGAGAGCTCCAGGAGGAGAGTTCTTCATGGTAACCTGGTACAGGAATTGGCATCACTCAGCATCGCCAACTCACCATTCAACCAACTGAACTAACCACCCACCTTGTTTTAGTTGTTTTATCTGTCTTGTAACAAACTCATGATACCCTCAGGTAAAGAGCCTTTGTAATTTTACTGTTTTTCCTCACTCTGACCCTAACTGCTGTGCATTCTTAGGGTTATACGTTCTGTCTCTCACTGTCACACTTTGCAGTTATCCTTACCTGATCCTTACATGATCCAGGATCAATGGTGTGTCTTTTCTCTTTAACATTGTGAAATACACCTCAGTGAAGTCTTCACACACACAAATCCCAGTGCACACCCATTTACTCCAGCTTCAATCCCTAACCAAGATGGTATTCACAGTGAACTAAACTGAGCATGAGTGGAAGCAGAACAAATGGATATCTTGACTTTGAAAGAATATGCTGTGTGTTGAACCTATTGGAACTCTAAAGCCTAATTTTATGTTCTCTGTTGCTTAACTGTTAAAAGATTTCAAAGCTGACCCTCACCTGCCACAAGGTGGGGCCGTCAGCTTGGACAACTCTCACCACAGCCACAATGGGGATCCACATAATACAAAAGATGGCCATACACCAGCCCAGTGCTCCTGACCAGACAGGGTATTCAACAGGTCCATATGTTGGAGGGGTGAGTGTTGCTAAGGACCAGATTAAGACTGCCTGAATGAAAAAGTACAAAACTAGATCAGAAACTGAATGAGAAATTGACTATTTTCAGTTTAAATCATAATAATGTGTAACATCTCCTTACCACCAGCAAACATGGAGAGATCAGAATCCAACACATTCTCCACCAGAGCCAGAAGAGCCAAGTCCTTTCCCCAATCATCATCTCAATGTCCTTGATGAATCTGTTTGTCCCTGTGAACAACAAGGAAGCAGAGAGACACACCATCACTCGCTCTGTCCTGTCTTTAGGGCAGCTTGTTTATTGTTGAAGTTCACCTTGTACAGGGTGGCACTGATGAACAGGTTAACCCAGAGAAGGGATCGCTCAGGATTTCAAACAGGATAAGGAAATTGATTCTTGTCACCAACTGATTGATCTTTCTCTCCCATTTTGGGAACAAGAATCTGTCCTTCCCAGCACAAATCGGAAACATGAGCTTTTTCTGGAATGAATTCTTCTTGGGCGAAGAAGGTAACGTGAAATTTGAAACACAAACAGATCAATCATGACCGTATTGATGGTGGAGCAGGCTTGAGGGGCCGAATGGTCTATTTCTGCTAAGGACTTGTAAAATATGAAAATGAAGTGTTCATAACAAACCCTAAATATAGAAACTTGTGAACAACAGCAGAAATAGACTAATTTTCTTGGATTTGATTACAAATCACTTGCTAGGGATACGATTAATACTGGTAGAAACCAATGAAATGTAAAGAGTTGGGTGTTTCCAATGTAAAGAGCAGGGATATGAGTGTTATTAATTAATAACTTATAAAATACAACATTGAGATCAAATACAATAGAGATTGCCACTTAGACGATGTGTTGAGGTGTTGCATATGGGTGCTGCTGGACTCTTTAGGAAATCCAGTTATATTGGATCAACTCAAACGTTTGCTATAATCGAGTCGATGAGTGTGGTGCTCGAAAAGCTTAGCTGGTTAGGCAGCATCCAAGGAGAGGCTCCTCGAATGCTGCCTGACTAGCTGTGCTTTTCCAGCACCCCACTCTTCGACTCTGATCACCAGTACCTGCAATCCTCACTTTCTCCTAAACACTTGATATAATACCACACATGAGGGTCCTTAATAAGCTGAGAGCCCATTGTGCTGGGTGTTCAGTATGACCATGGATAGTGGATTGGTGAGCTGATAGAAGACCGACAGCAATATCTTGTAGGGATTTGGGTAATACAGGCTTGGCAAGGTTTATTCTAGAATTGGATGAGAACTCTAGCCAGGGCCATCCTGATGTCAGGAGGATCATGTGCTTTTTTATTCTTTCAGTAAACAGTGAGTTGGGTCTGTTACTTGGCAGTGATGAGTTCCTAATTAATGGGATTATTGCCTATTAAGCAGCTTGCTAATGGCACTATACGCCTAATTAATATTCAGCTTCGGATCTTAAGCAAAACTCACCAAACAAGCTCAACATTGAGAAAGCTTGACCTGGAGATTACAGTGGGGCTCTCATGAATTCAGCTTGTTACCTGCTCCAAATGACCTAAATATTGAGCACTGAGGTCTCAGAGAACACTCCAAGGACACCAGTCACATACACTTCACATCCATGGGTATTGGATTTGATATGTGCCAGCCTCTAAGACCCTGCTGGGCCATCTTGGAACATTTTTACACTTCAGTACTGCACCACAGTCTGCCCCAGTAACTAACATTGTAATGCTGCGGCCAGCACACTCAGGGGCATGAACCCAGCTCATGGAATGGCTCAGGCTGAATCTCCAGGCTGGTCACTTGCTGATCCAATTCTCACTCATTCTGAGCTGTCCTGGATGCTCACAATATTTCTCCCTTGCCTTGCCTTTTGCCTTTGTGTGTTTGCTACCTCAGTCAGGGATATTATTCCAGTCGCTCCTTGCCATTTAGTGCAGACACAAAGGAAGGAATCTTGTTGTGGTTGTCAGCAGGACTCCATCAAATCAAGAGGTGATACATTACTCAAGGTATCACGGTAAGTCATGGGCAGCCTCTGATACCAATCCCATGGGCTTACACATGGGCAGCCAGCATCAGGATTTTGTCCACATAAGGGGTTAGGAACTGAATGTAGGTCAGCCTGGCTTGAGTCTTCCTGCTCTAGTGTGGGCTGTGTTTTTCCTGGAATGAGACAGAAGCAGGTATTAATGGAGATGAAAGGACATGTCCCAATTGTTACTGTTGGTGCAGGTGGGAGGTATCCTGAGTGAACAGGCAGTGCAGAGGGACTGCAGGATTAACGGTGTCTGGGATTGGGGTAGGTGCGAGTGAACGGGGGAGAGATTGCAAGCTGTAGTGAGACTCATAGGGCATGAGTCTCAGTGGAAGGTGGGAATTACACTGAGGGTGAGATATCAGAGAGAAGATGGTAGCACCTGGACTGGCAAAGTGGAGAAGATCATTGACTTCCTTCTTTCATAGCTGGGTATTCCTCCAGATGGCTGAGATTGCACTGATCCAGGTGGCAACCTTGGACCAGGTTGGCATGTCATGCCCTGCTCTTACCAATCCAGGGGTAAGAAGAAATCCCACCTCAGCACCACACTATGCAGTAGAATCTTTAGATCCCCACCCATCAGGCAGGACACTCCTTCTCCCTGCCTGCCTGCCATGTCTGGGATCAATATAAGTAACATTGTAGGGTTGTTATGGACTGACAGTGCTTATATGGATACTTAACGGGCTTTTAATGATGTTGTAACCACAACATGTGGAGCTGCCAGTGTTGGACTGGGTGGACAAGGTCGGAAGGCACATGGCACCATGTTATAGTCCAATAGGTATATTTGAAATCAAAAACTTTTGGAGCGCTGCCCCTTTGTCAGGTGAAGTGAAGCACACAGACACAGAGTTTATAATCATAGAGATCAAAAGATCATACAAGTGGTGTGAGTGGAGTGTTGACAGGCTGAATAATAGGTCTCTGCAGGTGATCAAGAGTATCAGATGGTGTGAATAAAGTGTCAACAGCTGAATAGCAGGTGAAGGGATGACCTGTAATCTGATTCATTAAGGAAGAGAGATAATTACAAAACATTAAAAATAAGGTGGTTCTGGAGATAAACCAAAAGACTGGAATAACATGGTAGGTGTAAGAGTCACACGCCGAGGGTCGAACCAAAGTAACAAGTACTGATCCAAAACTATACAAACTAAATAAGGCAGAGAGATCATAATAAGTTATCAAGGTGATGGTGTCAAAACTGGACAGTAAGGAAGATACAGAACAATGTAATGGGGTCACATGTAGTGCGGCATATAACCAAGATCGTGGTTGAGGCCATCTTCATGGCTACAGAACTCAGCTATTGGTTTCAGCTCAGTAATTCTGTGTTATTGTGGTCCTCAAGGTACACATAAATGCAGAATCATTGTGAGGTAGCAATGCTAACCACTGAGCCACTGTGCCACCCAAAGTGGGGGCATTTTCAGGATGGCAACCTGTAACTGCATCACAGGGATTAGAGCTAGGGCCTCAATTATTGACAATATATAGTAATATTTGAATGAGGAAAATGAATATATAATCACCAAGTTTCCAGATCACACAAAAATAGGTGGGAGGGCAAGTGGTGAGGATGACACAAAGATTCTACTGAGGGATACAGACAGGTTATGTGAATGAACAAAAACTAGCCAGGTAGAATATAATGTGGGAAAATGTGAGTAATACACTTTGGCAGGAGGAATAGAGGAGTTGAATATTATTTGAAGCTGCAGCACAGAAGGATTTGGGGTTCCTTCTGCATAAATCCGAAAAGCCTGGCCTTTAAATTCTATGGGTAATAGGGAAGGCAATTGGACAGTTGTCCTTTATTTCAAAGTAAACACAATACAGAACAACCTCGATTATCTCAACGAGATGGGCAGGGAATATTTTGTTTGGATAACTGAGAGTTCGGATAATGAATAGTTTGGATAATGGATAACGTTTTTACGGGACTTAAGGTCTTATTTGAATAATCCGAAATTTGGATAATTGATATTCGGTAATCGAGATTGTACTGTACAAAAATTGGTAAACCTTGTTATGACTGTTCAAGGCACTAGTGAGACCATGGCTGGAATACTAGGAACAGTTTTCTATTCCTCCATGGGATGAGGATGCTGCTGTCTCGGTATCATTTATCGCCCATTCCAGAGAGTAGTTAAGAGTCAACTATACTGCTGTTGTCCAGACCAGGTAAGGATAGTGGTTTCTTTCCCTAAAGGACTTTAGCAAACCAGATGGGTTTTCTTGACCATTGACATTGGATTCATGGTCATTATTGGAAAGCTTAGTTCCAGATTTTTTTTGAATTCAGTAAAATGGGGGTGGGTGGCGGGGGGGGGGGGGGGGGTGGGGTGGAGTGGTGGTGGGTGCAGTAGTTCAGTGGTTAGCAATGTTGCCTCACAGCACCAGGGACCCAGGTTTGATTTCAGCCTCCGGCTGTCTGTATGGAGTTTTTACATTCCCTCCATGTCTGCATTGGTGCCCTGGCTTTCTCCCGCAGTACAAAGATGTGCAGCTTGGATGGACTAGCCATGCTAAGTTCCCCCATAATGTCCATGGATGTGCAGGCTAGGTTGGTTAAGCATGGAAAATGCAGGATTACAGGGATAGGGTAGGGGTCTGGGTCTGGGTAGGATGGTCATCAGAGAGTTGGTGTGGACTCGTTGGGCCAAATGGCCCCCTTCCACATTGTAGGGATTTTATGATTCAATTTGCACTATTTGCCATGACTGGATGCAAGCCTGGGTCCCTAAGGCAGTACCTGGGTTAACAACCCAGCGATTATATCATCAGGCCATTGTCTCCCCCTCAGGAAAAATATATTGGCTTTGGAGGCAGTCCAAAGAAGGTTCACGAGATTGATCTTGGATATGGAGAGATTTTCTTTTCAGGAGTGTTCGAGTAGTTTGGGCTTGAACTCTTTGGAATTTAGTGGAATTCTATTCCTCCATGGGATGAGGATGCTGCTGTCTTGGTATCATTTTGAAAGGTATACAATTGTTAAGGTGCGTGATCAGGTAAAGGAGTAGAGGCTGTTTTCACTTGTGCTAGAGTCCCTGAGAACCAAGAGGTTACACATTTAAGACAGAGATGAGGAAGACTTTTTGCTCTTAGAGTGCAGTGATTCTGTGGAATTCTTTACCACAGAGTGCTGTCCAGGCTGGGTGTGTAAGTATATTCAAATAAGAGAGACAGATTATAATCAGTAAAGGAATTGTAGGAAAATGGAGTTAAGGATAGTCAAATCAGCCATGACCTTATTGAATGGTGGAGCAGACTCAATGGGGCTGAATGGCCTACTTCAGCTCCTCTGGCTTATGGTCTCATTGTCTTAAGTACTTACATTGCTATAAAATTCATACTTACACAGGCTGGGCTCTGTGCTGTGTCGCTAACACACAGTAACTGCAAGCTGGCTGCTAATATTATCACTGCTATTGAAGGTCACACCTTCAATAGCAGTGGAACCTTTGTACATCACACGTTTGTGATGCAATCTAACAGCAGAAAGATAAACTGCCTACGTGATCTTGGATTTGTGCAATAATACAAGTATCAGCAATTAACAAGACAATGACTGCAGTAAAATTGACTCCAAGTCCAAACAGCTGAAATCCAGCAAATACACAAGTGGATCCTGAGTGAAGGATGCAAAACAATGATGCTACATGTTTCATGTTGGTTTCTGGAACTAATTAGGTTTAATAGTCAGGAAGAGCAAGTGAATTCATATCACCTTCTGACACACTCAGCCAGCATCTGATTCATTTGGTCTGATTTTATTAAAGAAACCTTAATTTCCACAAAGTACTTTAAATTTAATTTGGTATCTTTCATGATTGACTGACCATAGATCCAGCTGAGACCGATGAGTTGCAGGAGAGCTGTTATAACGAGAATCCAGTTCATAGCGTAATGATCCATAAAATTTAACCAGTAAATCCCAGCCTAAAATTAAATGGAAAATTCAAAAATGGTACATAGAAAAATGATAGTATTCTTCCTTTCAAATTCAGACTTTGATGAGATTTTAAAAATGTCTACTTGTGAGTGCGTATAAAAAAACACAAGTCTAACTAAGTGCTTCGAAAGCTTCTGATTTCAAATAAACCTGTTGGACAAGAACCTGGCATCGTGTGACTTCTGACAGTCCAACACTCTTTCCATATCATAACTAAAGCAAAATACTGTGGATGTTGGAAGTCTGAAACCAACACAAACATTCCTGGAAAATTTCAGCAGGTCTGGCAGCATCCGTTGAGAAAGAAACTGATTTACTGATTCTAGTCTGGCACAACTCATCTTCAGAACTGTTCCAACACAATTCTAACTCAATGCTCAATACCCCCTCATTCATTTATGTTATGGCATCAATTACGTTGCTGTGCTGTCTTCTCCATTCTCACCTGAATGTCATTTTTAAACTGAGGAGATCAGCATTTACCTGCAGTGTTCCAAATGTGATCTCACTTGATCAAATAAGTGAAAGAAGCAAAAAAGGTTACCTCAGAGTAGAATTGGACCTTGATCAGCTGGGCCAATGGGCTGAGGCGTGACAGATGGAGTTTAATTTAGATAAATGTGAGGTGCTGTATTTTGGAAAGGCGAATCAGGGCAGGATTTATATACTTAATGGTAAGGTCCTGGGGACTTTTGTTGAACAAAAAGACCTTGGTGTGCAAGTTCATAATTCCTTGAGAGTGGAGTCACAGGTAGATAGGATAGTGAAGAAGGTATTTGGTATGCATGCCTTTATTGGTCAGTGCATTGAGTACAGGAGGTTATATTGCAGCTGTATTGGTTAGGCCACTTTTGGAATACTGCATTCAATTCTGGTCTCCCTGCTACAGAAAGAATGTTGTGAAATTTGAAAGGATTCAGAAAAGATTTACAAGGATGTTGTCAGGGTTGGAGGGTGTGAGCTATAGAGAGAAGCTGAATAGACTGGGGCTGTTTTCCCTGAAGTGTCGGAGTCTGAGGGGTGACCTTATAGAGCTTTATAAAATCATGAGGGGCAGGGTTTAAGGTGAAGGGGAAAGATTTAGAAGGAACTTCGGGGCAGATTTTTCATGCAGAAGGTAGTGTGTATATGGAAATGGTGGAGGCTGGTATAATTGCAACATTTAAAAGGCTTCAGGCTGGGTATATGAATAGGAAGGGTTTAGAGCGATATGGGCCAAATGCTGGCAAATGGGATATCTGGTCAGCATGGATGAAGGGTCTGTTTCTGTGCTGTATGTCTCAATAGCTCTATGATTATTAAATACTTTTGAGATGTCAACATCGTGACCCTTCATGTACATCTTAACCCTTTGTCTCCAGTTTTAATTGCCTGGGAACATTGCGTTAATGAGATTTGTGAAATTACCAACTCTCCCCACTCAGTATCTGAACTACATTCCAATTAAACACAAACATATGAATAAATGAACATAGCTCAGGAGTAGGCCATCCTGTCCTAGGGGCTTGCTCCATCATTTAATAAGGTTACCGCTGTTATGAATTGCTTTGAATATATTTGCATCCTTCTTTTCATAATACTGTTAGCCAGCTAATTTTCTATCCATGTCAATGCTAACCCCTAAACCATGAGCTCCTACGTTCTACAATAAATATTAATGTGGCACTTTGTCAAATGCTCTGTAAATCTAAGTACTGTACATCCACCATTTCCCCATTACCAAAAGCTCATATTTCATCAATTTGTTAGAATTATTTCAGATGTAATATGTTCTCTCCCTTCACAAAACTGTGCTGGCTCTATCTGACTACTTCAAAACCTACATTGTCATGCCACAAATTCCTTAATAATAATTGCTAACATTTTACTTATGATAGATGTTAAGCTAACTGCTCTATATTTCTTTCTTTTTGAATAAAAAGTTATATTTTCTAACCCAGTCATAGAGTCATTCAGCATGGAAACAGACCCTTCGGTGCAACCATTCCATGCTGAACATAATCTCAAACTAAACTGGTCCCACCTGCCCGCGCTTGGCTTATATCCCTCCAAACATTTCCTATTCTTCTATTTATCTAAATGTCTTTCAAACATTATAAGTGTACTCACATCCACCACTTCCTCTGGAAGCTCATTCTACACATGAACCACTGTGTGAGAAAAAAAATGCCCCACATGTCTTTCTTAAAATCTTTCTCCTCTCACCTGAAAAATATGCCCCTTGGTCTTGAAATCCCCCACATTTCAAGACATCACATCTGTATCCCTCATAATTTTATAATGCCTCTATTAGGTCATCCCTGAACCTCCTATGTTCCAGTGAAAAATATCCCAGCCAATCCAGCCTCTCCTTATAATTCAAATCCTCCATTCATGGCAACATCTTGGTAAATCTCTTCTGAACCCTCTCCAGCTTAATAATATCCTTCCCATAACAGGGAGACCAGAACTGAACACAGTCCTTAAGAAGACTTTTCAAAACCAAAGGACGTTTGATAGATTCAAACCAATGTATCAACTATCTCACTAACCATTTCTTTAAACACTATAAGATGAATTCCATCAAGCTCCAGGCACTTCTCAGCTACAACATTCCCTCAGTCCCACATCTTTGGTGATTGTACTTTTCCGGAGTTTCTTGCTCCCTTCTATTTTCTGATTCTGAGATGTTACTTGTATCATCTAGAGTGAAGAGTATAATTACAGCCCCTAGCTTTGGACAATCAGTCATATGAAGGCATTACTGGATATGGCAAGACATTTTGGAGGAAGAGCAGCAAGCTTTGTTTTTAATTCATTGCCAGGATGAGGACAGCACTAACCAGGTCAGCATTTATTGCCCATCCCTAATTACCCAGAGAGTAGTTAAGAGTCAACCATATTGCTGTGGGTCTGGAGTCACATGTAGGCCAGACTATTCCTTCCCTAAAGGACATTAGTGAACCAGAGAACTGTTTCCAACAATCAACAATGGATTCATGGTCATCATTAGACCCTTTATTCCAGAGTTATTGAATTCAAATTAAACCATCTGCCGTGACAGGATTCGAACCTGGGTCCCCAGAACATTCCCTGGATCTCTGGATTAACAGTCTACTGATAATAGCAGTAGGCCACTGTCTCCCCTAAGGCTAGGCCAAACATGTTCGCAGACAGTGAGGGAGAAACCTCTGATGCTAATAATTGTGTCATGATGCTGAGTTGCAGCAGCCAACATCAAGGCAACTGAGTTACCAGTTGAGAGCAACTGAGAATAACACATCTCTCTCCAAATAGGTATACAATCACCAGGTCAGAATGAGTTGTCAAACCTCGAAAATGTTTTATTGATGGTTGGATTATCAAACTTCTTAATTCACATCTTTATTGTTTGTTGGTAACCTCAGTCAGTGCAGAAGTTAAACCTGTGTTTTTGTGTTACTCTGCATTGTAAACCAGCCATCCAGGAGACAGTGAGGACTGCAGATACTGGAGATCAGAGTCAAAGAGTGTGGTGCTGGAAAAGCACAGAATTATCGTCCTGCTGAAGAACTTATGGTCAAAACCTCGACTCTCCTGCTCCTCAGATGCTACCTGACTGGTTGTGCTTTTCCAACACCACACTCTTTGAAACCAGTCATCCAGCCAACTGAGCCAAAAGATACCAGTGTGGTGGTGGTGGATGAGCAGGAATATTATAGAGGATAGTAGAAGAGCTGATCATCACAGGAGGAGACTGAAGAGAAACAGAAGGAACATCGGTGAAAAGGGAGATGGTTAGGAGAGGTGGGGAGGATATATAATGTAGAGGAGGAGGGTAGAGTGTGAACAAATCAAGGGAAACATTAACAACCAGCATCTTTTTCTTAACTGGCTCATACAGAGGGCTAGCAGAGAATGTGCAGTATAATGGGAAGGGTTCAAGATCTCTTCCTGCACAACGCAATTATATCCAACAGAAACAGAAATTGAAGAATATGATTGCACAAGGTCTCATTTAAAGGCTTGGCAATGAGGGGAAGCTTTTGCTACAGATTAAAGGTGAATAAACAATTCCATGTCTTAAACATAATTTCTCTCAGAGCGAAGCACTCGGATACACCAACAGTGACAATGATGGTGGAGCTGGTGGGAAGCAGAGAGTATTCCATATGCAGCCGTGCAGGAGCATTCACAGGTACATGTATCTGAAAGTTAAGGGCATAGGGATCAGGCTGTTCTGCCACCTGTGGAATTCTAAAAGCAAAGGAATGTGGATGCTGGAAATCTGAAACAAGAACAAAATTTGCCAGAGAAACTCAGCAGGTCAGACAACTTCTGTGGAGAGAAAGCAGAGTCAACATTTCAGGACCAGTGATCCTTCTTCAGAACTCATTGTAGCTAGGAAAAGATGGGATATACACTTGAAGATGGAGCCCATACAGAGAGAGAACACTTGTTGGGCAGACAAAGGAATGGATACTGTCGAGCCTGGGAGAAAGAAAGGTTGCTTATGGGGATCATTAGTGAGTGAAAATGGGTTAGCTGCGATGAAAGCAGCCCATGTGGTGACAAGGTTATCAGGAAACCCTGGCCAATATCTCCGTCATCGGCTTGATGTGAGACTCAATGTTAGCTGGAAGGACTGCATTTCATTCCCATTTGGGGTCCCTGCAGTCTTCAGGACTCAATATCGAGTTCAATAATTTTAGGGCCTGAGCACCTTCATCCATGTCCTCCCTCCCACTGGGCCAGACCTTGTCAAAACAGTGTTAGGGCTATACATAATGCAAAATAGTAAATTCATTGCTTTTTGGATCCACTATTCTATGGTAATAACAATCTAACTATTTGAAACTAGACCAGAAAACATTCACTCGGGTATGCACTGTCACAAGATTCCATATGTAACTGTTTAGCATAATGATTCAGGGATATAACTTTGATATCCATTACAGACTGGGCTACTTCAGACACAATGAGAGGTGTACCAAAGCCAAATTAGACCAAGGCTGTTTTGCTAGACTTACAAAACATTACATTAGGAAATATAATCAATATCAATCAGATGAGTGTTTGTCAACAGTAATGCAATCACTTTAAGAAAAAAGACAATGAATGATCCACAACTGAAGGCATTTGGGAAAGTTATTATAGAAGTCTGGCTTGATGTGATACAAGAGGTGCCAGAGACATTTCAAGATTTTGGCCATACAGAGATGAAGCAGATGCCTCTCAAGAGGCAAACAGATGCTTGTAGCTGAAGCTCTTTACCAAGATCTATTGTCTCATTATACCAGGGGCATATGGGCGTAGGGTGAAAAAGGCCCTGTACAGCTGACTGTGTATTGCTCAGGTCACAACAGAAAAATCGAGAAGACAGTGAGGGTGTATCAGACATGTCAAAGTCAGCCACCACATCAACAGAAAAAATCTCTCTACCCTCACAAGATTCCATTATACCTTTGGTTGAAGCTTGTAACAGATTTACTTACCAACCATGGTGACAGTTTTCTTCAAGTCACTGACTAATTTCCAATTTGGAGAAAGTGAGGACTGCAGATGCTGGAGACCAGAGTTGAAAAATGTGCGGCACACCAGCCTTATTCCTGAAGAAGGGTTTATGCCCGAAACGTCGATTCTCCTGTCCTCGGATGCTGCCTGGCCTGCTGTGTTTTTCCAGCACTGCATTTTTCAACTCTAATTTTCCAATTTTCCAACCACTAGACATTGGAAGAATAACTCAACTACACCCATGGTAGTCACCACGAGTACAAAGTGCATTCTATTCAGTGTACCTGGAGAAAACATCTGAAATTGGACCATACTGCACCGATAGATCCTTTATGGACCTGGGCCATGTCCTTGCATGTGTACTAAAAGGGGCCTAAATCATGTGACAGCCTCACCACATTATCCCAGACCCAATACATTTGCTGAATTAAATGGTTCACACTAACCAGGCATGTGACATGAAATGCAAGGCAACTAAACACTGTCTCCATATTGCTATGTCATACTTCAGAACAATACCTCTAGGTATAGGCTATCCATCACCAGCAACAATCATGTTAAAAAGCAAGTCAGGACTCCTTTGCCAAGTCATTAACAGTCCAGAATCCCATAAGTACTGGATAAACACCTTGAACATCAAGGGAGTATTAAAAACAGCTCACAGTCGACATCTGGGTTTGGAATTGTCTCATTTATGTGAATGATAAAAGGTTTGAATCATACATCCCATCCAGGAAACATGGAATTCGGAAAGTGCAATGAACCTTAAACCCGAGAAGTCGCAATACCCAATTGAACAATGAAATGGAGGAAGAGAAAATAATTTAGGGAATTGTACAACATTCTAACATTGAGCATTCCGACTGTGCACAGAACACCACCAGAGGTAAACTCAGGGAATGAAAATGTTGAACTCCATTATTAAAATAGCCTCCTCTTTAACAAAAGGAAAGTCACCAAAATATCAGTGAGCCAAGAACAGTCAGCTGATAAATCTAGACCTCAGGACGGAGAGACAATCATGAGATCTGGAAGGATTGTATCACTTTAAGAGGAACATGCTGACGAGCAAGTAGCCTTGATGTCACATTTCACAGACTCGTTCAGTGTGCAGTACATATTGCGAAGGGAGAGCAGCTGTGCTTCCCTGTAACAACTAACCGCCATAACAAATGTGTCTGCTGAGCAATTTTATGACATAATGAACCGAATCATGGTCCTGTTTCCCAGTCCTAGTGTGAGTTTGAATTATCTGAGAGTGAACTCAGAATCAGAGCAAGATATCAATATGACATGATCACTGCACAACATTAAACAACTGCAAAAAGAAAGGACCAGAACACTAGCGCCTTCTTTATTATTTCATCCTGTGAATTTGATCACCTTTTGGAGTTATTGAGTATGTGTGATAGCAGCTTAAATCACTGAAATACAACCTACCTGTGTCACATATAGAAGGCCAAGCAGATAAAATAACGAACAAATGCCAGCTGTCAGAAGAAGGCGCTTTGATCGGAGCAATGTAGGGAACTGGTCCTGCAGGGCTGTCATAACTGTTTCTGATGAAGAAAATGTCAAATGAAGTGATTAATTAATAACTTGCACAATGACAGGACAAAACACCACTGGACACACCAAAGCCTGGAGTTTGGGGCAAAAGGTTTCTGCATCCATTTCTGTAGCTCTGAGATATGTATTTTTCCCCCAGTTGTGTTCCTGTTGCTCTGATGCAGAGGAAAACTGCATCATCGTTATCCTCAAATTACATGTGGGGTGTTTCAACATGAGTGAGTTTCAACATGAGTGAGTGAGTTTGCTGACCATCCTGCTCCCTGTGAGGCAGGTAAATAAAAATCCCCATCTCTTGAGCAGCAAGGTCTGTCTCAAACAAATGCGAAGGGATAAATTCTAGGCATGAGAGCAAAGAAAAGATATAGAACATTAACATCGAGATTGAAAATCACCATAATAAATATTGGGCAGAAGAACATCAGAATTAGGAGCATGAGTAGATAATTCAGCCCTTCAAACCCACTCCACCATTTGACATGTTCATGGCTGTTCTTATTCTGGTCGCAACGCTGGTCACCATTCCTGCCTGCTTCCCCTAGCCCTTTGTCCCATTTTTCATCAAGACATATCTTTTTCTTTCTTGAATTTGTTGATTGATTCTGCCTCCTGTGCACTCTGGGGCAGTGAGATCCACAGATTCACAACCCTCTCAGAGAAATAGTTTCTCCTCATCTCAGTTTTGAACCTACCTCCTCTCGGGCTATATCTATGACCTCTGTTCGAGACTGTCCCACAAGGAGGAATATCTGTTCCACATCTACCTTATCAATTCCATTTTATGTATCTCAATCAGATACATTCTTCTGAACTCCAGCAAGTACAAGCCCAAGGTATTCAACCGTTCCTCATATGACAGCCCTTTCATCCCTTGAATCAACCTGGAGAACATCGTTGGAACTGCCTTTACTGCCACCACATCCTTCCTCAAGTAAAGAGACCATATCTGGACACAATACTACAGGTATGATCTCAACAACACCTTATATAATTGTGACATTACTTTACTTTTTATAAACCAATTCTTTTGCAATAAATGCCAAGATTCCATTTAACTTTCTTATTGTGTGCAGCACCTACATACCCACTTTCTGTGATTCATACACATGGACACCGAGATTCCTCTGCACTGAGGCACTCTGAATCTGCTTCTGATTTAATTAATAATTTGCCCTTTTCTGGCCAAAATACGTAACCTCACACCTATCCACTTTAAATTCCATCTGTCAGATTCTAGTTCATTCTCTAGCTGTGAATTTTGCTTTGTTACATTCTGTCCCTCCCAGCAGATCATTGATATAGATTGTCAACAGTTGATGTCAGAGGATTGAACCCTGTGCTACCCTAATAGTTACAGTTCGCCAGAAGGACCCATTTATCCCGCCCCTCTGCTTTCTGTCAGTCAACCAATCCTCTATCCGAACCAATACTCTACCCCCAAACACCCTCCGGTCTAACCTTTTGTATCAGTCTTAATGCAGCACCTTATCAATGTCTTCTGGAGGTCTAGATATAACACATCCACTGTGTCCTCATTATCCAACTTGATAGTTACATCCTCAAAGAACTCCAACAATTTTGTCAAGTACAACTTGTCCTGTATGAAACCATGCTGCCACTGGGGAATTGAGCTTTGTTGTTCCAAGTGGTCAGTTCTCTCCCTTATTATTGACTTCAGCAACTTCCTCACGACCAAGGTCAAACTAATTGATCTCCAATTTTCCACATTTTGCCTATCTCTTTTTTCAAATACAGGCTTCAGAATCTAGGAAATTTTGGAATATAGTAACTAATATATCCATTATCTCTGTTGCCACCTCCTTTAATACCTTAGGGTGCAGGCCTTCAGGTCCTGGGGACTAATCTGCCTTTAATCCCATCAGTTTACTTAATACCTTCTCCTTAGTTATAGTAATTTCACCAAGTTCCTCTATAGTAACTGCATATTTTGGGAAGAAATTATGATCTTCCACTGCAAAAAGACATAAAATACTGGTTTAGTGCCTCTGCAATTTCTGACTTTCCCATAATTATCTCACCATTTCCATCCTCTAAAGGGCCACCATTTACTTTCACTACTCTCTTCCTTTTTATATACTTATAGAAGCTTTTGATGTCAGATCTTATGGTTTCTGCTAGTTTCCTTTTATAGGTCATCTTAGCTCTTTTGATTTTGTTTTTAGTAACCCTTTGCTAATGCTTAAAGCTCTCCTGATCCTCCAGAGTGTCTCTAACATTTGCAATATGATATGCCCTAGTTTTTTGTCTTTATGTTATCCTTGACTTCCTTGTTAAGCCATGGATGATTTTTTAACCTTTGTATAATTCCTCTTCCTCTCAGGAATATACTTTAATTGACAGGTATTTCATTTCTCCCTGAGCATTTGCCACCATTCTTCAAATGTCGTGCCCCTTTAATATTTTTCCTCAGTCCCCCAGGGCCAACTGCTTTCTCAGGCCTGTATAATTACCTTTGGCCAACATTAAAACTCCTGTATATGACTCTGTCTTCACTCTTGCCATCTGAATTTGAAACTATAGAAGGTTGTGATCACTGCTTCCAAGATGATCCTTAACTACATGATCATCAATTATTTATCAATTCTTCCTCGTTACACAATACCAAATCTAAAGTAGCTAGTCCTCTGGTTGGCTCCATGACACATTGCCCAAAGAAACAATCCCTCAGACACTCTATAAATCTTCCTTCAAGGCTACCCTTGCCAAGTTGATGAATCGAATTAATGTGTATATACAAATCACCCATAATTGCTGTTGTGGCTGTCTCATAAGCCATCATTACTGCCTCATTTAAACTAAGCCCTACTTTGGAAGTACTGTTTGAGGGTCTGTAAATTATTCCTACCAAGGGGTTTCTTCCCTTGCCTTTTATTTCCACTCAGATTGATTCAACATCTTGGTTCGTAGTGCCAATATCATTTCTTAATGCACCTTGATATCTCCCTTAACCAATAAAACAACTCCACCTCCTGTTCCTACTTGCCTATCCTTTTGGAATACTCATTATCCTTGGACATTTCACTCCCAGTACTGATCTTCCTGCAACCACATTTCAATAATCTTCACCAGGTGGTGTGACTGGTCTCTATTTGTGTTGTCAGCTCATCAACTTAACTCTGAATGCTGCATGCTTTTGCGAATAAGTTCTACTGGTTTGTCTTTCTCTTTTAATATTTGCTCATACACTCTCCATCCTTACTTACTAATTCCTAATAACACTGAACCTCATCTCTCTCATTTACTCCAACTCTCAACTCACATGTTGATCTTCTATGATGCCTTCCCTCACCATCGCTGTTAGTACAAATTGTGTTGTGAAATCATTTGGATGTTGATGCAACTTTTCCCCAATTTTTATTTTGATGCAGGTGTTAATCATTTAAGACTAAGAGCTGCATTCTTCTTTCAGACAATGAGGGAACAATTGCTACAAAGAAATGTTATGCATTTGTCCACTAACATCACCATCAGCACTTTTTTTTTGCCCAACACTGTCATAGTTTCTTCAACAGAAATCATTTGTTTTAGTGATGCAATGCCATTTTTACCTAAACCTGCAAACTGTGTGTCAACTCCCAGAGTGAGCAGCATGAAGAAAAATGAAACAGACCATAATGGTGCCCACGGCAACTGTGCAAGGGCCTCTGGGTAGGCAATGAAGACCAAACCGAAACCTGAACAGTGAATAGAATAGAAATTACACAATGAATGTTGCTGTCAACTGCTTGTTGACTTAAATCCATTTAATTGATTACAATTGCCAATATTAACCAACATTTACAAAACTATTCATGTCATCAAAGTTCAATGATGTGCTGATATGTGTTTACAATACAAAATGCTAGTTATATGGTGTGTTTATAATATTAATCACTCTCAATTAAGAAGTTATATTATTTAGAAGCTGTGAACACTGAGTTCAGAGTGACATTTGCAATCTAGGCAAAAAAGGAATCTCTCTGATACGTTGGTGAAACTGGCATTTTAAAGCAGGGAATAATGTTGGAAAGTAGGGAATGGGAGAGAAATAATTGAATAGATAATTTAGAGTGTTTCTTAAATGGTTGGGGATTGTAAAGTGTAGTTGTACAAAGGGACCACAGTCTCCTTGTTGCTAAGTCACTGAGGGTTAACATGTGTGTGCAGCAAGCTATTAAGAAGCCTCATGGAATGTCTTCCTTTATTGCAAGAGGATTTGAGTACAGGGATAATGAAGTCTTGTTTCAATTGTATAGCAGCTTGGTTAGGCCACATCTGGAAACTGTGCACAGTTTGGTCACTTTTTCTCAGGAAAGATGTCATTGCCATAGAGGGAGTGCAACAAATGTTCAGCAGACTTGCTCCTGGGATGGTAGAACTGTCCTATGAAGAAAGATTGGGAAAACTGGGCCTTTTTTCTCTAGAGTTTCATAGAATGAGAGGCAATTGCATTGAAATTTACAAGTTAGTTAAAGAAAATAACAGAGTAGCTGCAGGTAAGATATTTCCTCTGTCTGCAGAATCTAAAACCAGGGGCCACAATTTAAAACTTAGAGCCAAGATGAGGAGAAATTAGTTTATTCAGAGTGTTGTGAAACATTGGAATTGTCCAGCACGGAGGACTGTGGAGGTCAAGATTTGAGTAGATTTAAGGTTGAGATTGATATATTTCTGATTCTCAGTGGTGTACAAGGTCAGGGAATGGATGGAGTAAAAGGCATTGAAGTGTTCGATCCTTCAGTATTGCATGGAGTGGTGAGGCAGACTAGACAGACTGAGTGGCCTACCCCTGTACCTATGTTCCTGCCTCGGTTCAGGCTGTCAAACCACTCAGTGCTCAGGCTATTGGAGTAATCAGACTGGTGTGTGTACTGTGTTTTATTGTAACTTTACCTGGTCATTAATTACTTATCACAGCATCATCAACCGATACAAGTGGCTTAGCACAGAACATTTCCATGTCTCTTGCTCTTCATATTTTAAAATGTACTATCATCAAATTTACTATTTGAGTGCATAATATGACCAGTAACTAATGTCATCAATAAATAAAAACTGTCTCTGATTCACCTAGAAACATGATATTGTGTAATTCTTTCAAAATTTTCTTCATAAAATGTGGCTCATATGAAATGTAATTCTAAGGTAAATAACAAATCTTACAGTGGATTATAATGTTAACTCTGAGTGCTTTGAGATTTACTATTCTGTGATTATTTCAAAAGCTCACTTTTAAGAATTAAGGTTCAACCCCAGGCATTCCATTGCATTATTCAGATCCAATCCTGTTCAGTATAACCAAACATCATGGCAATGTGTCATTCTTCAGAGCCTGGTTATCAATTTGGATCTGAGGATTGATTACTGTGTCTAGACACTGGAATCACTGGAATGTTGGGTTGAATCACTTCAGAGAGAACATTAAAGCTGTCTGACCCTTGACAATTTTAACAGCTCTAGTTTACCTGACTGGGCAACCTCTGAAACGGGCTTATCTTGTATGTGAGCCATGTGTCCCAGGATGGAGAAGATGACAAATCCAGCAAACACACTCGTAGCACAATTAACAATACAGACAATGATGGTATCTCTGTAGCAGTTATTGTGGAACTTGTTGTAGGATGACAGTGTTACTAAACTTCCCCAACCCACTGAGATAGAAAAGAAAATTTGAGTTGCAGCATCTTTCCAGACCTGGTAAATAGAAAATAGAAGTAGTGTCTGGAAAGAAATTAAACACAAACATGTACAACAGATAAAATGACATTAATTGTGAAAATAATGAGAACTCGTATGGTTAATCCATGGTGAATTGAGCAAAGTAGCTCCCTCTGGTCAACAGTAACTCTTCTTAAACAGGACAGTCATCATTACTGTTGATCATTTACAGTCAAATTCCCTCTGAGATGTCTGATACATGTCTTTCTGGTATAACGTGCGTTTCATCAACACAAATTAGTCGTGACGTGATTGATGAATGGGGACGCTATTTCTAAAGTGCAAACTTTTAAAATGTGTGCTGGCTATAACGCAATTACATCGGCAACACTTTAAGTGCTATTTATGTTGCACGATTCTTGCATAACGCAAGGTCACACAGTACGTGACTATCGCGCTATCGAAGAAATGATAGTATACTCTTCCACCAGCCATGGTTTTCAGTCACTGACTCACTTGCAGCATGAGACTGACCCCAGTTAACTCCATTCTTTTCATGAAATTAACAACAAAGGATATCTTTCATCACAAATAATGATTCACCTTCAAATTGTAGTAATATGACAGCAACTTAACCATTTCAATCTCAACAGGAACCAGTAAAACTAGACTATAATCTCCAGGCATAGGATTAATTTGGATTATGTAAACAGCGGATAAATGAAATAAATAGAAATCAAAATCCAATTGCTGTCAGAATAATTGAGTGATAAATAGTGTTCATGATTATCTATTTGCAAATGCTGCAGTATACAAAATTCCAGCCATCATTATCTGGTATGCATTAAGACACTGTCAGCTTCACAAAGGTGATGTTGCCCAGTCTGCCTATTTGTATTCACTGGGCACAGTGGTGTTTCTGTCCTTATTCTGTAGACTGAATCACCTCAGAGATTTATTTCAAGGAACATTACATTGAAGGAGCCTTTAATGACGTGCCAAGTATTTACTTACTACCAGTCACAATCTCTGGCACTTAAACTACCTACTGGAAGAATGGAGTCACAGCATGGAAGTCACCCACTCAATTATTATATTCCAAATACGATAATCTGACTGGTTCAGGATATAATCAATAACTTTCCAATGTTCACTCCCATGTAGATTTCAGATGTAGACAATGTTCTTTCATTTCCATCTCCCACTTCCAGACACTTGCAGTACCAAATCTCATTGACATGGAATAGATAAGAACAAGGCTCATCCAGAGTGGCCCTTTCTATTGCCCTGATACAGCAAGATGTGGGTCAGTATTGCTTTGTAGGTCAATGAGGCATTTCACCTGAAATTCTTAGACCTGAATCAGTTTCAAGATTTCAGAAAGAAGGAGGCATGAAGGAGGAATTCTATTGCATTCCAATCCCTATCACCATTCTTCATTAATTTCCGACCTCTCTTCCATCATAGCTGATGCCTGACCCTCTTTCCTGTTAATGGAAGGATGATAATGATCTTAAACTGACTTTTTGAATTCATCACAAGCTTTATTAAAAATTTGCAAGAATTGAATTAAGGACTCCAAAGTGATACATTGATTTTAAACTGATGATGACAAGCTAACAAAGTAAATGGGCTGAGGCACGAATCGATTCAACTAAAAATACTAATGAGACTGAATCATTCATATTGCTGTATTTACCTCAGCATCAGCCAGTCTGGAGAAGTCTGACTGGCTTCCGATGTAGAATTCAATTCCTTTAGAAGCTCCCTCCAGGGTAACCCCTCGGATCAGGAGTATGGTCAGAACCACGTAAGGGAACGTCGCAGTGAAATAAACCATCTGAGCATGGAGTGAAGCTTGTTAGATTTTCCTGTATTACTGGTACAACAGAAGAAAATAAAATCTCAAAGCAGTAAGAGGCCATGCGGCCCCACCATGCAATAAGATTCTGGCTGATCAGGTGCTAACCATACGTTTCCTTTCCTGCCTGATTGCCCCGACACTTACCCTCTCCAGAACCTTTGACTCTCTTGTACGTCAATAATTTGTCAAACTCTGCCTTGAATATATTTAATGAACCAATCTCTATTGCTTTCGGAGGAAGAGTATTTGAAAGATTAAAAATACTCTGATAGAAAAGATTCCTCTTCATCTCTACCTCATTCGGTGACACCTTATTTTGTAACTGTGTTCCCTGTTCGAGATTCTCTGAGAAGATAAAGCTTTCTAAGACCATTCAGAATCTTTGAAGATCATTTCTCGATGTCCTAAATTCCTGTGAATACAGGCTCAAACTTATATTGTAATAAGATATCTTCAAAGGAATTAATGCAGAGAAGTTCACTGAACTTTCTCCAATACAAATACACCCCCTAATTAAGGAGACCAAAACAGTAGCTGCTGTACCTTTGTAGCAAGACTTGTCTACTTTTATACCTCATTCCCCTTGGAATATTATCCAACCAAATGGCAAACTGAATGGATTCTCATCAGTGCATGGAAGGGAACAGATGACAAACTGAAGAGGAAGAGTAACATGGAGGATATACGCAGGGATCGCATTTTCATCTAGTTCACAGGGTTTGCATCTTGAGACTTTGTTTTGTGATACCTTGATATAATGTGCCTATTTAAAGAGTGCTAAACCTATAGACATAATAACAGAAATTACACAATGAAAATAATCATTTGAAGGTAATTCTTACCCAAGAGACTTACCTCCTCACTGGGCAGGTACATAAAAGACACAGCAAGTTGTTCCTGACATTGAGATGGACCTTGTTAGATTTCTCACCTGATTCTGCATTAAATCTCACCATGGCACAGGCTGCTCATGTGCCTTAGAGTTTCCACCCACAGTAACTGCTGCTTTTTCCTTCAACATTAATAACTACTAAAGGCACATTACACTGGAATGTCACATGTTGTGATATCTTCTAACAGCCTTAAAATTACATTTGCTCTTTGGTTTGGAACCTATCCAACAATACAATGGGGATGAAGGTCAGAGCTTTGTTAGTTAACCTCTGTTGTCCTCAACCCTATCACAGAATCTTCTTTTGTTTACTGACCCATACTCCCCATGTCTGTTGTCTTAAGAAATCTCTTAAACTGCTATTTATTTCTCTCGGTCAGATGAAAGTCCATGGAAGTGAAAGATTAGCTCGGTTTGTCTTGACAGGTGCTTCACAAGCTGTTGAGCATTACCAGCATTTTATTGTTTTCACCCAATGATTGTTCCTCAGGTCTCAGTCCCATTCTCATGTCCAGATAAATCTAATTTCACTCAAATAAAACTCTAACCCTAATCTGCTCAATCCCTTCCCTCAGTCCTGCATAGCCTTCCACTGCAATTAGAAATTCCCCCAAAGTTCCTGTATCAGTGAGTAAACTCCTAGAATGAGGGACACATTGCAGGGGTTTGGGGAAGTTGCTGTTCTTTCCCCCAGGAGAAAGGTCTTCAGATCTCCCTCAGGCCTGAAGTGTTGATGAATTATGAATCTCCCATTTCCCAGAGACACTGTTAACATCACCTGGGAGATAAACCAGACACTTTCAAATTTCTTTTTATACTTTCTAGTTTCACTGTTATTGAAATCTGCACTTTGTCATTAATTTTAACTCTGTTTATCACCAATCATTTACCTTTCCTGAAGATTTGATTCCTTTTGATAATGCTGCCCCAACTATTAGCCAGGCAAGAAGCAGGCAGAGGGCTAAATACCAGATTATCTCCCCCGTCTCATCCATTGAACTGGAACGGCGTAAAACTGCTTTACTACAGAAAATAAGAACAAAAACATGTAGTAAGTAAGGACACACTTCATTGCACACATGTTTTTAGACATAGTGCATTAATGTATTTGTCAAACATAGAGTTGTGTAATATCTAAATTAATTTTGTTTTATAGAAGCTTTGATTCTTGCACTCAGAAATAATTTTGAAGTTTGATATTCTATATGACATTTTTTTCCTGTGTGTATTGATATTTTTCAATGTAAAGCTTTGTTCAAACAAATTGATGAGATTCCCTGCAGAGCTGATTTGATGTGAAAGAGTTTCTGACAATGCTTCACTGACTGCCTCACATTGCACTGTGAAACTTATCTGGTTTAGTCACTATGTCTTCCAATGAATCCAGCTAAACATGATATCTGCCTCCAGACAGTTAACCTAAATCCAGTTCTCAGTTGTAACTTATCACAAATAAAAATAGAGAAAGGAACATCAGTCACAGATGATTCTAACCATTTCATGTTTAGGAATTCTGGTCATGAGTATTTTCCTTGATGAGCAAGAAAACAAAGAAAAATGTATTGCTTTATAAATATTGTCAAAGTTACAGTGCTTAGAAACCAGAGGGATGTTAAATAGTAAATGTTTCCTTCCCATTATGCTATTTTGTAATGTACAATGTAAATAATACCTCAATCAAAATGATTCAACTTCTCTCTCATTAAACACATATAAACAAACTAACCATCTCAAGAGGAGTTACTGGCCCAACTGTGCAAGTTATCAGTGCAGCTATCTGCCGCATTGTACTTACTCCCAATATTGCTCACTCGGGCCCTGCTGAGGAATGGAGATTTCTGATCCATTTGGACAAGATTCATTGTTTGCCTGCAGCCATGTTGTATTAACGATTTCAAAACATCCATCATTCAGAGTGAAATTGCAGAGTGGATCTGGAAAATGTGTTTCAGTATTATACGTTAATTTTCCATTCCATTTCAATATAACGAGGGTCACTGTTTCACTTTTATTGAACCAGTTAATCCTTTTGATTACATGGGTAAGGTTATGCATGGATCAGGGGCCTCTTGGTTCGAGATTGGTCAAAAGAATCAACGAATATGGTCTGTTCAAAAAGCAAGGGTCATTAGTTTATTGAATTAAGGTACCTTGACGCAATTCTATTCAGCAACACAGAGGTTAAAGCTTCTGTGTTCTGTGGTGAAGTTGCGCAGTTACATTTGAAAATTACACATTATTTATATTTTTTTTAAAGAGATAGGACAGCTTTAATTACAAGAAAGACCAATCACAGGTGACATGATTGACACAAGTTAGTCCAATGATATTTCCTGGGACAGGGTTCTTAATTACAAGAAAAGTACAATCAACTGTAATATGGTGACATGATTGACAACAGGCTAATCCAATGGTAATTCCTTGGAAAAGAAATCTTATTTACATAAATTGTCATGCCATGGTGCAGTTCAAAGTTAGTTCAAATGATCAATTAAAGTGTCAGTATTCATTTCATGAAAACTCTATTGTCCCCTTATTTTTGAATTTCAGCTTAATTCTGCAAATCAGCAATACAAGTTCATAAGGTTCAATCACTATTCTCAGGCATTTTTATAGTATTCTTTTAAATTGAAAAACCATTTTGTGGTTAGTAAAAATCCACATATACTTTTTGCTTCTAGTAATAACCTAAAATCAAATTTTAGATCCTCATTGCCCCCCTTTGGTCATTTCATGACCATTTCATAAAGGCATGGATCAAATTATTCCAATTTGATGGCAGCAAAAGACTATTTTACTTCCTCTTCCTCCGAAGAGGAACCAAGGGCAGGCAATGGTGTTTCCTCATCTTCATCTAAGTGGAGAAGAAGCATTTTCTGGGTGGAACCAATATTGTCAATAGAAGTTAATATTTTAGCAATAGTACACTTAACTATAGCAATACTAACAAAAAGACCAATTAAACCAATAGCACCATACATGGACATATTCATTAGCCAGTTGTACCATGAGCCAAAACCCCAATCTCCCAATCCTGCACCTTTGTTCTTTGGTTGACAAAAGTGCGAATATTGTCAATATGTCTAGTAATGTTTCCGATAAGATCAGTGATCCCCATAATGCATTTTTCTCTAACTATCGCGCAAAATTCACCTTCCTTCACAAGTATGTAATTGGTTTTGTTGGGCAAATAGGCGCAATTCTGAATGCATGTCCCTAATTTCTATTAGGGCAGCACTTGTCTCATTTCCCAGAATTGTGAGTCTGCAAATGAAATGATTATGGTTTTGATGATTAATAATACCTGAAGACCCTCCTATGAAAGAACGCTAAGAGCTGCATATGCTTGATATGGCCTTTGGATTCTTCCATTCTGCACAGAAGTCAGGAGAAACTGACTGTTTAAAAAGGGGAATTATGAGCTTGTTGCCAGGTAATTGGACAGGGAACAGTAATTGGAAATAGTGTTCCTACAGCTCCGGCATGAGGAGTACTTGCTCTATTTAGGACAAGGTAGTTAGATGCCTTATTATAACTGAAAAAAATTAATATCCAGGTTTAGTATAGATAACGGAGGGACCTTCCCAATAAGAAGTGGGCCGATCTTTGTGACTTCCTGGAGTATGTGGATAGTCCATGATTACATAATTTGGTCCTGGGCGCTGAGGGTGAAAATCATCTAATCTAATGAGGTGAGTTTCTTGATAAGAAACATGGCCGACATCCCAAAATCTTTCTACCCATCCAATAATTGGGAAAATATTAGTGCCATTAGGGGTATCGTAATGACGGTAGGTGTTGGTACCCTCTCCACATAGAGTTTGAATTCCAGTGGTAACAGGGAGACATTTTTCATTAAGGCATACACATGAGATGTGAGGCCTTTCAGAAAATCAGTGATGACTAATACATTTAATTACAGCACAGGGAATAATTTTAGGCACTCTTACATAAGTGCATCCCCATCCCTTACCATTGTAGTAATTTGGATAGGATATTGCGGATTTAATGGAGCAAGTCCATAAACAAGTAGCAGGTGGGGATAGATAATAACTAAAAGAGATATTACGTCCTGTAACTACTTTAGTACTATTCCATACCCCCATGTTAGGATTTGGAAGGATAAAAGGGGCCAGGGAGTCTCTTGCTGAAGTAAGGGCATAACAAACTACTTCATCCTCTCCAAAAATATAATTATGGGTTTCTAGAAACAAATTGTAAGTGAAGGATAACATCCCCCCTTTGTCTCTTTTACTATGTGATAATATCTGAAAGGGGACAAGGCTTGCCAGGGATGCCCCATAGTACAAATGCAATCAAACTAGCACACAACACTTTTACAGGGTAAAGATCATTCAGACTTGTTCAGTAAATGAACTGTTAATCTTCTTGATGCAGTTGACCACTGCAATAGTCATTCTTGGTAACATTCAGTCTTTCGGCACACAAGGACATCTTCCTGGCATAGTTGGTACACAGTCTCTGTTTGCTCAGGATCGCACAGGTAAACTGTCCCTTCTTGTGCACCAATGCTGGCAATGGCAAGTCCACACAGCAGGTCAAGTTCGATCTTTGTCATCTGCCCCCCCTTGCGAGGTTGCAGACCACAGAGTGCCCATTGTAGTAAAGTATAAACCATTTCCTCTTTGTATATAAGTATATACAATATACATATAATCAATTAAAATAGGGAGCAGCAAAAAAGTAACACAAACTAATCTAGTAGAGGTCACTCGTATTCTGGTTTGAGCATCGAGGGAGTACCCTATTCGAGGTCATAATTTGTGCTCTTCAGCAGGCTAGAAGCCATAAGAGGAATTTTGAAATAAATAATTCTCAAATTAATCAAACTAAAATAGCCCACTGGAGTAAATATATTGCCCATACTGGCAAAAAGCTCGTCCATTTTAAACTCTGCACTAGAGATTCCCTTCCAATCTGTTATTTTCTTACTTTATATGGAAAAACCCAGGCGAATTAAGAAAACCTAGTTTTATAAATCTAGCTTTGCTAGGATGTAAAACTCTTTGAAATTTTGTGACTAAAAGTATCAATATTATCTAAAATATTATCTAAAACTTAGAATAGTTCTGCAATGTATTGTATTCATTTAAAAAAAATACATTAACCTTGTGCCTAATTAAATGACCTGATCTACAGGTGTAGTTAACAGTGTTTAGAATGAAGTGCAGAAACCAGATGGTGATTTTGAGCAGAAAAGTTGGTAATGAATATTGGCTGGAGGGCAATGCTGTCCCCAAATTAAGGTAACATGACACAAAGCTTTCAAGCCACAATGAATTTTTCCTAATGTTGAGCTAACCCCAGAATTTAGATATTGGTACAGTCTTAAAATTATAAATCATCTCTGTTCAGTATTAGATATCGAAGTGAACATAATGACTCAGCCCAGCACTCCTTCCCAACACTTATTTCAATTATCAGGGGGCAACTGCCTCCCAAAAAACTTCAAATATCGAGGGCAACCTGCCTCCCTAATTACTCCAAATATTGGGGACCACCTACCTCCCTAATTACTACAAATATTGGGGACCACCTGCCTTCGTAATTACTTCAAGTATCGGGAGACACCTGCCTTCCTAATTACGTCAAATATCGGGAACCACCTGCCTCCCTAATTACTTCAAATATCAGGGGCCACCTGCTTCCCTTATTACTTCAAATATTGGGGGCCACCTGCCTCACTAATTACTTCAAATATTGGGAGCCACCTGCCTCCCTAATTACTTCAAATATTGGGGGCTACCTGCCTCACTAATTACGTCAAATATCGGGGGCCACCTGCCTCCCTAATTACTTCAAATATTGGGGGCCACCTGCCTCCGTAATTACTTCAAATATTGGGGGCCACCTGCCTCACTAATTACGTCAAATATCGGGGGCCACCTGCCTCCCTAATTACTTCAAATATTGGGGGCCACCTGCCTCACTAATTACGTCAAATATCGGGGGCCACCTGCCTCCCTAATTACTTCAAATATTGGGGGCCACCTGCCTCCCTAATTACTTCAAATATCGGGGGCCAACTGCCTCCCTAATTACTTCAAATATCGGGGGCCACCTGCCTCCCTAATTACGTCAAATATTGGGGGCCACCTGCCTCCCTAATTACTTCAAGTATCGGGAGACACCTGCCTTCCTAATTACGTCAAATATCGGGAACCACCTGCCTCCCTAATTACTTCAAATATCAGGGGCCACCTGCTTCCCTTATTACTTCAAATATTGGGGGCCACCTGCCTCACTAATTACTTCAAATATTGGGAGCCACCTGCCTCCCTAATTACTTCAAATATTGGGGGCTACCTGCCTCACTAATTACGTCAAATATCGGGGGCCACCTGCCTCCCTAATTACTTCAAATATTGGGGGCCACCTGCCTCCGTAATTACTTCAAATATTGGGGGCCACCTGCCTCACTAATTACGTCAAATATCGGGGGCCACCTGCCTCCCTAATTACTTCAAATATTGGGGGCCACCTGCCTCACTAATTACGTCAAATATCGGGGGCCACCTGCCTCCCTAATTACTTCAAATATTGGGGGCCACCTGCCTCCCTAATTACTTCAAATATCGGGGGCCAACTGCCTCCCTAATTACTTCAAATATCGGGGGCCACCTGCCTCCCTAATTACTTCAAATATCGGGGGCCACCTGCCTCCCTAATTACTTCAAATATTGGGGGCCACCTGCCTCACTAATTACGTCAAATATTGGGGGCCACCGGCCTCACTAATTACGTCAAATATCGGGGGCCACCTGCCTCCCTAATTACTTCAAATATTGGGGGCCACCTGCCTCACTAATTACGTCAAATATCAGGGGCCACCTGCCTCCCTAATTACTTCAAATATTGGGGGCCACCTGCCTCCCTAATTATGTCAAATATCGGGGGCCACCTGCCTCCCTAATTACTTCAAATATTGGGGGCCACCTGCCTCACTAATTACGTCAAAGATCGGGGTCCACCTGCCTCCCTAATTACATCAAATATCGGGGTCCACCTGCCTCCCTAATTACGTCAAATATCGGGGAACACCTGCCTCTGTAATTACTTCAAATATTGGGGGCCACCTGCCTCCCTAATTACGTCAAATATCGGGGAACACCTGCCTCTGTAATTACTTCAAGTATTGGGAGCCACCTGCCTCCCTAATTACGTCAAATATCGGGGAACACCTGCCTCTGTAATTACTTCAAGGATCGGGGTCCACCTGCCTTCCTAATTACGTCAAATATTGGGCGCCACCTGCCTCCCGAATTATGTCAAATATCAGGGACCACCTGCCTACCTAATTACCTCAAATATCGGGGGCCACCTGCCTCCCTAATTACTTCAAATATTGGGGGCCACCTGCCTCCCTAATTACTTCAAATATCGGAACCACCTGCCTTCCTAATTACTTCAAATATCGGGGTCCACCTGCCTCCCTAATTATGTCAAATATTGGGGGCCACCTGCCTCCCTAATTACTACAAATATCGGGGGCCACCTGCCTCCCTAATTACTGCAAATATTGGGGGCCAACTGCCTCCCTAATTACTTCAAATATTGGGGGCCAATTGCCTCCCTAATTACTTCAAATTTCAGGACCACCTGCCTCCCTAATTACGTCAAGTATAGGGGGCCACCTGGCTCACTAATTATGTCAAATATCGGGGGACACCTGCCTCTGTAATTACTTCAAGGATCGGGGCCACCTGCCTTCCTAATTACATCAAATATCGGGGACCACCTTTCTCCCTAATTACGTCAAATATCGGGGACCACCTGCCTCCCTAATTACGTCAAATATCAGGGACCACCTGCTTCCCTAATTACTTCAAATATCGGAGGTCACCTGCCTCCCTAATTATGACAAATATCAGACGCCACCTGCCTCCCTAATTACTTCAAATATCGGAACCACCTGCCTTCCTAATTACTTAAAATATCGGGGTCCATCTGCCTCCCTAATTATGTCAAATATCGGGGGCCACCTGCTGCCCTAAACACTTCAAGTATCGGGGGCCACCTGCCTCCCTAATTACTACAAATATCGGGGGCCACCTGCCTCCCTAATTACTGCAAATATTGGGGGCCAACTGCCTCCCTAATTACTTCAAATATTGGGGGCCTATTGCCTCCCTAATTACTTCAAATTTCAGGACCACCTGCCTCCCTAATTAATTCAAGTATCGGGGGCCACCTGCCTCACTAATTACATCAAATATCGGGGTCCACCTGCCTTACTAATTACTTCAAATATCAGGGGCCACCTGCCTCCCTAATTACTTTCAAAGATTGGGGTCCACCTGCCTCCCTAATTACGTCAAATATCGGGGGCATCATGCCTCCCTAATTACGTCAAATATCGGGGGACACCTGCCTCTGTAATTACTTCAAGGATCGGGGTCCACCTGCCTTCCTAATTACATCAAATATCGGGGACCACCTTTCTCCCTAATTACGTCAAATATCGGGGGCCACCTGCCTCCCTAATTACTTCAAATATCGGTGGCCACCTGCCTCCCTAATTACGTCAAATATCGGGGGCCACCTGCCTCCCTAATTACGTCAAATATCGGGGGCCACCTGCCTCCCTAATTACTTCAAATATCGGTGGCCATCTGCCTCCCTAATTACTTCAAATATCGAGCGCCACCTGCCTCCCTAAAACTTCAAATATCGGGGGCCACCTGCCACTCAAATTACTTCAAATATCGGGGCCACCTCCCTCCCTAGTTACTTCAAATATCAGGGGGCCACCTGCATCCATAATTATTTGAAATTTCGGGGGCCACCGGACTCGCTAATTACTTCAAATATCGGGGGCCACCTGCCTCACTAATTACATCAAATATCGGGGGCCACCTGCCTTCGTAATTACTTCAAGTATCGGGAGCCACCTGCCTCCCTAATTACGTCAAATATCGGGGGCCTCATGCCTCCCTAATTACGTCAAATATCGGGGGACACCTGCCTCTGTAATTACTTCAAGGATCGGGGTCCACCTGCCTTCCTAATTACGTCAAATATCGGGGCCACCTCCCTCCCTAGTTACTTCAAATATCAGGGGGCCACCTGCATCCATAATTATTTGAAATTTCGGGGGCCACCGGACTCCCTAATTACTTCAAATATCGGGGGCCACCTGCCTCAATAATTATGTCAAATATCGGGAGCCTCCTGCTTCCCTAATTATGTCAAATATCGGGGGCCACCTGCCATCCAAATTACTTCAAATATCGGGGGCCACCTGCCTCCATAATTATGTCAAATATTGGGGGCAAACTGCCTCCCGTTTTACTTCAAATGTCGGGGACCAACTGCCTCCCTAATTATGTCAAATATCGGGGGCCACCTGCCTCCCCAATTACTTCAAATATCGGGGGCCACCTGCCTCCCTAATTATGTTAAATATCGTGAGCCACCTTGCACCCTAATTACGTCAAATATCGGGGGCCACCTGCCACCCTAATTACATTGAATATCAGGGGCCACCTGCCATCCAAATTACATCAAATATCGGGGGCCAACTGCACCCCTAATTACTTCAAAAATCAGGGGGCCACCTGCATCCATAATTATTTGAAATATCGGGGGCCACCTGCCTCCCTAATTACTTCAAATATCGAGAGCCACCTGCCTCCCTATTTACGTCAAATATCGGACACCACCTGCCTCCCTAATTACTTCAAATATCGGGGGCCACATGCCTCCCTAATTATGTCAAATATTGGGGGCAAACTGCCTCCCTTATTACTTCAAATGTCGGGGACCAACTGCCTCCCTAATTACGACAAATATCGGGGGCCACCTGCCTCCCCAATTACTTCAAATATCGGGGGCCACCTGCCTCCCTAATTATGTTAAATATCGTGAGCCACCTTGCGCCCTAATTACTTCAAATATCGGGGACCACCTTTCTCCCTAATTACGTCAAGTATCGGGGACCACCTGCCTCACTAATTACATCAAATATCGGGGTCCACCTGCCTTACTAATTACTTCAAATATCAGGGGCCACCTGCCACCCTAATTACTTTCAAAGATTGGGGGCCACCTGCCTCCCTAATTACGTCAAATATCGGGGGCATCATGCCTCCCTAATTACGTCAAATATTGGGGGACACCTGCCTCTGTAATTACTTCAAGGATCGGGGTCCACCTGCCTTCTTAATTACATCAAATATCGGGGACCACCTTTCTCCCTAATTACGTCAAATATCGGGGGCCACCTTTCTCCCTAATTACGTCAAATATCGGGGGCCACCTGCCTCCCTAATTACGTCAAATATAGAGGGCCACCTGCCTCTCTAATTACTTCAAATATCGGTGGCCACCTGCCTCCCTAATTACTTCAAATGTCGGGGACCACCTTTCTCCCTAATTACGTCAAATATCGGGGGCCACCTGCCTCCCTAATTACGTCAAATATCGGGGGCCACCTGCCTCCCTAATTACTTCAAATATCGGAACCACCTGCCTTCCTAATTACTTCAAATATCGGGGTCCACCTGCCTCCCTAATTATGTCAAATATCGGGGGCCACCTGCCTCCCTAATTACTACAAATATCGGGGGCCACCTGCCTCCCTAATTACTTCAAATATTGGGGGCCAATTGCCTCCCTAATTACTTCAAATTTCAGGACCACCTGCCTCCCTAATTACGTCAAGTATAGGGGGCCACCTGGCTCACTAATTATGTCAAATATCGGGGGACACCTGCCTCTGTAATTACTTCAAGGATCGGGGCCACCTGCCTTCCTAATTACATCAAATATCGGGGACCACCTTTCTCCCTAATTACGTCAAATATCAGGGACCACCTGCCTACCTAATTACCTCAAATATCGGGGGCCACCTGCCTCCCTAATTACTTCAAATATTGGGGGCCACCTGCCTCCAAAATTACTTCAAATATCGGAGGTCACCTGCCTCCCTAATTATGACAAATATCAGACGCCACCTGCCTCCCTAATTACTTCAAATATCGGAACCACCTGCCTTCCTAATTACTTAAAATATCGGGGTCCATCTGCCTCCCTAATTATGTCAAATATCGGGGGCCACCTGCTGCCCTAAACACTTCAAGTATCGGGGGCCACCTGCCTCCCTAATTACTACAAATATCGGGGGCCACCTGCCTCCCTAATTACTTCAAATATTGGGGGCCTATTGCCTCCCTAATTACTTCAAATTTCAGGACCACCTGCCTCCCTAATTAATTCAAGTATCGGGGGCCACCTGCTTCACTAATTACATCAAATATCGGGGTCCACCTGCCTTACTAATTACTTCAAATATCAGGGGCCACCTGCCTCCCTAATTACTTTCAAAGATTGGGGTCCACCTGCCTCCCTAATTACGTCAAATATCGGGGGCATCATGCCTCCCTAATTACGTCAAATATCGGGGGACACCTGCCTCTGTAATTACTTCAAGGATCGGGGTCCACCTGCCTTCCTAATTACATCAAATATCGGGGACCACCTTTCTCCCTAATTACGTCAAATATCGGGGGCCACCTGCCTCCCTAATTACTTCAAATATCGGTGGCCACCTGCCTCCCTAATTACGTCAAATATCGGGGGCCACCTGCCTCCCTAATTACGTCAAATATCGGGGGCCACCTGCCTCCCTAATTACTTCAAATATCGGTGGCCACCTGCCTCCCTAATTACGTCAAATATCCGGGGCCACCTGCCTCCCTAATTATTTCAAATATTGGGGGCCACCTGCCTCCCTAATTACTTCAAATATCGGAGGCCACCTGCCTCCCTAATTACGTCAAATATAGAGGGCCACCTGCCTCCCTAATTACTTCAAATATCGGTGGCCACCTGCCTCCCTAATTACTTCAAATATCGAGCGCCACCTGCCTCCCTAATTACGTCAAATATCGGGGGCCACCTGCCTCCCTAATTACGTCAAATATCGGGGGCCCCCTGCTTCCCTAATTACTTCAAAAATCGGGGGTCACCTGCGTCCATAATTACTTCAAATAACGGAGGCCATCTGCCTCCCTAATTACTTCATATAGCGGGGGCCACCTGCCTCCCTAAAACTTCAAATATCGGGGGCCACCTGCCACTCAAATTACTTCAAATATCGGGGCCACCTCCCTCCCTAGTTACTTCAAATATCAGGGGGCCACCAGCATCCATAATTATTTGAAATTTCGGGGGCCACCGGACTCGCTAATTACTTCAAATATCGGGGGCCACCTGCCTTACTAATTACATCAAATATCGGGGGCCACCTGCCTTACTAATTACTTCAAAGATTGGGGGCCACCTGCCTCCCTAATTACTTCAAAGATTGGGGGCCAACTGCCTCACTAATTACATCAAATATCGGGGGCCACCTGCCTTCGTAATTACTTCAAGTATCGGGAGCCACCTGCCTCCCTAATTACGTCAAATATCGGGGGCCTCATGCCTCCCTAATTACGTCAAATATCGGGGGACACCTGCCTCTGTAATTACTTCAAGGATCGGGGTCCACCTGCCTTCCTAATTACGTCAAATATCGGGGCCACCTCCCTCCCTAGTTACTTCAAATATCAGGGGGCCACCTGCATCCATAATTATTTGAAATTTCGGGGGCCACCGGACTCCCTAATTACTTCAAATATCGGGGGCCACCTGCCTCAATAATTATGTCAAATATCGGGAGCCTCCTGCTTCCCTAATTATGTCAAATATCGGGGGCCACCTGCCATCCAAATTACTTCAAATATCGGGGGCCACCTGCCTCCATAATTATGTCAAATATTGGGGCCAAACCGCCTCCCGTTTTACTTCAAATGTCGGGGACCAACTGCCTCCCTAATTATGTCAAATATCGGGGACCACCTGCCTCCCTAATTACGACAAATATCGGGGGCCACCTGCCTCCCCAATTACTTCAAATATCGGGGGCCACCTGCCTCCCTAATTATGTTAAATATCGTGAGCCACCTTGCGCCCTAATTACTTCAAATATCGGGGGCCACCTGCCACCCTAATTACATTGAATATCGGGGGCCACCTGCCTCCCTCATTACGTCAAATATCGGGGGCCACCTGCCACCCTAATTACATTGAATATCAGGGGCCACCTGCCATCCAAATTACATCAAATATCGGGGGCCAACTGCCCCCCTAATTACTTCAAATATCAGGGGGCCACCTGCCTCCCTAATTACTTCAAATATCGAGAGCCACCTGCCTCCCTATTTACGTCAAATATCGGACACCACCTGCCTCCCTAATTACTTCAAATATCGGGGGCCACATGCCTCCCTAATTATGTCAAATATTGGGGGCAAACTGCCTCCCTTATTACTTCAAATGTCGGGGACCAACTGCCTCCCTTATTACTTCAAATGTCGGGGACCAACTGCCTCCCTAATTACGACAAATATCGGGGGCCACCTGCCTCCCCAATTACTTCAAATATCGGGGGCCACCTGCCTCCCTAATTACTTCAAATATCGGGGACCACCTGCCTTACTAATTACTTCAAATATCAGGGGCCACCTGCCACCCTAATTACTTTCAAAGATTGGGGGACACCTGCCTCTGTAATTACTTCAAGGATCGGGGTCCACCTGCCTTCTTAATTACATCAAATATCGGGGACCACCTTTCTCCCTAATTACGTCAAATATCGGGGGCCACCTTTCTCCCTAATTACGTCAAATATCGGGGGCCACCTGCCTCCCTAATTACGTCAAATATAGAGGGCCACCTGCCTCCCTAATTACTTCAAATATCGGTGGCCACCTGCCTCCCTAATTACTTCAAATGTCGGGGGCCACCTGCCTCCCTAATTACTTCAAATATCGGTGGCCACCTGCCTCCCTAATTACTTCAAATGTCGGGGGCCACCTGCCTCCCTAATTACTTCAAATATCGGGGGCCACCTGCCTCCCTAATTACGTCAAATATCGGGGGCCACCTGCCTCCCTAATTACTTCAAATATCGGTGGCCACCTGCCTCCCTAATTACTTCAAATATTCGGGGCCACCTGCCTCCCTAATTATTTCAAATATTGGGGGCCACCTGCCTCCCTAATTACGTCAAATATCGGGGGCCACCTGCCTCCCTAATTACTTCAAATATCGAGCGCCACCTGCCTCCCTAATTACGTCAAACATCAGTGGCCCCCTGCTTCCCTAATTACTTCAAAAATCGGGGGTCACCTGCGTCCATAATTACTTCAACTGTCGGGGGCCACTTGCCTCCCAATTATGTCAAATATCGGGGGCCACCTGCCTCACTAAATAATTCAAGTATCGGGGGCCACCTGCCTCACTAATTACTACAAATATCGGGGGACACCTGCTTCCCGAATTACTAAAAATATCGGGGCCACCTGCCTCCCTAATTACGGCAAATACCGGGAGCCACCTGCCTCCCTAATTACTTCAAATATCGGGGGCTACCGGCCTCCCAATTACTTCAAATATCGGGGTCCACCAGCCTCACTAATTACTACAAATATTGGTGTCCACGTGCCTCACTAATTACTTCAAGTATTGGGGGGCACTGGCCTCCCTAATTACTTCAAATATCGGGGTCCACCTGCATCCCTAATTATGTCAAATATCAGGGGCCACCTGCCTCCCTAATTACTTCAAATATTGGGGGGCACATGCCTCCCCAATTATACAAATATCGGGGGCCATCTGCCTCCCTAATTACTCCAAATATCGGGAGCGACCTGCCTCCCTAATTATTACAAATATCGGGGGCCACCTGCCTTCCTAATTACTACAAATATCGGGGGCCATCTGCCTCCCTAATAACTATAAATGTTGTGGGCCACCTGCCTCCCTAATTATGTCAAATATCGGGGGCACCTGCCTCCCTAATTACTAAAAATATCGGTGCCACCTGCCTCCCTAATTACTTCAAATATCGGGGGCCACCTGCCTCCCCAATTACTTCAAATATCGGGATCCACCAATTCCCTAATTACTTCAAATATCGGGGGCCACCTGCCCCACTAATTACTACAAATATCAGTGTCCATGTTTCTCCCTAATTACTTCAAATATTGGGGGGCACTAGCCTCCCTAATTAATACAAATGTCGGGGACCACCTGCCTCCCGAATTACTACAAATATCGGGGGCCACCTGCCTCCCCAACTACTTCAAATATCGGGGGCCACATGCCTCACTAATTACTACAAATATTGGTGTCCACGTGCCTCCCTAATTACTTCAAATATTGGGGGGCACTAGCCTCCCTAATTATGTCAAATATCGGGGGCCACCTCCCTCCCGACTTACTTCAAATATCGGGGGCCACCTGCCTCCCTAATTATTACAAATATCGGGGGCCACCTGCCTCCCCAATTACTTCAACTGTCGGGGGCCACCTGCCTACCTAATAACTACAAATATCGGGGGCCACCTGCCTCCACAATTATTTCAACTTTCATGGGCCACCTGCCTCCCTAATTACTCCAAATATCGGGGGCCACCTGCCTCCACAATTATTTCAACTTTCATGGGCCACCTGCCTCCCTAATTACTTCAAATATCGGGGGGCCATCTGCATCCATAATTATTTGAAATATCGGGGGCCACCTGCCACCCTAATTACTTCAAATATCAGGAGCCTCCTGCCTCCCTAATTATGTCAAATATCGGGACCCGGCTGACTCACTAAAACTTTAAATATCGGGGCCACCTGCCCCTCTAATTACTTCTATTGGGGGGGCCACTTGCATCCATAATTATTTGAAATATCGGGGGCCACCTGACTCCCATTTATGTCAAATATCGGACGCCACCTGCCTCTCTAATTAATTCAAATATCGGAGCCACCTGCCTCACTAATTACTACAAGTATTGGGGGCCACCTGCCTCCTTATTTATGTCAAATATTGGGGGCTACCTGCCTCCCAAATTACTTCAAATATCGGGGGCCTCATGCCTCCCTAATCATGTCAACTATCGGGAGCCAGCTGCCTTCCTAAAACTTCAAATATCGGGGACCACCTGCCTCGCTAATTATGTCAAATATCGGGGGCCACCTGCCTCCCTAATTATGTCAAATATCGGGATCCTCCTGCCTCCCTAATTATGTCAAATATCGGGGGTCTCCTGCCTCCCTAAATACGTCAAGTATCGGGGGCCACCTGCCTCCCTAATTACTACAAATATCCGGGCCCACCTGCCTCATTAATTACGTCAAATATCGGATGCTACCTGCTTCCCTAATTATGTCAAATATCGGGGGCCTCCTGCCTCCCTAATTGCATCAAATATCGGGGGCCTCCACCCTCCCTAAATACTTCAAGTATCGGGGGCCACCTGCCTCCCTAATTACGTCAAATATCGGACGCCACCTGCCTCCCTAATTGCATCAAATATCAGGGGCCACCTACATCCCTAATTACTTCAAGTATCGGGGGCCACCTTCCTCCCTAATTACTACAAATATTGGGGGCTACCTGCCTCCCTAATTATTACAAATATCGGGGGCCACCTGCCTCCCTAATTACTTCAAGTATTGGGTGCCACCGGCCTCCCTAATTACCACAAGTATCGGGGCTCGCCTGCCTCCCTAATTGCTTCAAATATCGGGGGCCACCTGCCTCCCCAATTACTACAAATATCGGGGGCCACCTGCCTCCCTAATAACTACAAATATCGGGGGCCACCTGCCTCCCTAATAACTACAAATATCGGGGGCCACCTGCCTCCCTAAGGATGTCCAATATCGGGGGCCACCTCCCTCCCTAATTACTACAAGTATCGGGGGCCACCTTCCTCCCTAATTATTACAAATATCAGGGGCCACCTGCCTCCCTAATTACGTCAAGTATTGGGTGCCATCTGCCTCCCTAATTACCATAAATATCGGGGCTCGCTGGCCTCCCTAATTGCTTCAAATATCGGGGGCCACCTGCCTCTCCAATTACTACAAATATCGGGGGCCACCTGCCTCCCTAATAACTACAAATATCGGGGGCCACCTGCCTCCCTAATTATGTCAAATATCAGGGGCCACCTGCCTCCCTAATTACTCCAAATATCGGGGGCCACCTGCCTCCCTAATTACTTCAAATATCGGGGGCCACCTGCCTCCCTAATTACTTCAAATATCGGGGGCCACCTGCCTCCCTAATTACTTCAAATATCAGGGGGCCATCTGCATCCATAATTATTTGAAATATCGGGGGCCACCTGCCACCCTAATTACTTCAAATATCAGGAGCCTCCCGCCTCCCTAATTATGTCAAATATCGGGACCCGGCTGCCTGACTAAAACTTTAAATATCGGGGCCACCTGCCCCTCTAATTACTTCAACTGGGGGGGCCTCCTGCCTCCATAAATGCATCAAATATCAGGGGCCTCCTCCCTCCCTAAATACTTCAAGTATCGGGGGCCACCTGCCTACCTAATTACTACAAATATTGGGGCCACCTGCCTCCCTAATTACGACAAATATCCGGGGCCACCTGCCTCACTAATTACGTCAAATATCGGACGCCAGCTGCCTCCCTAATTACTCCAAATATCGGGGGCCACCTTCCTCCCTAAGGATGTCCAATAACGGGGGCCACCTACCTCCCTAATTACTACAAATATTGGGGGCTACCTGCCTCCCTAATTACTACAAATATCAGGGGCCACCTGCCTCCCCAATTACTACAAATATCGGGGGCCATCTTTCTCCCTAATTACTACAAATATCGGGAGCTACCTGCCTCCCTAATTATTACAAATATCGGGGGCCACCTGCCTCCCTAATTACGTCAAGTATTGGGTGCCACCTGCCTCCCTAATTACCATAAATATCGGGGCCCGCTGGCCTCCCTAATTGCTTCAAATATCGGGGCCACATGCCTCTCCAAATACTACAAATATCGGGGGCCACCTGCCTCCCTAATAACTACAAATATCGGGGGCCACCTGCCTCCACAATTATTTCAACTTTCATGGGCCACCTGCCTCCCTAATTACGTCAAGTATTGGGTGCCACCTGCCTCCCTAATTACCATAAATATCGGGGCCCGCTGGCCTCCCTAATTGCTTCAAATATCGGGGGCCACCTGCCTCCCTAATTACTCCAAATATCGGGGGCCACCTGCTTCCCGAATTACTTCAAATATCGGGGTCCACCAGCCCCCTAATTACTTCAACTATCGGGGGCCACCTGCCTCACTAATTACTACAAATATCGGTGTCCGCGTGGCTCCCTATTTACTTCAACTACCCTCCCTAATTATGTCAAATATCAGGGGGCCAACTGCATCCATAATTATTTGAAATATCGGGGGCCACCTGCCTCCCTAATTACTTCAAATATCAGGAGCCTCCTGCCTCCCTAATTATGTCGAATATCGGGACCCAGCAGCCTCACTAAAACTTTAAATAGCGGGGCTACCTGCCCCTCTAATTACTTCAATTGGGGGGCCACCTGCCTCCCTAATTACTTCAAATATCGGGGGCGTCCCGCCTTCCTAATTATGTCAAATATCGGGACCCGGCTGCCTCACTAAAACTTTAAATATCGGGGCCACCTGCCCCTCTAATTACTTCTATTGGGGGGGCCACTTGCATCCATAATTATTTGAAATATCGGGGGGCCACGTGCCACCCATTTATGTCAAATATCGGACGCCACCTGCCTCTCTAATTACTTCAAATATCGGAGGCCACCTGCCTCACTAATTACTACAAGTATTGGGGGCCACCTGCCTCCCTAATTATGTCAAATATCGGGGTCACCCGCCTCCCTAATTACTCCAAATATTGGGGGCCAACTGCCTACTTAAGTATGTCAAATATTGGGGGCCTCCTGCCTCCCAAATTACTTCAAATATCGGGGGCCACATGCCTCCCTTATTATGTCAACTATCGGGAGCCAGCTGCCTTCCTAAAAGTTCAAATATCGGGGACCACCTGCCTCGCTAATTATGTCAAATATCGGGGGCTACGTGCCTCCCTAATTATGTCAAATATCGGGACCATCCTGCCTCCCTAATTATGTAAAATATCGGGGGTCTCCTGCCTCCCTAAATACTTCAAGTATCGGGGGCCACCTGCCTCCCTAATTACTACAAATGTCCGGGGCCACCTGCCTCACTAATTACGTCAAATATCGGGGGCCACCTACCTCCCTAATTACTACAAATATCGGGGGCCTCCTGCCTCCCTAATGGCATCAAATATCGGGGGCCTCCTCCCTCCCTAAATACTTCAAGTATCGGGGGCCACCTGCCTCCCTAATTACTAGAAATATTGGGGCCACCTGCCTCCCTTATTACTTCAAATATCAGGGGCCACCTGCCTCCCTTATTACGTCAAATATCGGACGCCACCTGCCTCCCTAATTACGTCAAATATCGGGGGCCTCCTGCCTCACTAATTACTTCAAATATCGGGGGCCACCTGCCTCCCTAATTACTTCAAATATCCGGGGCCACCTGCCTCCCTAATTACGTTAAATATTGGACACCTCCTGCCTCCCTAATTACTTCAAGTATCGGGGGCCACCTTCCTCCCTAAGGATGTCCAATATCGGGGGCCACCTGCCTCTCTAATTACTACAAATATCAGGGGCCACCTGCCTCCCCAATTACTACAAATATTGGGGGCCATCTTTCTCCATAATTACTACAAATATCGGGAGCTACCTGCCTCCCTAATTACTTCAAATATCGGGGGCCACCTGCCTCCCTAATTATGTCAAGTATTGGGTGCCACCTGCCTCCCTAATTACCATAAATATCGGGGCTCGCTGGCCTCCCTAATTGCTTCAAATATCGGGGGCCACCTGCCTCTCCAAATACTACAAATATTGGGGGCCACCTGCCTCCCTAATAACTACAAATATCGGGGGCCACCTGCCTCCCTAATTATGTCAAATATCAGGGCCACCTGCCTCCCTAATTACTTCAAATATCGGGGGCCACCTGCCTCCCTAATTACTTCAAATATCGGGGGCCACCTGCCTCCCCAATTACTTCAAATATCGGGGACCACCAGCCCCCTAATTACTTCAACTATCGGGGGCCACCTGCCTCACTAATTACTACAAATATCGGTGTCCACGTGCCTCCCTAATTACTTGAAATATTGGGGGGCACAAGCCTCCCTAATTATGTTAAATATCTGGGGCCACCTGCCTCCCCAATTACTTCAAATATCGGGGGCCTCCCGCCTCCCTAATTATGTCAAATATCGGGACCCGGCTGCCTCACGAAAACTTTAAATATCGGGGCCACCTGCCCCTCCAATTACTTCAATTGGGGGGCCACCTGCATCCATAATTATTTGAAATATCGGGGGCCACGTGCCTCCAATTTATGTCAAATATCTGACGCCACCCGCCTCTCTAATTACTTCAAATATCGGAGGCCACCTGCCTCACTAATTACTACAAGTATTGGGGGCCACCTGCCTCCCTAATTATGTCAAATATCGGGGTCACCCGCCTCCCTAATTACTCCAAATATTGGGTGCCTCCTGCCTCCTTAAGTATGTCAAATATTAGGGGCCTCCTGCCTCCCAAAATACTTCAAATATCGGGGGCCACCTGCCTCCCTGATTATGTCAACTATCGGTAGCCAGCTGCCTTCCTAAAACTTCAAATATCAGAGACCACCTGCCTCCCTAATTATGTCAAGTATCGGGGGCCACCTGCCTCCCTAATTACTACAAATATCGGGGGCTTCCTGCCTCCCTAATTGCATCAAATATCAAGGGCCTCCTCCCTCCCTAAATACTTCAAGTATCGGGGGCCACCTGCCTCCCTAATTACTACAAATATTGGGGCCACCTGCCTCCCTGATTATGTCAAATATCGGGAACCAGCTGCCTCCCTAAAACTTCAAATATCGCGGGCCACCTGCCTCTCTAATTGCTTCAAATATCGGGGGGCACCTGCCTCACTAATTACTACAAATATCGGTGTCCACGTGCCTCCCTAATTACTTCAAATATTGGGGGGCACTAGCCTCCCTAATTATGTCAAATATCAGGGGCCTCTGCCTCCCCAATTCCTTCAAATATCGGGGGCCTCCCGCCTCCCTAATTATGTCAAATGTCGGGACCCGGCTGCCTCACGAAAACTTTAAATATCGGGGCCACCTGCCCCTCTAATTACTTCAATTGGGGGGCCACCTGCCTCCCTAATTACTTCAAATATCAGGAGCCTCCTGCCTCCCTAATTATGTCAAATATCGGGACCCGGCTGCCTCACTAAAACTTTAAATATCGGGGCCACCTGCCCCTCTAATTACTTCAATTGGCGGGCCACCTGCCTCCCTAATTACTTCAAATATCGTGGGGCCACCTGCATCCATAATTATTTGAAATATCCGGGGCCGCCTGCCTCCCTAATTACTTCAAATATCAGGAGCCTCCCGCCTCCCTAATTATGTCAAATATTGGGACCCGGCTGCCTCACCAAAACTTTAAATATTGGGGCCACCTGCCCCTCTAATTACTTTAATTGGCGGGCCACCTGCCTCCCTAATTACTTCAAATATCGGGAGCCTCCTGCCTCCCTAATTATGTCAAATATCGGGACCCGGCTGCCTCACCAAAACTTTAAATATCGGGGTCACCTGCCCGTCTAATTACTTCAATTGGCGGGCCACCTGCCTCCCTAATTACTTCAAATATCGGGGGCCTCCCGCCTCCCTAATTATGTCAAATATCGGGACCCGGCTGCCTCACTAAAACTTTAAATATCGGGGCCACCTGCCGCTCTAATTACTTCAACTGGGGGGCCTCCTGCATCCATAATTATTTGAAATATCGGGGGCCACCTGCCTCCCATTTATGTCAAATATCGGACGCCACCTGCCTCTCTAATTACTTCAAATATCGGAGGCCACCTGCCTCACTAATTACTACAAGTATTGGGGGCCACCTGCCTCCCTAATTATGTCAAATACCTGGACCCGGCAGCCTCACTGAAACTTTAAATATCGGGGCCACCTGCCCCTCTAATTACTTCAATTGGCGGGCCACCTGCCTCCCTAATTACTTCAAATATCGGGGGCCTCCTGCCTCCCTAATTATGTCAAATATCGGGACCCGGCTGCCTCACTAAAACTTTAAATATCGGGGCCACCTGCCCCTCTAATTACTTCAATTGGGGGCTACCTGCCTCCCTAATTACTTCAAATATCGTGGCCTCCCGCCTCCCTAATTATGTCAAATATCGGGTCCCGGCTGCCTCACTAAAGCTTTAAATATCGGGGTCACCTGCCCCTCTAATTACTTCAATTGGGGGGCCACCTGCATCCATAATTATTTGAATTATCGGGGGCCACCTGCCTCCCTAATTATGTCAAATATCGGATGCCACCTGCCTCTCTAATTACTTCAAATATCGGAGGCCACCTGCCTCACTAATTACTACAAGTATTGGGGGCCACCTGCCTCCCTAATTATGTCAAATATTGGGGTCACCCGCCTCCCTAATTACTCCAAATATTGGGTGCCTCCTGCCTCCTTAAGTATGTCAAATATTGGGGGCCTCCTGCCTCCCAAAATACTTCAAATATTGGGGGCCACCTGCCTCCCAGATTATGTCAACTATCGGGAGCCAGCTGCCTTCCTAAAACTTCAAATATCGGGGGCCACCTGCCTCCCTAATTACTACAAATATCGGGGGCTTCCTGCCTCCCTAATTGCATCAAATATCAAGGGCCTCCTCCCTCCCTAAATACTTCAAGTATCGGGGGCCACCTGCCTCCCTAATTACTACAAGTATTGGTGCCACCTGCCTCCCTGATTATGTCAAATATCGGGAACCAGCTGCCTCCCTAAAACTTCAAATATCGCGGGCCACCTGCCTCACTAATTACTACAAATATCGGTGTCCACGTGCCTCCCTAATTACTTCAAATATTGGGGGGCACTAGCCTCCCTAATTATGTCAAATATCAGGGGCCACCTGCCTCCCCAATTCCTTCAAATATCGGGGGCCTCCCGCCTCCCTAATTATGTCAAATGTCGGGACCCGGCTGCCTCACTGAATTTTTAAATATCGGGGCCACCTGCCCCTCTAATTACTTCAATTGGGGGGCCACCTGCCTCCCTAATTACTTCAAATATCAGGGGGCCACCTGCATCCATAATTATTTGAAATATCGGGGGCCTCCTGCCTCCCTAATTACTTCAAATATCGGGGGCCTCCTGCCTCCCTAATTACTTCAAATATCGGGGGCCTCCTGCCTCCCTAATTATGTCAAATGTCGGGACCCGACTGCCTCACTAAAACTTTAAATATCGGGGTCACCTGCCCCTCTAATTACTTCAATTGGGGGGCCACCTGCATCCATAATTATTTGAAATATCGGGGGCCACCTGCCTCTCTAATTACTTTAAATATCGGAGGCCACCTGCCTCCCTAATTACTACAAATATCGGGGGCCACCTGCCTCCCTAATTACTTCAAATATCCGGGGCCCATAATTTCTTTTAAATTGAAAAACCATTTTGTGGTTAGTAAAAATCCACATATACTTTTTGCTTCTATTAAAACCTATATTCAAATTTTAGATCCTCAAGAACACAGAGGTACAGTCAGTACACTCACTCTCCGTACAGTCCATCTCTGGTGCTCAATCTGCTTATTCTCTTGTTTGACAAAATGTGTCATCTGAGCAATTATAAACCCAAATTAAAATGTTACAGTGTAAAAAGTTTGTACAAAGGTATTTGGTAGTAGTTATTGTAGAAAACTTTAAGGATTATAATAGGCTGGAATTTCCAGGAAAGGGAAGTCTTATACACCTGGCTACACCAGTCCTGTTTTTTAATGAAAGAATGGAGCTCCACATTTCTGAACGGGAGATTGAACTCAGGGCTCTCTCAGAAATGGGAAGCCACATTTCCACTGTGACAGTTCTTTCACTGCACAGAGCCTGCCAGAGGAAGGCAGAACATGACCTGTTTTCACAGCAGGCAGCTGCTGGTTTCTCACATTTTAATGTTCCTGACAGCCACTGGTGCTCAGCAGCAACAGCTGCTGTCAAATGGTAAGTTCATAAGGTAGATGTGTGTTAGGGTGCAGGGAGGGGAGGGTGCTAGACTGATAGGAGAAAGGTGCCAGCTAAATGGGGTGCATGTGGGTAGGGTGCAGATATGCAAACCACCTTATGTAGATAAGGTGCCATTTGGATAGGGTGCCAACTGAGTAGAGGTATGGTGCCAAGTGAGTAAGATGCCATGGTACAGGATAACTGTTATGAAGTTGAATGTATGTGCTGTACCTTTAAGAGAGAGTGAATGCTGTTCTGAACTGAGAGCTTCAAGTACCTGTGTACATGACGAGATGGCAGTCTTAAAGTGTACTGGATAATTAAAATATGGAACATTTGGCTATGAAATGAATACTTGAGCTGGTTGCTGTTTTGATAACAATTCAAATTTAACCAATCAGTTTAAATTATGCCCCAGGATAATAAAACCCAATCGAGTTTGAATTTCTTGTTTTGCCAACATCAAACCAATGAGACAATCTGATGTTTGGGATATAAAAATGTCGGCATTTTGAAAATTGGAGACAGAACAACTGCCATCAAGAGAGACACCCACAAAATTAGGAAACATTCTTTACCAAAGGTACCTTTTCATATGAAACATATTCAGAGTGAAAAGAAAGAAGACAACCCAGGGAGATCTTTAGTCAGAAGAAGACAGACACTGAAGACAACAACTGCTGTTTGGTTTTGAAATTAAGTTGATGTAATTTTAATAAGTGTCTTATTGGAACAGCATATTGTTATAGTGTTGGAGGCAGGTAATAAGCAGTTATGAGAAAGGGAGGCTTAGATTTATGAATAGTTGTTGTCTAATATTCACTTTTAGAGTTAAAAATAAATTGATGAGGCGCGAAGAGATCCAACGGTAACGGTGAATGTAAGGGTGGGGACAGGTTTGATACCGGTAGAGAGCTGGGGGTGATGTCACATCTCGAGGGGAAGTTGGGGGCAGGGTGTCAGGTTAGGACTTGGACACTCTTAGGACTCTGGGGTAGATATGGCTAAGATTATGCTTTGGAATACATCCAGCCATGTAATTGGGCATCTATGGTTTTACCAGCTTAACTGCCCTTAATATTATATTACTTCTTAATCAAGTTACCTCCAGTAATGTAGATGAGTTAATGTTTTTACTCTGTTAGTCTTTTTGTTTGTAAACAATATACCTGAAAATCTAATGTATGGATTCCAACATAGCACAGTTCATAGTCAAAGGACAGCCCAAAGAAGAATTGATTAGTTTTTGGTAAAGATGTGAATCGAGATCCCTGAAACGTTTTAAGGAGCCATTTGTTAACACTGGGAGACAGGAACATGTGTATTTTCCCTTTAGAATATGATAGGTGTTTTGGAACATTGTGGCTCACCTCGGCTGCTAAGGTTTATCACAGCTGTGAAGCCATGTGCAGGGTTTTCAGAGCAGATTGTTAATTATTGATTGTACTGAAGCTTTCTTAGTGAGGTGGAGGATTTTCATAAAGAAGATCTCCTTCTCCAGCTTTGGTCACACACAAAAAGAATGCATTTATATTTAGTTTGTGATGTGTTTAATTTTAAAAATCTTTCAGCTGATTGGTGACTGAAGCAGGATGCTGTTAAATAAGATAAGAGCACATGGCATTTGGGGCACAGCACTGGCATGGATAGAGAATTGGCTGCCTGGCAGAAAATAGAGAGTGGTGATAAAGGGGCTTTTTGGGGTATTGCAGCCGGTGACTAGTGGAGTTCTGCAGGTATCAGTGTTGGAACCTTCACATTTTCCATTAACAATCTGGATGACGTAGCTAAGGGCATTGTTGCTAAGTTTACAGATGAGTCGAAGATAGGTGAAGGGACAGGTAGTGGTGAGGGAGTGAGGAGGTTATAGAAGGCCTTACAGAGGTTAGGAGAGTGGGCAAAGAAGTGGCAGATGGAATACAATGTGGAAAAGTGTGAGGATGTGCACTTTGGTAGGAAGAATAGAGACATAGACTATTTTCTAAATGGGGAAAGGCTTCAGAAATCTGAAGTACACATGGTCTTGAGAGTCTTGGTTCAGGATTCCCTTAAGGTTAACATGATCTCCCACCCACAGCTTCCAACCTCATAGTCTGGGAACCCCGCACTGCCCGGTTCTACCTCCTTCCCAAGATCCACAGGCCTGACCACCCTGGCCGACCCATTGTCTCAGCATACTCCTGCCCCACTGAACTCATCTCTACCTACCTCGACACTGTCCTATCCCCCCTAGTCCAGGAACTCCCCACATACATTCGAGACACCACCCATGCCCTCCACCTCCTCCAAGACTTCTGTTTCCCCGGCCCCCGACGCCTCATCTTCACCATGGATATCCAATCCATCTACACCTCCATCCGCCATGACCAGGGCCTCCAAGCCCTCCGTTTTTTCCTCTCCAGACGTTCCCAACAGTACCCCTCCACCGACACTCTCATTCGTTTGGCCGAACTGGTCCTCACCCTTAACAATTTCTCCTTTGAATCCTCCCACTTCCTCCAGACCATAGGGGTAGCCATGGGCACACGTATGGGCCCCAGCTATGCCTGTCTCTTTGTTGGCTACGTAGAGCAGTTGATCTTCCGTAATTACACCGGCAGCACTCCCCACCTCTTCCTCCGCTACATTGATGACTGCATTGGCGCCACCTCGTGCTCCCGCGAGGAGGTTGAGCAATTCATCAACTTCACCAACACATTCCACCCTGACCTTAAATTTACCTGGACCATCTCTGACACCTCCCTCCCCTTCCTGGACCTCTCCATCTCCATCAGTGACAACCGACTTGACACTGACATTTTCTACAAACCCACCGACTCCCACAGCTACCTGGATTACATCTCTTCCCACCCTACCTCTTGCACAAATGCCATCCCGTATTCCCAATTCCTCCGCCTCCGCTGTATCTGCTCCCAGGAGGAGCAGTTCCACCATAGAACACACCAGATGGCCTCCTTCTTTAGAGACCGCAATTTCCCTTCCCACGTGGTTAAAGATGCCCTCCAACGCATCTTGTCCACATCCTGCACCTCCGCTCTCAGACCCAACCCCTCCAACCGCAACAAGGACAGACCTCCCCTGGTGCTCACCTTCCACCCTACCAACCTTCGCATAAACCAAATCATCCGCCGACATTTCCGCCACCTCCAAACAGACCCCACCACCAGGGATAAATTTCCCTCCCCACCCCTCTCCGCCTTCCGCAAAGACCGTTCCCTCCGTGACTACCTGGTCAGGTCCACTCCCCCCTACGACCCACCCTCCCATCCTGGCACTTTCCCCTGCCACCGCAGGAACTGTAAAACATGCGCCCACACCTCCTCCCTCACCTCTATCCAAGGCCCTAAAGGAGCCTTCCACATCCATCAAAGTTTTACCTGCACATCCACTAATATCATTTATTGTATCCGTTGCTCCCGATGCGGTCTCCTCTACATTGGGGAGACTGGGCGCCTCCTAGCAGAGCGCTTTAGGGAACATCTCCGAGACACCCGCACCAATCAATCAAACCGCCCCGTGGCTCAACATTTCAACTCCCCCTCCCACTCTGCTGAGGATATGGAGGTGCTGGGCCTCCTCCACCGCCGCTCCCTCACCACCAGACGCATGGAAGAAGAACGCCTCATCTTCCGCCTCAGAACACTTCAGCCCCAGGGCATCAATGTGGATTTCAACTGCTTCCTCATTTCCCCTTCCCCCATCTCATCCTAGTTTCTAACCTCCAGCAACATGATCCCCTTGACTTGTCCAGACTTGTCCGACCTGCCCAGCTCCTTTTCCACCTATCCACTCCACCCTCTCCTCCCTGACCTATCACCTTCATCTCCTCCCCCACTGACCTATTGTACTCTATGCTACTCTATCCCCACCCCCACCCTCCTCTGGCTTATCTCTCCACGCTTCAGGCTCTCTGCCTTTATTCCTGATGAAGGGCTTTTGCCCGAGACGTCGATTTTGCCTGTCCTCGGATGCTGCCTGAATTGCTGTGCTCTTCCAGCACCACTGATCCAGAATCTGGTTTCCAGCATCTGCAGTCATTGTTTTTACCTCGTTGATTTTAACCCTACTGCGAATCCTCTTGCAAGGATGCCTGCCTTGAAGAAGTTTTCCTCCTCTCTCTACAAGAATCTCAGGGAGTCTTTCTCCCACTGCAACTCCCAGGTCATTTCCTCAGCACTGAAGCTCTTCAACCATGTCCTGAAACAAACTTGCTATCACAGCCACATTTGCTTCCTCAGTGCCTGTCTCCGTAACCAACTCATCCCACACGGACTCCGGACCACCTTTAAACCAGCAGAGTTCGGACCCAAACAGGACAAACAGTACAGACTACAGATTCAAAAACACCAGCAACAGTTCTCCTTCAAGATCCTCCGCTCCACGCTTGCAGCAATGCGCCGGCACCTAACCTCTCTACAGTCTGCCCTGCCTCAGCTGAGGACCACACTCTCTCAGAATTGCAAAGGACCCACTCTGTACTACATCCTCAGGAGAATCCATACTCTCAATAAACAGTATTTCAATTCCATCTCAAACATCAAAAACTGTAAGTACAATAAACTTTTATCTAGCCACCTCCATAACCAGCGTTCCTCGAACATTCCAGAAGATTCCCCTGGCCTCGGAAACACCATTAGCCATGCGGCTGATGCAGCTACCACCCCCACGCTGATTGATGATGTCACTTCTGCCCCCATCATGGCCACTCCCACAGCCAGTTCCGGCCCTCACATCATCGCCGATGCCACACGCTCAGTGACTTCCACCACCCCTACTGTCGTGTCTGCCACCACTTCCGCGCCCACCAGCGCCACTCACCTGCATTCTGCTGACACGCCCCCCACAGACCCCACTGTCACTATCCCCACCCCCCAGAACCCCGAGGGGAACACTACCCCTGCTCATGACTCTACCCCCATTCCCCCCACCATCACACCCACTCCAGGTACTGGCTCCGACCCCACTCCCAGCTCTACACCCATACCAGCTCCCAGCTCCCAGCCCTGCCGTGTTTTCACCATCCCTCCAGACCTCCCCCTCACTGAGGACGAACGATCAGTCCTCAGCAAAGGTCTCACCTTCATCCCCTTCCGTCCACGCATCAATGAATTTAATACATGCCGTGACATCGAACAATTCTTCCATCGCCTCCGCCTCCGAGCTTACTTTCACAATCAGGATTCCCGCCCACCTTCTGAGGACCCCTTCGCCCACCTCCAACACACTGCATCCACCTGGACACCCCGCGCTGGCCTATTACCTGCCCTCGACCTCTTCATTTCCAACTGCCGCCGGGACATTAACCGCCTCAACCTGTCGACCCCCCTACCCCACTCCAACCTCTCACCCTCACAACGCGCAGCCCTCCAATCCCTCTGCTCCAATCCTGACCTCACCATCAAGCCAGCAGACAAAGGGGGCGCAGTGGTAGTCTGGCGCACTGACCTCTACATCGCTGAAGCCAAACGCCAACTCGAGGACACCTCTTCCTACCGCCCCCTTGACCATGACCCCACCCCCCATCACCAAACCATCATCTCCCAGACCATACAGAACCTCATCACCTCAGGAGATCTCCCACCCACAGCTTCCAACCTCATCATCCGGGAACCCCGCACTGCCCAGTTCTACCTCCTTCCCAAGATCCACAAGCCTGACCACCCTGGCCGACCCATTGTCTCAGCATACTCCTGCCCCACTGAACTCATCTCTACCTACGTCGACACTGTCCTATCCCCCCTAGTCCAGGAACTCCCCACATACGTTCGAGACACCACCCACGCCCTCCACCTCCTCCTAGACTTCCGTTTCCCCGGCCCCCGACGCCTCATCTTCACCATGGATATCCAATCCATCTACACCTCCATCCGCCATGACCAGGGCCTCCAAGCCCTCCGTTTTTTCCTCTCCAGACGTTCCCAACAGTACCCCTCCACCGACACTCACATTCGTTTGGCCGAACTGGTCCTCACCCTTAACAATTTCTCCTTTGAATCCTCCCACTTCCTCCAGACCATAGGGGTAGCCATGGGCACACGCATGGGCCGCAGCTATGCCTGTCTCTTTGTTGGCTACGTAGAACAGTTGATCTTCTGTAATTACACCGGCAGCACTCCCCACCTCTTCCTCCGCTACATTGATGACTGCATTGGCGCCACCTCGTGCTCCCGCGAGGAGGTTGAGCAATTCATCAACTTCACCAACACATTCCACCCTGACCTTAAATTTACCTGGACCATCTCTGACACCTCCCTCCCCTTCCTGGACCTCTCCATCTCCATCAGTGATGACCGACTTGACACTGACATTTTCTACAAACCCACCGATTCCCACAGCTACCTGGATTACACCTCTTCCCACCCTACGTCTTGCAAAAATGCCATCCCGTATTCCCAATTCCTCCGCCTCTGCCGTATCTGCTCCCAGGAGGAGCAGTTCCACCATAGAACACACCAGATGGCCTCCTTCTTTAGAGACCGCAATTTCCCTTCCCACGTGGTTAAAGATGCCCTCCAACGCATCTTGTCCACATCCCGCACCTCCGCCCTCAGACCCAACCCCTCCAACCGCAACAAGGACAGGCCGCCCCTGGCGCTCACCTTCCACCCTACCAACCTTCGCATAAACCAAATCATCCGCCGACATTTCCGCCACCTCCAAACAGACCCCACCACCAGGGATATATTTCCCTCCCTACCCCTCTCCGCCTTCCGCAAAGACCGTTCCCTCCGTGACTACCTGGTCAGGTCAACTCCCCCCTACGACCCACCCTCCCATCCTGGCACTTTCCCCTGCCACCGCAGGAACTGTAAAACCTGCGCCCACACCTCCTCCCTCACCTCTATCCAAGGCCCTAAAGGAACCTTCCACATCCATCAAAGTTTTACCTGCACATCCACTAATATCATTTATTGTATCCGTTGCTCCCGATGCGGTCTCCTCTACATTGGGGAGACTAGGCGCCTCCTAGCAGAGCGCTTTAGGGAACATCTCCGAGACACCCGCACCAATCAACCAAACCGCCCCGTGGCTCAACATTTCAACTCCCCCTCCCACTCTGCCGAGGATATGGAGGTGCTGGGCCTCCTCCACCGCCGCTCCCTCACCACCAGACGCATGGAAGAAGAACGCCTCATCTTCCGCCTCGGAACACTTCAGCCCCAGGGCATCAATGTGGATTTCAACAGCTTCCTCATTTCCCCTTCCCCCACCTCATCCTAGTTTCTAACCTCCAGCAACATGATCCCCTTGACTTGTCCAGACTTGTCCGACCTGCCCAGCTCCTTTTCCACCTATCCACTCCACCCTCTCCTCCCTGACCTATCACCTTCATCTCCTCCCCCACTGACCTATTGTACTCTATGCTACTCTATCCCCACCCCCACCCTCCTCTAGCTTATCTCTCCACGCTTCAGGCTCTCTGCCTTTATTCCTGATGAAGGGCTTTTGCCCGAAACGTCGATTTTGCCTGTCCTCGGATGCTGCCTGAATTGCTGTGCTCTTCCAGCACCACTGATCCAGATGCTAGTTTCATTGGCAGTTATGAAGGCAAATGCAACGTTAGCACTCACTTCAAGAGAGCTAGAATTCAAGAACAGGGATGTACTGCAGAGTCTGTGTAAAGCTTTGGTCATGCCTCATTTGGAATATTGTGAGCAGTTTCATGTCCTGTATCTAAGCAAGGATGTGCTGGCATTGGAAGAGATTCAGAGAAGGTTTACAAGAATGTTCCTGGGGATGAAGGGCTTATCACATGATGAGCAGTCGAGGACTCTGTGTCTTTCCTTGAGGGTGTATCTCAGTGAAATTTTAAGAATACTGACAGGCCTGGATAGAGTAGATGTGGAGAAGTTGTTTCCATGCATAGGAGAGGCCAGGATCCCAGGGAACAGTCTCAGAGTGGAGGGATAACCCTTTCGAACTGAGGTGAGGAGAAAGTTCTTCAGCCAGAGAGTGATGAATCTATGGAACTCATTGCCACAGAGGGCTATGGAGGCCAAGTCATTGGATGAATTTAAGGCAGACGTAAAATAGTTCTTAATTGGTAAGGCGATCAAGCATTACAGGGAGAATGAGTTTGAGAAACATATCAGTGATGATCAAATAGTGGAGCAGACCTGATGGGACAATTGGCTTATTTCTGCTCCTATATCTTATGGTCTTATGATCTTACGGACATCACTTCCCCTCCCCCCACCTTATCTCAGTTCCAACCTTCCAGCTCAACACCGCCCTCATGAGCTGTCCCACCTGTCCAGCTTCCTTTCCACCTACCCACTCCACTCTCCTCTCTGACCTAACACCATTACCCCCATCTCCATCTATCTATTGACTCTCAGCTATCTTCATTCCAGCCCCCGGCCCCCCACCTCCCACCCCACACCCCCCACCTCTCCACCCCTCGAGACTCCCAGCCCCATTCCAGATGAAGGGCTTTTGCTGGAAACGTCAATTCTCCTGCTCCACAGATGCTGCCTGACCTGCTGTGCATTTCCAGCACCACACTCTCGACTGCAGTCAGAAAGAAAACAAGACAGGGTTATTGAAAAGATGAAAGAAAAAAATGATACATATAAAAGCCTGATAAATTCTGATGTTTCAATATTTATTTCTGACTGACTGTCCTGCTACTCCAGTGACTCAGAGCCATGATTCTTGCTGCTGCTTTCTATCCGAGTCTTTCTGCTGTATGGTCACAATGAGGATGGTCACTGAAACTATTGTCCATCTCTCTCCCTCACTCAGACTGACAGAATGAACAATGAACAGTCGGTGTGTACACTCTCCCCAGTAGAAGTGAGCACTGTACCTTTGGGAGTCCTGCTGCATGTTTCATCTGCTCCCCACCAACTGAAGCAGTCTGCCCATGGCAGGGGTGATTGGAAGGAAGCAAACAGGTAGTACAGACTGTAGCCAACGATGCAGTTGTACGAAATGTTGGATATTGTAATCAGAAGCATCATAGCAATCCCCACACCTGAAAACAGAAGAAAGAACAAGGGTGTCTGGTTTGTGAATTATTGATTTAAAATAATGTATTTGACATGCATTTGGCTGGTCATTCAACCAAATTGGATTTTCTTTCAGTGAGCACAGGACAGAACAGGGAGACTGCCCTGGCTGACCACACCTTTGGGGAAATATCGGTTTTGTTTAATCGATTAGGTTGGCTGCTTCAACATTCAGTGTCCGACAGTAAAGATTTCAAAGGCTCTTTGTATTAAACAGGAAATGTTAATTATGTTATAGTTCTATGTCAAGATTACAAGACTGATGTTCCTTGTCTACACCTTTATACGCCCTCTCACTAATTCTTTAGGACACCATTATCATTGTGAGTGGTGATAATCACACATGCCCAGTCTTAGGCCATAAGATCATAATATATAGGAGCAGAATTAGGCCATTCATCCCACTGAGTCTGCTCTGCCATTCAGTCATGGCTGATATATTTTTGAACATCATTCTCTTGAGTTCTCCCCATAACTCTTGAACCCCTTACCACCAAGAACCTATCTATCTCTGTCTTGAGTATACTCAATGACTTGGCCTCCACAACCTGCTGCATCAATGAGTTCTACAGAGTCACCACCCTCTGGCTGTGGACATCCCTCTTTATCTCAGTTCTGATGAGTTGTCTCTTCAACTTGAGGCTGTTCCCTCATGTCCCGTCTCTCCTACTAGTGGAAACATCTTCTCCAAGTCTACTCTATTCAGACCATTCATTATTCTGTAAATGTCATTATTCTGTAAATCCTTCTAGGCTCCATTGAGTCCTTAACTGTTCCTTATTTGACAATCCCTTCATCCCTGGGATCATTCTTGTAAACCTCCTCTGGACCCCTCCAAGGCCAGAACATCCTCTCTGAGACATTAAGTCCAAACATTTTCATATATTTCAAATGCTGTCTGACCAGAGCCTTATACAACTTCAATAGCACATCTCTGCTCTTATATCCTAGCCCTCTTGAAATGAATGTTAACTCTGTATTTGCCTTCCTAACTGCCAACTGAACCTGCGTGTTAACTTTAAGGGAATCCTAAACTCCTACCCTTTATGTTTCGGTTTTCCAAAGCCTTTCCCCAGTTTGAAAATAATCTTTGTTTCTATTCTTCTTACCAAATTGCATAACCTTCATACTTTCCCACCCTGTATTCCATCTGCCACTTCTTTGCCCACACTCCTCACTACTGTAAGTACTTCTGCAGCCTCCCCACTTCCTCAGCCCTTCCTGTCCCTCTACCAATCTTTGCGACAACTACAAACGTAGCAACGATGCCCCCAGTACCTTTGTCCAGATTGTTAATGTATAATGTTGTGGTCCCAACAGTCCTTGTGGAACTGGTGGATTTATCCCTAATCTCTGCCCTCTGCCAGTCAGCCAATTCTCTATCAATGTCAGGACCTTGCCCCTAATACCAACAGCTTTGATCATATTTAGCAGCTTCATACATGGCTCCTGATTAAAGGCCTTCTGGAAACTCAAATAGATCATATCCATTGGTTCTCCTTCGTCTAACCTGCTCGTTCGCTCCTTAAAGAATTTTAACAGATGTTAGACATGACCTCCCCTTGATGAAGCTGTGCTGACTAAGCCTATTTTACCTTGCACTTCCAAACTCTCCACAGTCTCATTCTTAATAATAGATGATAAAATCCTATAAATAATCAAGGTCAGACTAACTGGCTTATAGTTTCCTCCCTTCTGCCTCCTTACCTTCCTAAATAGGGATGTTACATTAGCCATTTTCCAGTTCTCAGGTACCTTCTCTGACTCCAGTGATTCCTGACTGATTGCCACCAGTGCTCCTCCAATCTCCTTAGCTATCGCCTTCAGAACTGTGAAGTGTAGTCCATCTGATCCAGCTGAATTACCCACCTACAGATCTTGCAGCTTCCTCAGCACCTACCCCACAGGGATGGCCCCTACACTCACCTCTGCCTCCTGACTCTTGACACCCTGCCACACTAATGGTGTCTTCCACCAGTGAAGACTGATGCAAAGTCCCTATTCACTTCCTTCACCATTTCTTTGTTCCCCATTACTACTTTCCCAGCCTCATTTTCTAAAGGTCCAATGTCTACTCTTGCCTCTTTCTGACCTTTTATGCATCTAAAGGAACTCTTGCAATCTTCTTTTATATTACAACTTGCCTACCATCATATTTCATCTTCTTCCCCCTTATTGCTTTTGTAGATATCCTCTGCTGGTTTTTAACTGCCTCCAAATTTTTAGACTTCCCACTAATTTTCACCACATTGGATGCTTTTCCTTTTGATTTTATGCTATTCCTGACTTCCCTTGTCTGCCGTGGTTGCCTCATCCTCCCTTTACTATGTTTCTTCTTCCTTGGGATGAATTTCTGTTTTGCCCCTCAAACTACCCCCAGAAACTCCTGCTATTGCTGTCCTCCCTGTTATGGTTCCCTTCCAATCAACTCAGGCCAGATCCTCGCTCATGGCTTTATGGTTATATTGACTCAATTGTAAAACCCTTACACCTGATTCCTGCTTCTGCATCTCAAACTGACGGGTGAATTTTATCATATTATGGTCATTGCCCCCGAGGGATCCTTAACCTTAAGCTCCTTAATCAGGTTTACCTCATTACACAGCACCAAATCCAGAATTGCCTGTCCCCTGGAGGACTCTATCACAAGTTGCTCCAACAAACCACCTCATAGACATTCAGAAAATCCCTTTTCCTGGGATCCCCTACCAACTTGATTTTCCTCGTCCACTTGTATATTGAAGACTCCCATGATTATTGTAATTGTACATTGTTTTTTACATGCCTTTTCTATCTCCTGATCTATTTTCTCTCCCATATCATGACTACTGCTGTGAGGCCTGGACACAACTCTCGTCAGGGTCATTTTTCCTTTCACCGAACTCTCAATTGTCCAACTCCATGACAATTTCAGCTTTCATTTTGTCCCTGGTTAAACCCAATTCTAATTTAGTTGCTTTTAATTCAAAAAGTGTGTCCTTCCTCTGTCTTTGCAAACTTTCTTGGCAAATTTGGGAAGTATCTTCAAACCCCAGAACCTCTTTAGCAATCTTAAGAGCCATTTCTTGTACTTTTAATTTAACCAACCACAATTAACCAAAATTAAACAAATTGTCTCACCTATCTTTTATTTAAAGAACTAGGACACTAATTGGCAAGTGTTTAAATCTGCTGGGATCTTTCATACCCCAAGTCTGTCTAAATCTCAGACTGGATCTGCCCAAACCTGGCCAAATCTCAGACCTAAGCCCCCAAACTGTTACAACACAGCAGTGAACCCTTCTGTTAATTAAACCAAACACACAGAAAAGCTCACCTCACCTCGTAATCTATTAAAATATAAGTGACAGAGATATGATTGCAGTAGGCCCAGAGCGGGGACTCCTGGTGTTACTAAGGCAGCAACGGAGCAAGAGACTACTGGTTGGAATCATGGGAAGCCCAGCGTGGGAACTCCTGGTGGTGGGGTTAGTGTGGGTTCAGTTCGGGACCTGGCATTGGAGGCAGTGGTGAGATGACCCCAGCAGCGAAGAGATGGCGCTTGAAGAATGGTGACTCCTATAATAGCGGGCCCAGTGCAGACAGCTGCAAGGCAGTGGAGATGGGCGAGTGACACAGTTAGACAATAGACAATAGACAATAGACAATAGGTGCAGGAGTAGACCATTCAGCCCTTCGAGCCTGCACCGCCATTCAATATAATCATGGCTGATCATTCCTAATCAGTATCTTGTTCCTGCCTTATCTCCATAACCCTTGGTTCCACTATCTTTGAGAGCTCTATCCAACTCCTTCTTAAATGAATCCAGAAAGTGGGCCTCCACTGCCCCCTGTGGCAGAGCATTCCACACAGCCACCACTCTCTGGGTGAAGAAGTTTCTCCTGAGCTCTGTCCTAAATGATCTACCCCGTATTTTTAACCTGTGTCCTCTGGTTTGGCACTCACCCATCAGTGGAAATATGTTTCCTACTGCCAGAGTGTCCAATCCTTTCATAATCTTATACGTCTCAATCAGATCCCCTCTCAATCTTCGAAACTCAAGGATATACAAGCCCAGTCGCTTCAGTCTTTCAGTGTAAGGTAATCTTGCCATTCCAGGAATTGACCTCGTGAACCTACGCTGCACTCCCTCAATAGCCAGAATGTCTTTTCTCAAATTTGGAGACCAGAACTGCACACAGTATTCCAGGTGTGGTCTCACTAGGGCCCTGTACAGCTGCAGAAGCACCTCTTTGCTTCTATACTCAATTCCTCTTGTTATGAAGGCCAGCATGCTATTAGCTTTCTTCACTACCTGCTGTACCTGCATGCTTGCCTTCATTGACTGGTGTACAAGAACACCCAGATCTCTCTGTACTGCCCCTTTACATAAATTGATTCCATTGAGGTAGTAGTCTGCCTTCCTGTTCTTGCCATCAAAGTGGATAACCATACATTTATCCACATTAAACTGCATCTGCCATGCATCTGACCACTCACCTAACTTGTCCAGGTCACCCTGTAATCTCCTAACATCCTCATCACTTTTCACCCTGCCACCCAGCTTTGTATCATCAGCAAATTTGCTAATGTTATTGCTGATACCATCTTCTATATCATTAACATATATTGTAAAAAGCTGTGGTCCCAGCACGGATCCCTGCGGTACCCCACTGGTCACTGCCTGCCATTCCGAAATGGAGCCGTTTATCACTACCCTTTGTTTCCTATTAGCCAACCAATTTTCAATCCAATCTAGTACTTTGCCCCCAATACCATGCACCCTAATTTTACTCACTAACCTCCTGTGTGGGACTTTATCAAAGGCTTTCTGAAAGTCCAGGTACACTACATCTACTGGATTTCCCTCGTCCAACTTCATAGTTACATCCTCAAAAAATTCAAGAAGATTAGTCAAGCATGATTTCCCCTTCATAAATCCATGCTGACTCTGTCCTATCCTGTTACTACTATCCAGATGTGCAGTAATTTCATCCTTTATAATAGACTCCAGCATCTTTCCCACCACCGAGGTCAGACTAACTGGTCTATAATTTCCTGCTTTCTCTTGCCCACCTTTCTTAAAAAATGGTATAACATTAGCCACCCTCCAATCCGACCCCAAATCTATTGAACTATGGAAAATAATCACCAACGCATCCACGATTTCCCGAGCCACCTCCTTCAGTACCCTGGGATGCAGACCATCAGGCCCCAGAGACTTATCAACCTTCAAACCTAACAGTCTCTCCAACACCAAATCCTGGCAAATATAAATTCCCTTAAGTTCAGGTCCTTCAGCCAATGTTACCTCAGGGAGATTGCTTGTGTCTTCCCAAGTGAACACAGATCTGAAGTACCCATTTAATTCCTCTGCCATTTCTTTGATCCTAGTAATATATTCCCCTGTTTCTGTGTTCAAGGGCCCAATTTCTTGCCTTGCACATACCTAAAAAAGCTTTTACTATCCTCCTTAATATTCTTGGCCAGTTTACCTTCATACCTCATTTTTCCTCTGCATATTTCCTTCTTAGTAATCCTCTGTTGCTCTTTAAAAGCTTCCCAGTCCTCAGTTTTCCCACTTATCTTAGCTGTGTTATACTTTTTCTCTTTTAATTTTATATGTTTCTTTACTTCCCTTGTCAGCCACGGCCGCCCCTGCCTCCTCCTGGGATCTTTCTTCCTTTTAGGAATGAACTGATCCTGCAACTTCTGCATTATACACAGAAATATCCACCATTGTTCCTCCACGGTCATCCCTGCTAAGGTATTGCACCATTGAACTTTGGCCAGCTCTTCCCTCATAGCTCCATAATTCCCTTTATTCAACAGAAGTATTGTCACTTCCGACTGTACCCTCTCCCTCTCAAATTGCAGATTGAAGCTTATTGTATTATGGTCACTACTTCCCAATGGCTCCTTCACTTTGAGGTCTCTGACCAATTCTGGTTCGTTACACAATACCAGATCCAGAATTGCCTTCTCCCTGGTCGGCTCCAGCACCAGCTGCTCTAAGAATCCATCACTGAGGCACTCCACAAAGTCTCTTTCTTGAGGCCCAATACCATCCTGATTCTCCCAGTCTACCTGCATGTTAAAATCCCCCATAACAACTCTAGTGACATCTTTGCGACAGGCCAATTTCAGTTCCTGATTTAACTTACATCCGACATCCAGACTATTGTTTGGGGGCCTGTAGATGACTCCCAAGAGGGTCTTTTTACCCTTAGTATTGCGAAGCTCTATCCACACTGACTCTACATCCCCTGACTCTAGATCCCCCGGCGCAAGGGACTGAATATCGTCCCTTACCAACAAGGCCACCCCTCCCCCTCTGCCCGTCAGTCTGTCCTTATGATAGCATGTGTATCCTTGAATATTCATTTCCCAGGCCCTGTCCACTTGAAGCCACGTCTCAGTTATCTCCACAATATCGTATCTGTCAATTTCCAAAAGAGCCTCAAGCTCATCCATCTTATGTCTAATGCTTCATGCATTCATGTATAGTTGGCAGTTGTGGCATCTTTCTCCAGTCTCCCTTTGCAAAGGCATATTCCAGCAGGAGATGTGAGACAGTCACAAACTCCCCCTCCTTAAACCGCTTTGTAGGCAACATGCGTATGTGAAGAATCCAGACAATCCAGGCGTATGTGAAGAATCTCACAGGTACTGCCCTTCCCACCATGAGCCAAGCGATGTCATGGCGCTTGTTGGAAAATTCTGGCAATGAGGCATTCTGCCAAATGACTTTGACAATCTGCTGACTAACCTGTCCTTTTCCCACAGGGTCTTGAGGATGTTACATACTGACGTCTTCCTGACAGACTTGTGATGAAAAGTGTTTTCCCTTTGCAAATTTCTTCACAAAGGACAGGTGATATGGAACAGTCTAATTCCTTGGAACAGTCTGCAGCAATAAGACCAGTCCCATCCTTCACAACACCAGGGACAAGTAGAACCTCAGTACATAGTTAGACTTAGTGTTTGTGTACTGAGGGGCTACACACAGCTTGATGCAGCTGCACACAAAGAAGGACAGGTCATACACAAGAGCAACCAACACTTGTCAGAGATGTGGTCACATCGAACCTCAGTTGGGTCCATCAACTCCCATTTCATGCAGTTTTCAGGTCACTTTACGCAGTCATGTTGTGACATTTCTTATACGTTTGCCCTTTGTCTCCATCAATCCAATGGTGTGGGTTGTGAAGAGCCCTGATTTGAGCAGGTTTGATGATAATGTACAATATACTGCCTGGCCCCACATCTCGATTTTATTTACTAAACTCTGAATTTGATTTTGTTTTTAGAATTCCAACTGATCTTTTAATTTGTAACCTGTAAATATTTCCCTTATTGACCTTCAACCTGAAAGTGACCAATAATAGCCGTAGAGTCATAGAGATGTATAGCATGGAAACAGACCCTTCGGTGCAACCCGTCCATGTCGACCAGATATCGTCAAATTAGTAGCTATTACCAACCAATGAACTTTTGCCTTACCAGTGATGTCATAATCCTGGGTTTCAATTCATCCTTTTTATAAAAAACTTTACAAACTATGAGCCAAAAAGCCAGTAGACAGCATGTACCACACCTAATAATGTGCATGGCAGATCAGAGTGCAACATTACTACGCAAGTTCAGCTTAAACCTTTGTCAGATAAGGAAAGTTTTTTATTATTATTTATTAAATCATCACTATTGCTTTTTTGAATTTGCTGTGACTGTATTGATAAAATAAACATTCACCTTGTAACATAGGCACAGCCCTCCACACTGCAACAGGCCCGAGGCTGGCAAACTGACCAAAGGAACACTCCAAGAAAAACAATGGTATCCCAACAAGAGCCAGCATGACAGAGTAAGGAATAAGGAATGCACCTGGAAAATAGCAGAAAGGATTTCAATTTTCAAGCTGAAACTCCATGCTTACACTGTGTGGGTTGGATTAAAATTTACCCTGAAATCTCTACGAATGCCCAAATTCCCATTTTGTGAATTTCACTCTCTAACACAATCAGATATCTTTTCAGGTCACTTTACACAGTTATGTTGTGACATTTCTTATACATTTATCCTTGGTTTCCATCAATCCAATGGTGTGGGTTGTGAAGAGCCCTGATTTGAGCAGGTTTGATGTACAAGCCTGAACACAGGGCCTGACTAAGGAGCCTGCTATTCTGAGGATTTCACACACTGTGCAGTAAATATATCTGATGTGGATGGCTCATGCATTCTAAACAATATCACTTGAAAATATATTCCAAATTGATAAATGAACCATTTACTTTGCTTTATAAATAGCATATATTTGATGCATCGCATTGCTAATTTTAAACTATTACCTTGACATATCTCCCTCTTCATAAGAAAATAGTATACAAACTTGTTAGCTGTGGGATTGAATTTATCGTTTCACATTGGAATTGTTTAACCTTACATTATTTACTATATCATTTTTAGTGCAATAAACACTTCTTATTTACTGAACTGCAATTTTTAGGATAAGTCAACAATTCAATCCATTTAGATTTGCCTTTCTTACTCTCCGATATTTTTAATTTGTCTACCATACCTCCTCCGTTTTTGTAAGTCAGGTAAGGAAATCTCCAAACATTCCCAAAACCCACTGCATTACCAATCATTGAGAGCAGGTAATCAGTCTTCGAAGACCAGTTACCCCGCTCCACATTCTCATCACCCACAGCACCGTGTTCATCAGCGGTATCCTGAGAAAAAAGAGTGAAAATGGCAAGATCAGACATTAATCTTTCTCAGACTAGATCTCAAGTGAAATGTATAGTCACCACTCCCCACGACTATCCGAAAATTGCGCAGTTCTCTATTTAGCAGCAATGTCTGTCAGGTTAGAAACAGCCAGAGGTCCACAGAGAGTCTACAATTCACAATGACCAAAATCTACAAATCAACAGTAGCTCTCATTGTCTTCCATGGGTTTTTACTGTTTTGTTTTGTTGAAATACTCACCGTGTCCTGTGGAGGGTTTGGCTGATTGTCATTCAGTAAGAACCAAGACAAAGGCTGATTCCTTCGGTCCATTTTCGGACGTCAATGAACTATTCTTCCACTTGCCCAAGAATTGGATGCAAAAGTCCTTCAACTTCTCATGAATGAATTATTCTTGCTGAGTTAGAAGTCAGTCTCTTACTGTGTTTCACAAGAGATGTAACTCTGTTTAAGGTGTCTGAGAATGTCTGCTTAGTTAATCATTCAATGTCCACACAAGACATTTCTATTGAGTTAAATGATTTGTTTTCAGAGCATTTATGGTCAAAGTGCATTTGTTCCCTGTCCTCAGAGTTTGGGCAAAGTGCTGGTTTTAAAAGGAATAGCTTTCAAGTGAATCTAAACCAAGCTGAACTTCAGTCAAAGCAAAACTATGTAAGATTTCATCTAAAAATGAATGGGTCTTCTCCCATATAACTAGAGTAGAGTAGAGTGACTTTATTTGTCATATACAGCTGGAACAATAAAAAAGATGCAGCATTCCTCCAGGACCAACTTGCTATATGAACACACAGACTATACGAGAGTACTGTCATACACAGAGAAGCATAAAGTGGACAGAAAAGTGCAAAACAAGCAAGACAGCACAGTAATTCCTGACAAGACAATAGGTACAGTGGTGGACAAATTACATCGTAACAGTGAATGGTCATTACTAAAACATTGTTTTCACAGCGATTTAAGAAGTTGTCCAAGAATTGCAAATGGAATAGTGTTCAATTATACTGTGTTAAGGAGCCTGATGGCTTGGGGGAAGAAACTTTTGCACAGTCTGGCCATGGGAGACCAAATGCTCTGGTATCTTCTGCGAGATGGCAAGAGGGAGCATAGTTTTAATGACGGATGTGAGGGGTTGTCTACAATGCTGTTCGTCTTGTGGAATAAATGTGGTGTAAATGTCTGTAGTGGAGGGGAGAGAGACCCCGAGGATCTTCTTAGCTGGCCTCACTATTCATTGTAGGGTCTTATGATCTGAGCCGGTGCAATTCCTGAACTAGGCAGTGACGCAGCAGCTCAGGGTACTCTCAATGAACCCTCTGTAGAATGTGATGAGGATGGGGGGTGGGAAGTGGGCTTTCCTCGGCCTGCGCAGAAAGTAGAAACGCTGCTGGGCTTTCTTGGCTATGTTAACGGTCCAGGTGAGACTCTCCGTCAGATGGACGCCAAGAAAGTTTGTGTTCTTCATGATCTCCACAGGGGAGCTGTTGATGTCCAGCGGAGAGTGATCGAAATAAGAAATATAATTATTATCTCCTGCTGCCCAAGTTCACTTTACACACTGAAATTTGAATTAGTTTTGAATGTGTGGCTGTAGTTTTGTAATCCCTTTACAAGGTGAAATGTACATGGATTTGGGAAAAACATGATTGCCTATCCATTGATCTGGCAGTCTCACCTCTAACCAAATGTTTAAAGTTGGAAGATTATAAGAGAGATGTAAATCTGTGTTGCTTTCTTAGCATTCCATCATGAAATGTTATCGCCGAAATTATAACTGTGCTTACTAAAGTGAGGTGTAATAGTTCTATAGTTGGAAAAGTTAAGTAACTATTAAATAATATGGTTCCTACACTGTTGCCTCTGACTATTGTCAAGTCACCAATTGAAAGAACATCATTTTAATAGTTAAAAAGTCCTCATGTGTATTAGAGTAGGTTATTGATAGGATAAGGCAATATTCTGAATTGTATAGTTATATAGGACTCTCTCAGTGTAAGATCCAGAGCTAATTACTGAAATACTTACATTGCTTTCAAATGTTATTTACTGATCAGCTCAGCCATCTGGCTCTTTGGAAGCTTTGCTCGGTGCATGATCTTTTGGCAGTCTCACAAACACCAGTGGGTGTGGAAGTGTGATGATTGCACATAAAAATACAACAAAAAGTGTCTTTTCTTGTACAAAATGCAAAGTGTCACCACATTTCGGCACCATCTTGAAAGACTGAGTTTAATGCAAGATTTTACTGCAATGGAGTTATTTTTCCCTTCTTCTTGATACCCTCCACTCCTCCTCCATTCACTGCTTGACATCAGCCAGGGTCTTTGTAATGTGCCCCGGGCTCTCAGCATCGGGTTCTGGGTCTTGATTTAAACTCATGCCCCACATCATTAACCTAATGTTCTGGATTACTAATCCAGTCACAATATCATTACATCAGTACCTCTCTCTCTCAATGTCACTCGGCATATCCAAATATTGCAAATACATGTTACATGTGAAACGAACATTATCATCAGTAGATCACCTTTAGTTTTCTGATATTAACATGGACTGTCCCATTTTTAACAAATAAGTTCAAACAGCTTTCTGCTTTGCCTGAGCTCCCACTTGGAGTAAATTCATTTTGTCCTGTTCCCTTCAGAACGATTGCAGCACTCAAACCTGTCCATGCAAAATAGCCACACTTTGACTTGGAGTGTTCTGAAAGATATTTTGCATTAGAAATGTTTAATATGGAAATTGACCAATAAACAGGAGAAGTATTCGGGGATTTTCATCAAGAACTGGCTGAGAGCTTTCGAGCCACACCCCTTTCAGACAGTCTAAGGGACTGGCTTCCGATTGTGGAAGTGTCACCTCTAACGGAGAAGCTGTATCAGCTTTAACTCCAGTTACAATTATTAGGGAGCTTCAGCCCTCCTTGAGGCTTCCATCCAACACCTGAGCAAGTGGAAGAATCATTCTTCCTTGTCCAAAAATGGAACAAAGTCAATGGATTGTACTTGGGATCCCACAGAATGACCACCAAACACATCCTTCAAAGGATGAGTATTTTATCAAAACATGACATTCAGCCCATGTAAAACTCTGAGAGATACTATGGGTTTGAGATTTTCATTGTTGTGAACTGCAAAGTCTCTCTTCAGAGCCTGAGTGTGTTTCCAATCTACCAACAAACTGCTGCTAAACAGAAAACACCAGTGTACAGTAGGGGAAAGATAGGGTTCTTGATCAGTAAAGGGATCATGGGTTACCAGGTGAAAGTAGAAGAATAGGATTGAGAAACATAACATCCATGATGGAACAGCAGAGCAGACTTGATGGGCTGAATGGCCTAATTCTGCTCATTTATCTGACAATCTAATGGAAAATTGCACTTTTAACAGAAAGGCTAGTGATGTGAGATAAGGAAATAGCTGAAGAACTTAATAAGTACTTTGTGTCAGTCTTCACAATGGAAGACATGAGTAATATCCCAACAATTAAGGAGATTCAGGAGGCATAGTTGAGTATGGTAGCCATTACAAACAAGAAAGCACTAGAAAAACTAAAAGGTCTAAACATTGATAAATCTCCTGGCCCCGATGGGCTACATCCTAGAGTTCAGAGAGAAGTGGCTGAGGAAATAGTGGAGGGGTTAGTTGTGATCTTTCAAAAATCACTGATGTCAGGGAAAGTCCCAGACGATTGGAAAATTGCTGTTGTAACCCCCTTGTTTAAGAAAGGATCAAGACAAAAGATGGAAAATTATAGGGCGATTAGCCTAACCTTGGGTGTAGGTAAAATTTGAGAATCCATCATTAAGGATGAGACTTCTAAATTCTTGGAAGTGCAGGGTTGGATTAGAACAAGTCTGCATGGATTTAGTAAGGGGAGGTCATGTCTGACAAACCTGATAGAATTCTTTGAAGAGGTAACATGTAGGTTAGACCAGGGAAACCCAGTGGATATTATCGATCTAGATTTCCAAAAGGCCTTTGATAAGGTGCCTCACTGGAGGCTGTGAATAAACTGAGGGTCCATGGGTGTTTGAGGTGAGCTATTGGCATGGATTGAGGTTTGTCTATCTGACTGAAGGCAGAGAGTTGGGATAAATCGTTCTTTTTCAAATGGCAGCTCTTAATAAGTGGTGTCAGGGTTCAGTTTTGGGGCCGCAGCTGTTCACTTTCTATATTAATGATCTGGACGAAGGGACTGGGGTCATTCTGGCGAAGTTCGCCGATCTTACTAAGTTAGGTTGACAGGCAGGTGGTAGTGGGGAGGTGGGGAGGCTGCAGAAAGATTTAGACATTTTAGGAGAGTGGTCTAGGAAATGGCTGATGAAATTCAACATGAGCAAATGCGAGGTCTTGCATTTTAGAAAAAAGAATACAGGCATGGACTATTTTTTAAACGATGATAAAATTCATAAAACCAAAGTACAAAGGAATCTCGGAGTGCTAGTCCAGGATTCTCTAAAGGTTGACTTGCAGGTTGAGTCTGTGATTAAGAAAGCAAATGTAATGATGTCATTTATCTCAAGAAGGTTGGAATATAAAAGCAGCGATGTACTTCTGAGACTTTATAAAGCTCTGGTTAGGCCCCATTTAAAATACTGTGTCCAATTTTGGGCCCCACACCTCAGGAGGGACCTATTGGCACTGGAGCATGTCCAGCAGAGATTCACATGGATGATCCCTGAAATGGTAGTCCTAACATATGATGAACGGCTGAGGATCCTGGGATTGTATTCATTGGAGTTTAGAAGGTTGAGGGGAGGTCTAATAGAAACTTACAAGATAATGCATGGCTTAGAAAGGGTGGGCGCTGGGAAGTTGTTCCTGTTAGGTGGGGAGACTAGGACCCATGGGCACAGCCTTAGAATTGGAGGGGGTCAATTTAAAATGGAAATGAGGAGACATTTCTTTAGCTAGAGAGTGGTGGGCCTGTGGAATTCATTGCCACGGAGCGTAGTGAAGGCTGGGATGTTAAATGTTTTCAAGGCAGAGATTGATAAATTCTTGATCTCGCAAGGAATTAAGGGCTACGGGGAGAGTGTCTGTAAGTGGAGCTGAAATGCCCATCAGCCATGATCAAATGGCAGAGTGGACTTGATGGGCCAAATGGCCTTACTCCCACTCCTGTGTCTTATGGTCTTAACATGAGTTTTAGTCTGTGAAATTCTCATTTCTGAACTGACCATTTCCTTTTTTTTCCCTTAGATTATTATTAATGAAAGTGTGGCTGAAGGTGATGAGAATGTGGAGTGAGGGAACTGGTCCTCAGAGACTGATTGCCTGCTCTCAGTGATTGGTTACGCTGTGGGTCTGAGCAACGTCTGGAGATTCCCTTACCTGGTTTACAGAAATGGAGGAGGAACTGTAATGGATCCTAAATGCATCCAGAGAAAAGTAAAATTTAGTGAATTATTTCACCTCTTTAGAAAGAATATTCAAGTCAACAAGAAAAGGGAAATGTTTCATTTCATTCAGAATTTGGTTATGATGAATTCAATCCCATGGGTTTTTAGCTGTATAGTGTTTTGGAGTTTGGGTTTGAATCAGGGGAAACAACAAGATACATCTAATAGATGGCTTTCAAAATGAAACATCTGAGCCCTGACAGTTGTGTAGAACTGTTAATCTATGAATTTTGAATATCCTTTAAAGTGTTATTCTTTGAAATGCTTGCATTATCTACGTCAGGTATATTTACAGCACTGTATCTGAAATCCTCAGTTACTGGTTTTCTCAGTCAGACTCTGGAACTTGCTTATTTCAAGTGCTCTTCAAAACCCCAGAACCCTAGATTGATGAAAGCTGTGGAGATATATTCTAACAGCATGAGGCCTTGAGATCAGGATGTCATGAAAAATGATGATCATATGAAGAACGAATGAATAAACTGTTGCAGCACAATTTTGTAAGGAAGCAGAAAATATTCTAATTCCAGAAAGAGAACTTGAGAATATTTTTGTAATTAACTCTAACTTTAGCAGCTGCATCAGAGAACTCATCATCTCCCGTATATTAACATATATTTATACCCCAAAATCAGACAGCAATCATTGGTAATGAATCGGGAATGAGCACCTTGAATTGCTGTATCGGGAGAGATGGAATGATAGATTCATAGATGAAAGGACACATGGATCAATGGATTGATGGGCTGGCAGATACATCAATGGATATTTGGCATAACCATGAGCTGCCAGTCTCTGGATAGTCAACAACATACAACAATTGACCTGTGCCCACTGGATAGCTGACCCATCCTCTGTCTGTGGACATCTAATACCTGTGCCCACAATCCATTGACTCACTAAACCCCCTTTCCCATCTGTCACATTCCCGCTGACAACCACCCGCTCACTACCCACTTACATCCCAACTCCCTCATCTAACTAACACCCTAGTCCCTTACCGACTCGCTTACCAATATCCCCTCACTAATTACTTTATATACTTACCTTCCCTCAGTACTGAAATACAACAGGCATTTCTCTAAAATATGGCCACAATTTTCTGTGACAATCCACTCCAATGCCAAATGTGAGATTTTCCAGACTGATGTATTGGAAGCAGGGTCAGTGAAGTCCTGAGATATATAGTGACAATCTTAGATCTTGGTCCACACAAGAAATCTGAACCCAGGTCAGGTAAGGAGGAGATTCAGCTTGAACAGATGATTGTATCCTCCATTAGAGTCCTTTCCTATATTTTCCAGGTGCATTCCTTATTAACCGAAATTTGTTAAATGTATCAATGTAAACACAGTCACTTTGAAATGTATTAAATGTTGTGATGTGGGGAAACGTAGCAGTCAATTTGAGAACAACAAGCTCCAATAAATAGCAATGAGTTAGCGAAGAGATAATATTGATATTTGTGCATAAATATTACCTGGGGGTCACTGGAAACAGTTTTCCTGCACTGCCTCAAAATAGTGCAAAGGGGAAACATTTAGATCCACCTGACAAATGTGCCCTTGAATTCACTAGTCCCATTTTTGAAGATGCCCTCAGTACTGCATTGAAGGGTCATCCTGGATTACATGTTCATGACTCTGGAATGATGTTTGAATTTACCGTGTTATGTGTCAGAGACAAAAGGGTTCTTCACTGAGTAATATTTATTTGTTTAGATACGATGATGTGGAGGTGCTGAAGTTGGACTGGGATGGACCAAGTTAAAAATCACACACCAAGTCTCCAGCATCTGCAATCCTCACTTTTGCCTTTTTACACCAGGTCATAGTCCAACAGGTTTATACGGAAGCACTAGCTTTCGGAGCGCTGCTCCTTCATCAGGTATCTGTGCTGCAGGATCATAAGACACAGAATTTCTAGTAATAGATCACAGTGTCATGTATGCAACTGATATGATATATTGAACAAACCTAGATTGCTGTTCAGCCTTTCATCTTTTAGAATGGGTTACAGGTTTCGGTTCATTAATATGTAAATCCAAGAACTTCTTTCAAATCACATTCTCAAGATAATTTAAGGTTTTATTTACAAAAGGTGACATCTCAGCTCATGCAATGTATTAAACATATGAAGTTAGAGTCTGTCTCTATCCCAAACTTGAGTCAGACTGGTTCTACTTCCAAAGTTGGAATTTATAAAATATCACATGCTTGGACTGCTTGCAGACTGTGTGCTTTTTGAACAAAATAGAAAGTGTCTGCAATTACAATTCTGCAAATGCAAATTCACCCCATAAACTTGTATGTATGTGTGTGCATGTGAGGGAGAGAGAGAGAGAGAGGGGGTGTGTGTGGGAGAGAGTGTGAGTGTGCACGTGTGAGTGTGTGTGCGTGAGAGTACATGTGTGTGAGTATGAGTGCATGTGAGAGTGTGTGTTTGCATGTGTGTGCCTCTCGGGATGTGTATGTCACCAAAATCACCAAAGCTCTTTAAACAACACCTTTTAAACCCACTCAGAATATTATTCTAGACCCAATCATCTATGACCTTCCCTCTACCATGAAGTCACAAGTAGGGATGTTCGCTGATGATTGCTCAATGTTTATAACCATGCATAACTTCTCAGGTATTGAAGTAACCTATGCTTAAATGATGTAGAGGAACGCTATCACCTCAAAACTCCCTGCAAGCCGTACACCATTCTAATTTGAAACTGATATTTTATTTCTTCACTGTTGCAGAGTCTAATTCCTGGAACTCCTGCCCAACAATAGGTGATGTAGATGTTCCTACATCACTTTTCTGTTGATATTTGATTTGATTGATTATTGTTACATGTATTTATTTTCCACAATTGAAATATTGAGGTTTTCATTTACTCTATTTCCATTTCTACAGATACATATGTTATTGTGCATCCTTACAAATTGACCACTTCTTAATATTATGTCATCTTATCTTTATATTTATCATGGCAAATGTGTAAACAAATTTGATACTGCAACTGTACACTCCTCTCAATGGAAAATGAAGTTTTATTTTGCGTGCAATACAGGCAGGTCATACCATATAAAATGCACAAGGGTAATAGAACAGATTGTGGAATATTATTTTATAGCTGCAGAAAAGGTGCACAAAGAACAAGGTTAGTATTAAATTGGAAATTTGCAAGGTCTATTCAGAAGTCTAATAACAGCGGGAAAGAAGCTGTTCTTGAATCTGTTGGTACATTTGTTTAAATTTTTGTACCTTCTGTCCAACGGAAGGCATTGGAAGAGATTACAATCAGGGTAGGGAAGGGTCTTTGCTGTTCAAGAATGCAGCTCACTCACAACTTCTCAAGGGCTACTGGGAATGGGGGATAACTGTTGGCCCAGCCAGCAACACCTACAAACCGTGAATAAATAAAAATGAAATTGCATCAGTGGTGCTACCCCTCCACTGCAACTTTTATTTAAAAATATACAGTGGTTTCATATCCCACTCTGCTTGCTTAATCATCAAGAGGTCCACGTAATCAATGTAAAAACACACACTAAGTAATAGAAACATAATGCAGTGGGGACACAAATCACTGTTATATTTTATTTATAGCATGTATCATTTAAATAGTAATACAACTTTGCCTCAAATAAAACTTACCTGTTGAGAACCTTCTTATTTGCACCCTCAACTGACCACTCAGAGATGACGATAATACACTGAACATCTGGTATTTCAAGTATATAATTTTTTCCCAGTTTATCAAGGGTGCCGGTTAAAACAAGGTTTGCTGTAAATTGAAATTAATGCACTGAACAATCACACTCACTCTTGTATATATGGAGACACATACAGCAATTCATGAACTTAAAACAAAGTCTAAGACTACACCACAATGGGTCAAACAGGTTTTTGATTTTGTGCAAAGAATGGACAGACCTTCAACCAAAATAACAGCATCTATTACATAATTACACAAATAGAACTTAGTTTCTTTTCTTTCATCATTTGTACAGCTCACTTAATAGATCATTACAATTATTCATATGCTGAAAAAGTGTTGCTGGAACAGCGCAGCAGGTCAGGCAGCATCCAGGGATCAGGAGACTCGATGTTTCGGGCATAAGCCCTTCTTCAGGAATCCTGAAGAAGGGCTTATGCCTGAAACATCGATTCTCCTGATCCCTGGATGCTGCCTGACCTGCTGCGCTGTTCCAGCAACACATTTTCAGCTCTGATCTCCAGCATCTGCAGACCTCACTTTCTCCTCAATTATTCATATGGGCAATTTCTTTTTATTAATGAGATGCGTGTGTCACCTCCAAAGCCAATATTGCCACCCATCCTGAATTTTATTTTAACCAAAAGGCTTGTTCAGACATTTCAAGGACAGATAATTGTAAACAGCAGTACTATGGATCTGGAGTTTGGTGAAGATGGAAAATTTTCTTCCCTGAAGACATTAGTGAATCAAGGTGTCACCATTATAAATCATTATTTAGAAATATCAATAGGTCATCATTACAAATCATATTTATATTTTCCTGATTTTTAACTGAATTAAAACTCCATTCTGACATACACAAAGTTCTTCCTGAGACACATTTTCACTCTTGCATTATGCCATAGATTCAGGTCAGAATATACCTTTCTGGAGTTACATGACTCATGATATGTGAAACTCTGGCATAAAAGGTTTGCACTTTCAGTTACTCTCTTAATGCTGTCACTGCTCTGTGTTCAGTCATTGAGACCATTATTATTTTTCTTTTATTTTTCTCATTTTTGGTTGCAAATTGTGAATGTTGTTCCATTCACGATGTCTCTATGACCCTGCAGACTCAACCAGTACACGTGAAATGAATTTACTCAGGTACCTCTTCCAGAAACAGGGAAATGATGACACAGCACAAGTCAGCAGTCAGTGTAACAGTCACAACTTTATTTAAAACTAAACTCTACAATTTTAACTTTAACAACTTTATTTCTAACTGCCCAATTCTTTAGAAACTTAAATACTTCCCAGATACTCATAACTTCATCTAATTCTTTTCCTGTAGTTTTCTCTCCCTTCATGGGTTGATTTTCTCTGTCTCTCTCTCTCCTTTTCTGGTCAGAAGGCGAGTTGCTCTGATCTTTGCTGTGTCCTAACTTGCCTCTGGCTGATCTAGAGAGTGGGGTCGGGTTGAGCCCCACCAGGCTAGGGTTCTTGTACCTTCCTGACAACCTTCACTAATTTTCCAAAAACTTGACCAATTGGGGGCATTAAGGTAACTGGTTTTATCACTGTGAAACATTGTTAATAGTTTTTGGTGGTTTGCCAACAGTGAAGCAAGTATTTGTTAACAGCGAAGAAAGGACTTCCCGAGTTTCTGGATTGATCAGATGAGATTGAAGGGTTTAAACATGTGTCCTTGTGGAGAGATGGGACCAATCAACAAGTCACGACTGAACTGTGCCAGCAGGGACACCACCATCAGCATCATACATGGTCAAGCAGTGTTTTTAGTCAGCGCTAGTGACAAAGATCTGTGTGGAGCAGGTCCCTCAATCCTGTGGTTAATGGAAGGAAATCCAGCCACTGCAGACTGTGGGTGGGTGTTGTTCCGAGAGCAGGAGCTCCTGTCCATGATACATAATGGTTGGAATCCTAGGTATTAGCACTGGGATTGAAGCAGGAGCATGATTGAAGTTTCATGACATGAAAAATCGAATGTTAATTAATCTAAAACACTAGCAACCTGAGGTCCTGCTAGATAGTAGCAACTCTGTGCTCCTATATGCTTCAGAGAGTTGGAGAACTAGCAGAAACCACCTCAAAAGTACTGTCAATGGTAATGTTGTAAATTCCTCCACATTCAATGTCAAGAAAGGTCCATCAGCAGTGCCTTTGCCAAAGCAAACCTGCCAAGAATTACTTCATATCAGTTGCACTGAGCAGGACATAGCTTTCACATGCCTGATACCAAACTTCCCCATAACTGTTCTACTCAGTCTGAGTCGCTGTAATGTGGCGACTAGAATTGTACACAGTACTCAAAGTGTGACCTACCCAAAGTCTTATAAAGCTGCAACATGACCTCCTGACTCTTGTACCCAGTTCCCCAATCATTAAAGGCAAGCAAGCCATATGCATGTTTCATCAATGACCTCACCTCTAGCATAAGATCAAAAGTGCCAATGTTTATTGATACTGCACAACGTTCAGCACTGTTCATGACTCCTGAGGAACTGTACCAGTCTGTATCCATATGCAGCAAGACCTGGACAGTATCTTGTACATGATATACACTGCCATCACTGTGTAAAAGCAAAGGGAGTCAATGGTGAAAGTGCTTAATGTGGTGCCTGTCAAGTTGGCTGCTTTGTCCTGGATGGTATTGAGCTTGTTCTCTGTTTCTGGAACTGCACTCGTCCAGGAAAGGAGTTTATTGTATCCAGTTTCTCCACCTGTTTCTTGATTTGAAGATATCATGATGTTTCTTGATTGTGTCTTAGGTGAAGGCCGATTTGGATCACCTACATGACACTTCTGGCTGAAGGGGGTTGCTCAATGAGGCTTAAATATTCTATGAATAACAGCAACCTGGAATGTAGTTCTGAACGTTTTAACCACAGTTTTACAATAACTAGAATTGTACACTCTGTTCTGACACATCTGCAATGCTAAATAGATAACCTATGACCTTCCCACTTCATAAACCACATACCTGCTTTTTGTCTGTTTCTGTGGCCCTCTTGCTCCTGATTTCTCTCTCTGTTTCGTTGTTGTTGTTGTTCCTGGAGCAGGACTCCATGACGAACAGAACACCTTGCAGAGACCTTGCAGAAACCCTGGATTCGGGCTTGAGACCCCAATTTAACAGAAGCTGAACTCTATTTAAGTAATTTCCTTTTATTATTTTTGTAAATTGTAACTCAAAATGCTGCTGGATTGTGGCAACAAAACACTTTTCACCGTACCTTCAAGATATAGTTAAACTCTGGTCAAACAAAAGCAAAATGTTTTGAACAGCTCAGATTGGATTTTTGCCAAACATCTTCGAGACTGAAGGTTATCTTTTACAAAATAAATTGTTCAGTGTCTTTTCAGAACTGTAAAACAAGCTTCTGATAAAAATATTGCCAAAAAACAGCATCTTTAATTTGAAGTATAAATCATTGTGATGTCCCACTTTCTGGGTGCATGGTGTAAATTGAAATTAATACACTGCACAATGACAGTCACTCGTAATATTTCTAAACACATGGAACAATACCCAAAACAAAGGCTAAAGTTATTTTTGGTTTGGTCCATACAATGTACAGACCTTCAATAAAATTGTACCACCTTTTACAAGTTCGCATAAAATGAACTGGCTTCCTTTCCTTTCACAGTTTGTCCTGTCATCTCAACATATTGTTCCTGTTTCCTATTAAGGTGTTTTTCTTTCATTGATGGTTATGAATGTTGCTTCCAAGTCTTGTCCCTAATTATTCTTGAGTTGAATGTTTGCCATGCCATTTCAGAGGCAGCTGAGTCAACCGTATTGTTATTGCCATGGATCTGGAATCTTGTGAAGATGGCAAATTTTGTATCCTTTGAGACATGAGTGAACCAAATAGGCTTTTTCAACAATTTGTGCTTGCCATATAGTGATTATTGCAGTCGATAGTCAGATATTCCAGATATAATAAATTAAATTTCACCAATTGTCAGAGTGAAATTTTAACCTGTTGATCCAGGGCATTTCTGTGGTACGCTCGAGTAATCGTTCAATGACATTGTTCCTACATCAACTCCTCCCCAGTTACAGAAGGGACCATGGTGTTGCAGTGCCTCACAACCCAAAAAGCTTTAATGAAGTGGAGGTGCTGGTGTTTGACTGGGGTGGACAAAGTCAGAAGTCACATGACGCCAGGTTATAGTCCAACAGGTTTATTTCAAATCACAAGCATTCAAAACACTGTCCCTTCATCAGGGGGAGTGACACTGGATGAACTTTATCAGTGCAAAGTTATGCCGTTTGGAATGCAAAATACACTGGCAACATTTTAGTGATTATCTAACAAAATAATCAAAGGGCTTGGTAACTGTTCTGTTTACATCAACAACTTGGCATTTTTAACCTCAACTGGAAAGGACATTTACATCATTTTGATCAACTACACAAGGCCAATTTGGTTCTAAATTTAGCTTGGAATGAATTTGTCGAGGCAAAGATATTTGTTTTAGGAACTTACTGTGGGTCAAGGCCAAATCACCCCTAAGGAAACAAAAATATCATCTATTTTTTGATATTCCAATGCTTAAGACGATGTGTGAAGTTTTAAGTTCAATTGCCATGAGTGGATTATATCATAAGCTTGTTCTGAAACTCAGCACTGTTGCTATACCCTTAACAAACCTGTTGAACAAAAGACAAAGAATTTAAATGGATATAAGATCTTTTGTAAATTTGAAAAGAGTGCTGTCAACTGCAACAGTTTGATTACTTTTATTTGACTTATTCAAATTTATTCAAATTGGCTGTTACAAAGGAACATAGGAACAGGAATAGCCCCTTTAGTTTGCTCCTCTTGGTGTTCCCTTGTGGATCGGAACTCCATCAGTGCTACACTGGGGAGATGAAATGAAATGATGAAAGGTGATCGCTGTGTGAAATACTCATGGAGGAACATGTACACATCTTCTGTACCCAGTCATGAATTACTCTGTCTTCTTCTGATAGGCTCAATCCTTTCCTTAGTCATCTTCATACTCTTAATGTACTGCTAAAACATCTTTGAATTTTCCTTCATATTTCATAACCTCCCTTTTATGTCTTAACTTTCGTTCTCACTTCAGCCCTGTACATTCCTGAAATAACTGCACAGAGGCAGGTATCTTATCTCCAAGTCACCCTGACATGTCGATAAAGATGGTCCTGAGCTTGCAGTTACCTGCCACTTCAACACCTCACCATGCTGCCAGGCCAACATTTCACTGAGGCGTGCTGCAGTGCTCCAGTGAGTCTCAATGTCAGCTGGAGGAACGTGGTACCTTCAGAACTCAATGTTGAGTTTAATATGTTGAGAATATGATCATGCCCCCTCCAAGCTCTTTATGACCACATACAGACACACACATGCCCACACACACACACATACAAACACACAAATGCACACACTCAGACACACACACGCATACGCACGGACACACGCACGCACGGACCACACATTCTCATACGGGTTATTCCCAGCTCAGCAAGCCCATTTCCAGCATTCCTGCCTTGTACTACCTTACTTTGCCTTTTAATGTCTTGCCCCCTCAGCCAGAGACAGCAGGACAATGGTACTTCTGTCTTGATTTGCAATTTAATGCAGAGATGAAGGATGGTTGTCATAATTGTTAACAGGCTTTAGTCCAGTAAAGGAGCAAGCCTTCAGATGTCCCAGCACAGTAAGTCAAGGGCAGCCTATAATATCTGTCCAATGCCTGTCCTGAGTCTCTGCCATTTTCCTCCTGAAATGAGAGACAGGCAGATATTACAGGTCATGGGTGGCAAAGCTGTTACTTTTGGTGCCAGTATGGAGGTATCCTGAATGAGTGATCAAGCAGCATAGAAGACATGTTGGATCAGTGAGCTCATTGGTTGGGGTGGGTGATAGCGAGTGTGGGAAGATGCAGGCAGTAGTGAGAATGGGAGAGCGTGAGCCTTGGTGGGAGATGGGTACAGTAATAGAGACAGAGTGTGAGATATCCCAGAGAAACTGGTGGGACTCACAGATGGAGTAGAGACCTATTTCCTAAAAGTATTCTATGTTCTCTGTTAACTGAGACTGCTTCAAACTGGGTGGCAATTTCACTGCCAGTCCAGTAAAGCTGGGAGATGTTCTGGCAAAAGTGAACTGGTTGCAGCTTCTTCAAGGAAAGTTTATGACAAATCAGAGGCAAGCATTGAAAAGCAAGATTTTGATGGACACAAGATACGTATGTCCCCAGAAGGATAAAAAGGGGCGCTGCCAAGTCTAGAGACTGGTGGTAATCCAGAAGCACACAGGGTAAAATAAGGCAGAATATTAGAGTTTATGATAATCTCAAAAAGACAAATATTTTAGGAAGCTTCGAGGAGCATGGTATTGTAGTGATTGAAATCAAATGGATCTTATTTGATTGATTACCCTTAACCTGACTCCTGGAGCAGGACAAAGGCTGACATTTCACAGACAAAACAGGCCACAAGATTTACACTCAATCCATGAGCAAGTGGAGGAACCATTCATCATTGTTCAAAAATGGAACATAATGGATTGGCTTTATCTGCGTTCTCTAACAATGACCATTAAACACACCCTTTAGAGGACATTTTATGAAAGCATGACACGAGCTTCTATTAAATTTTCATTTGGTGATCGGTGTACATTGATGATTCAGGGATTTTGATTTTTAATTTCAGTCTTCTTCGGAACTTTCTGACAGGAATGAAATAAAATACAATGGATGCCCAAAAAGACTTGGGGGTTCAGTTTAAATTGCCATGAATAGGTGCAGAAAATAATCAAAAAAGTTAATGAAATGCTGGCCTGTATATCTAGAGGACTGAGGTATAAAGATGCAGAGCCTTGACAGCAGTTATACAAAACATTTGTTGAACCTCACCGATGGCAGATGTGTGTAACACACATTATGAAGGATATGTTGCCCTTGCAGGCGGTACAATGTAGGTTTACAGGAATGATAAGAAACCTTTATTCTCCAGAATTTAAAAGGTGATGGGCTATCTGATTGAAGCCTTTTCAATATATTTTAGGAAATGACAGGAGAGATAAACTATTTCCACTGGTTAGCGATTGTGGAACTATGGGACATAGTCTGAGAAATCGGGCCGGACCATTCAGGAGAGATGTCAGGAAGCACTTCGACACACAAAGGGTGATAGATGTTTGGAAGTCTCTTCCATAAAGGGCAGTGGAAGCTACATCCATTGTTAGTTTTAAATCTGAGATAGATACATTTTTGTTAAGAAAAGGTATAAAGGAATATGAGTCAAAGGTAGTCATATCGAAACAGGTTATCATAGATCTACCATAATCTCATTGAATGGTGTAAGGGGCTGAATGGCCTCCTCCTGTTCCAGTGTTCTGATGTTCTTTCTGTAGTTTAAGATTGTTTCCAAACTACCAACCAATTGATGCTAAGTAGAGAACAACACAGTGTTTCTGGACTGGGAGAAATCTGAAATAAATCAAAAAGTGCTAGAGTAACTTAGCACATTAGTACGACTCTTTGATACTGAAGAGAGGTGGAAAAGAGACAAGTGCTGTGCTGCTGACAAACGGTGATGAGAAGTGGGTTCTGAAGAGGAATAATTTGTGACTGGAAATCTTAACTCTGCACAATTCTCCACTGACAGAGACTTGCTGAGTTTCTCCAGTATACCTCTGTTTTTATTTAATTACTAAACATGTAAAAATTTGTAATACAAAATCATCCATGTAGAATAGAAACAAGAGGTGATGTGTAAAGGAAAAATGATTATTCAAATTAGTCTCTGAATTGTTCACGATTGAAGTCTTTTCAATATATTTTAGGAAAAGGCAGGATAGCTTTTTTGGGTTGTACCTGTACAATTTAACATTTGCAGTTCAACAGTCAATTTTTGAGACTCTTCCTTTGTCCCAATTCAGTTTTCAACACTTGTTCAGCATTAAAAGTAAGAGATTATCATGATTTCTTTACCTCTGGCAGAGAGACGCATATTGGCTGTTCTTATGCTGTGAATTCCACAGCATGCTAGAGACTCTCCAGTCTATAGTACCCAAATAATAAAATATAGAACACTGTTAAAATGTTAATTTTTAACCTCTCTTTTGTGTATTCTTTAAAGGGCATTCCACAAAAATGCCTGAAAGAGGATGTTCTCTTCGAAGAACAGGAAGGATATTCAGCCATCTCACTACTTCAAGTTTATTTTAACATCATTAGGTGTTCATCCTTTAATACGACACAAAACGTTGCCAGCTATCACTGAATATATACCTGCAGTTAGTTTGTCTTGCTAGCAGCCTTATTTTAAAAGCACATTTTGGTATGAAAGGTTATAATCATCTGTAACAGTTTGAGTTTCTGACCCTTTGTTGTAACATAGTCCTGAAACAGTTACCATAACATAATTACAGTTTGATAATGAAAGTTCTCAAAACTGATGCAATTAAGCTGCAAAACAAATGTTTCGCAATATATTGAATAATGAATACTAAAAAAAAAAATCAGAGACTAATTAAAACTGTGTTACACCCTTTAGGGACATTTACTGGTGAAAGCTGAATCAATTTTCACCCATGTTTGGGTGAAAAATTAAATGTGTTGAAACAAAAGCATCTTCCTCGAAGTCTGCCTTCAACCCTTGAGCAGGTGAAAGATTCATTGGTCATTGTCCAGAAAAAGATCAGACAGAATCAGTTTTAACTGGGCCTTTGACAGAATGACAATCTGTCATGCAAATGACTCATTAGTGTATTATCAAAACAGGGCAGTAAATCTATATGCAGCTTTGAATATGCTAATCATTTGGAGAATTTGGTTGCTGGGAATTGCAGAGTCTCTCTGTGAGGTTCAGAATGTTTTGAAATTACCAACTATTGAAATTTCTGCTAAATATAGAAGACATTGTTTCTGTTGTGAGGAAATGTTTTACTTTTGGCATGAACCATTTAGTCTGAGAAAGTTTAACATCTGATTTGTTCATTTATCCTAATGAAGGGTTTTGACCTGAAATGTTGAATTCTCCACCTCCTGATGCTGCCTGGCTTGCTGTGTTCTTCCAGCCTCCTGTCTGTCAACTTTCAGTGAACATGTGGGTGAAGGTGATGAGAATGTGGAGTGAGGTACCTAATTCTCGAAGACTGACTACTTGCTCTTGGTGATTGGCTCTGCTGTGGGTCTTGGCAATGTCTGGAGATTCCCTTACCTGGTTTACAGAAATGCAGGAGGTACTGCAGAGAAATCCTGAATACAGAGTAGAGAAAGGCAGAAATAACGTATTAGATTTGTAAAGATATTAAATTCAATGTATTGTACTTGTAACATGACAAGGTTTGAACATTGTTGGAAAAAATGGGAACAAATTAGGAACAATGGATTCAATATTGCAGCCTTAAACTGTTATTTTTATCAAATATTTTTGTGAAATATGGATGATGTGGCAATAAGGTGATTAAATACAATAATGCAATAAAGTTACAATAAAAGGTGGGGTACTTAAATGCACTTCTGTATTTACTGTGGTGACAGTAAAAGATAAACAATTGTGTGGGACTGAAGACATGTTTAAATCAGACCAGATAAATCTGCCTGTGATCTTTTCAGCTGATAACATGAGGAATCCAGTTGGCTTCTTACAACCCTCCATTTTCTCTGATGGTTTTTATTTTCAATTCTAAAATTTCCTAAATTTATTGACTTCAATTTTGCCATTTGTCTTGATGGGATTTGAACCTGCAAACTACTGATACCTTCTCCAGTGCCAGGATGACTACACTTAAAGGACGATTCCCTGATACCCTTCCCTGCTTTACAAAATTGGAGGAAATTCTGTTTACCACTATGTGACTGACAATGAGTAACTTCAGTTACATGGAGAGGTTGGAAAAGTTTGAATAGATTCCATTGTAAAAGGAACAATTGAGAAGTGACCTAATACAGGTTTTCAAGAGAGTGAGGATTTTTTTCAGCAGGAGATAGAGAGAAACTATTGGCTCTGGTGAATAGGTTAACCAATAGACATGAGAGATTTACAATGATCAGCAAATAATCTGAAGGCAGCGTGAAGAGAAATGATTCCATTCAAAGTGGTGGTGTGATTTGGAACACAGAATCTTAAAAGGAAGCCGATTCCATGAATAATTTTAAAAGCGAGCTGTGTCGGTACATGTGATCCAGATACATGCAGTCCCACAAACAAAGAACGGGAATGTCCGAGGAAGCATGACTGTTCTTTCAAAAAGAAATCACCAATACAATGGGCCAAATGCTTCCCTTTATGGTGACAATTTCCATGGTTTTAATTTTTTGATCAACTGAAGAACGGGAAATGAAGTGAATATTCCATTAATCCCTTCTAAATGGGAAAGGCGGTGAATGTGATCTGCAATAATTGCAATATAACATTTGGTGCAATCCCTCAGTACGACCTGTTGATTTCATCTTTGACATTGAATGACCTCATGGACCCCTTTTCTTCATTTGTCTATGGGATATGGATGTCGGTGGCTCAGCCAGCAATTATTGCCCATCCTTATTGGTCAGAGGACAATTAAAAGTCAACAGCATTGTGGGTCTGGACTCACATGTGAGCCACACCAGTAAGGATTGCAGAATTTCTTCACGAAAGGGCATTCGTCAGCCAAATTTATTTTTAATGATAACCAGCATGGTTGCCGCTGGGCTAGCTTTTGATTCAAGATATTTTCTGAATTTAAATATAATCATCTGCCATAGTAGAGTTCAAACCCCTGCTTCTTGAATATTAAGCTGGGTTTCTTGATTACTAGCCCATTAACCTTCCCTTTATGGCCTCCATTACTGAGATAGCTTATTATTACTATAACAATATCATCAAATAAACTCATCTGTTGCTAAACCTCTTATCCATTGTTACTATTGGCCAATCCCTCATTTTCTACGCTTTATAATCCATGTACAAACTGATGTAAGATGTGTTCACTCAGCAATTCTGGGATCACTGACATACATCAGTTATATAATGTCTAATTTTAAAATTCTGATACTTATTTTCAAATCCAACCATAGTCTCGCTCATCCCTACCTCAACAATCTCATGCCATCCCTCAACCCCCTGGGAAATATGGACTTTTCTAGCATTGGTCTTTTAAGTGTCCCCGATTGTAATCACACTTCTTTCAGTGCTGTGCACTAAGCCACCTGCACAGAGTTCGGAATTTCCTCCTTAAACTCCGTCTCCGCCTCCCATTTCCTATTACCTCTTTTCATTTCACATCATCCTGTATCAAATACTGAGATCTTCGGAACTTTTCACCAACTAACTATTGAGCTGGCTAAGACATTGACATTGGTCCCTGTGATAAACTCTATCACTCATTAACAGTAGTCTGAGGGTGAACCTCGGGAACCTTGGTATGATATTTGACTCTAAAATGAGAGTCCTATTATATCCCTGCACCATCAATAAGACAAGTTTTTTCCCACCTGTGTAACATCACCAGATTTTGTACTTGACTCAACTTCTCTTTGCTAAAACTCCCACATGATTGTTACTTATAGACCAACTGTTGGCATTTATCCTTGGGTATCCTGTAGCCTGCTCAAATGTGAATTAATTAAAACCACTACAGCCCAAGCCCTAACTCACATAAAATCATTATCTGCTTCCTGTGTGTTCTTGGCCACCTCCATTAATTGATACCTCAGTAACATCTCAACTTTAAATTTCTCATTGCTGTTTCCAAATTTCTCCATGGACTATTTCCTCTCTATTTTTGTAGTATCCTCTTGCAATACAAAACTTTTGATCTCTTTATTCCTCTTACTTTATTCATTTGAACATCACCAATTTAAACATCTCCATCATTGGTATACCTGTCTTCCGCTCCCTATACCCCACACTCTGGGATTCTATCCCAAATATTGTTGTCTAACTCTCTTTAACACATTTCCTTCCCTCTTTAACATTTACCTTTAATAATGACCTCTTCTACTAACGTTTAAAGTCAGCTGTCCTTGTATGACCTTAAATGGGCACAGTGTTAAGATTTGTTTGACTTTTTGTTCGTCACCTTGGGACTTTCTATTAGGTCATTGAACACAATAATTAATAATCACTTGAACACATGTGACTAACCTATTTTTTCGAATCAACCTGTTCAGAAATGATTCGTGCATCTCCATCAAGGACGGACACCTCAGCACCACACTCTACCGCAAACTCACAGACAACCTCACAATGCTACACTTCTCCAGCTTCCACCCAAAACATATTAAAACAGCCATTCCCTATGGACAAGCCCTATGCATACACTGGATCTGCTCAGATGAGGAGGAACGTGACGGACACCTGGAAGTACTCAAGGATGCCCTCACAAGAACGGGGTACGATGTTCAACTCATCGACCGCCAGTTCCGACGTGCCACAGCAAGGAACCGTAATGACCTCCTCAGGAGACAGACATGAGCTGCAATTGACAGGGTACCCTTCGTTGTTCAGTACTTCCCAGGGGCTGAAAAATTACGCCATGTTCTTCGTGACCTGAAACACATTGTCAATGAGGATGAGCACCTCACCAAGACCTTCTCCACACCCCCACTACTTGCCTTTAAACAACCGCCAAACCTCAAATAGATCATTGTTCGTAGCAAACTGCCTGGCTCTCAGGACAACTCCATACAACCCTGTCACGGTGGACGCTGCAAAACATGTCAGATTGTGGACATAGATACCACTATTACACGTGGGAACACCTCCCACCGTGTACATGGCAGGTACTCATGTGACTCAGCCAACATTGTCTATCTTATACGTTGCAGGCAGGGAAGCCTGGAGGCATGGTACATTGGGGAAATCGAGCAAAAGCTACGACAACGGATGAATGGGCACCACACAACAATCAACAGACAGGAGGGTTCCCTCCCAGTTGGGGAACACTTCAGTGGTCCAGGACATTCAGCCTCGGACCTTCGGGTGACCATCCTCCAAGGTGGACTTCGGGACAGGCAGCAGAGAAAAGTGGCCGAGCAGAGGCTGATAGCTAAGTTTGGTACCCATAGGGAGGGCCTCAACCGGGACCTTGGGTTCATGTCACATTACAGGTGATCACCATTGCACTACACACACACACACACACACACGGATATTCCTACACACACACACTCTCACATACACACGGACACAGATACTCACAGACGCGCACACAGACACCCACATACACCCTTATAGACACACAGACTCCCACACATGCACCCCCTCACAGACTTAAGACACTCTGCACTCACCACACACACACTTTCTCACACTCACAACCCCCACCCCAGTCAGACACACACACAGACAGACAAAGACCCACATGCACACATATATTTTGTGTGGTGAATTTTTTTTTGGTACTTTCAAAGTTATATTGCACTTTGCTCAAAAACCACATACATTCATGTAGAACTCTGAGCTCAAAAACTGCATGAATTTATGTAAAACTCTGTTATCTCACTTTTTAGATTGGAATCAATCTAAACATCAGGTCATAGACAGAGAACACAGGGGGCTAACACCTTCAACATATTGTCTAGCTATCACCATTGTTAACAGCTAACCTGAGAATGCAACTTTAAAAAAAAAAGGGTTTTGTGATTTACACATGAAAGAAGTGAAACTATCACTGCATTCTAACAGATGAAAGGCTTAACAGACAATCAATTCTTCAATGTATAATTTCAGTTACATCACACTGCAAATTTTTGCTATAAATTCTGTGTTACGATTGAGCCCTCCACAATCACCTGATGAAGGAGCGTCGCTCCGAAAGGTAGTGTGCTTCCAATTAAACCTGTTGGACTATAACCTGGTGTTGTGTAATTTTTAACTTTGTTCAGAAATGTTATTACACATCTCTACAGCAGATGAGACAAACCCAGATGTCCTGGTTCTGGGGTAGGGATACTACCATTTGAACCACAAGAGCCTTAATTAAGGAAAACAAGCATGGATTCTTTTAACTGGAAAACTTGTAAATGTTTGTAGGCTCCTAATGTGAGACCGGATGAGTATAATGGGTGTGCTGCATATAAACTTCCAAAATCTATTTGATAATGGGCATATTCTTGATGAAGGGCTTAAGCCGAAAACATTGCCTGTCCTGTTTCTCGGAGCTGCCTGACCTGCTGTGCTTTTCCAGCGCCACACTTTTTGACTATGAAATTAACAAAGCAACATTAATAGAGAAGATGTGATTTTTTTTTTCCTTTGGTCTGGAGAAAGCTAAAACGTCAGGTGACCCAGGGATTAGTAATAGAACCACTCTTCCTGATATACTGTAAATGAATAGTATGGACTTGGGTGTGGAGGACACAATTTTAAAATTTGCACAAAGTTGACCAAGGTGTGCGGAGGATGATGGTAGATGTCAGGAGGGGATTTAAGGTTGATGAAGTGGGCAGACATGTTCGAGATGAAACTTAATCTAAGAAAATGTGAAGTGATTCATTTTATTCTGATGAAGAAAATTAAGTATGTTAAAAGGGCTTCAGGAACAGAGAAAACCAGAAGTGTATATGCTCGATTCAGTGAAGGTGCTAGGTTAAGTTGAGACAATGGTTTACACAGCATGTGGGATTCGTGTTGGATGGACACAAAGAGTACAAATGAAAGGAAGGTAATCTGAATTTTGATCAAACACTGGTTTGGCATAATCTAGAGCATTGTGTCCAATTCTGAGCAACTGTTTAATGGTGGAATGTAGATGTGAGAGATGGTGCAGAAAAGATTCCCAAGAATGACTTCAGGGCTGAGGAGATTCAGATCCATGGATGCACTGGAAATTCTGGGGCTTTCATCCTTAGAGAAAGAGTCATTGAGAAGAGATTGATGAAACTGTTCAAACTAATGGGAAGATCAGGATCAGCAAACAGAGAGACAATTTCTCGAGAAGGGTGGTAAAACAAAAAGGTCACAGGTAGAAAGATGAACCAAAGGCAAGTTGAAAAAAACATTTTCTACACAGTGAGTGGTTATCGTTGAATCCCTACAGTGTGAAAACAGGCCATTTGGCCCATCTAGTCCACACTGCCCCTCCAATGAGCAACCCACCTCCCCCACCACCATACATTTGCAGTTCTCATGGCTAACCCACCTAGGTAATATCCCTGGACACTATGGGCAATTTAGCATGACCAATCCATCTAACCTGCACATGTTTAAAACTATGGGAGGAAACCGGAATACCTAGATGAAGCCTACACGGACACAGGGAGACCGTGCAATTTACAGACAGTCACCCAAAGGTGGAATTGAACTCCAGTCCCTGGCGCTGTGATGCAACAGTGCTAACAACATGCCACCCAGAATCTGGAAAGCAGTGCCTGAGAATATGGTGGAAATTTCACAAGAAAATTTGATTGTTATCTTAAGAGAAAAAGAAACAGAGCAATAGAGACAATGTAAAGAGTGTATTTGAGCTGAATTACCAAGAGCAAGCATGGTAATTAATGGAATTAGTGAAGAAACGTATGCATGTTTGTTTATATGATGTGCATGTGGAATGTAACAATATCTGGAACAGTGAAAGTCAAAGTTGTTCAGAATTTATTTCAGAGCTCACCTTCATTTGATGATAATGATTTGACCAGAGTGAAAGCGGTAGCTTTGGCCTTAATCACAGCATGTCCAAGTAATCTTAAAGGGAGGGAAAAGTTTCAGGAATGGTGACCACAGCATTGGCTGAACAACATCTATCACCAGAACACAAAGCGATATGCTTGTAGTTTTCAGATTAGCTTAAACTTTTTGAAAGATGTTGTTAAATGTCTGTGTTTCTCATTGATTTGTTCTCAATGTAAGAGATGATCTGATGTTGTTTCCATATTGTCAAGAAGTGAGTTAACCTGTTCTGCCTTTGGTTTGGTGTCAAATCCTGAAGGTCCTTAAAATCTTTGGAACTGTATTTTCTTTGTATGTAAGACATAGGAATATAACAGCAGGAGTAGGCCGTTCAGCCCGTCAAGTCTGTTCCACCATTCAATGAGATCATGGCTGATCTGCAGTCTAACTCCATACATGTTCCTTTGGCCCATATATCTTAATAACTTTGCTTAACAAAAAAAAAAGTATCTATCTCAGACTTAAAACTAACAACTGATCAAGTTCCAAACATCAAGATCAAGAAATGCTTCCTCACATCTCTTCTGAGTGGCCTTTCCCCAATACTCCCTAGTTCTAGAATCCCCAATGAGTGGAAATAGTTTATTTTTATCGACCCTGTCTTTTCCTATTAATATCTTGAAGACTTCTATCAATTCTCTGATCTATCAAATGGATCTGAAAGCTTTTCTTTATCTGGTCGAAAGGTTGGTGAATATTGTGTATTGGCTGATTGTTGAAATTGTTGAAAATGTTCTTGATCTGGATAATCATCAGGCTTATGATCTTCTTGTATTGCACTTGTTTGATTGATATTTTTGTTGATTAAAGTTGATGCTGAATCTTTGTCATTGTCAAGATTGTTGCTGTAATACAAAAACTGAAAGTTGTTGATGTTTCTGCTGTTTTAAATGCTCTCTGCAATGTAAAGTTCAATTTTCTTTTAGTATTCTAGCACCTTCATAGAAATTAATGAAGTTATTCCTTTTCAGAGGCAGCTGAAAGGTTTCCAAAGATCTGCAGGAAAAACATTGTCAAAATAACTTCACTTAATAAGAGTCTAATACTGTATCAAACATGGCTGCCATAATATTGTTCACACTGATGTCTAGCACCGAATGTGACACCATGCAATTTAATTTGCATTGCTTTTCTTCATCCAACATTTCATATTTAAATGAATAAAATCATTAAACCATATTAGTCTCTAAATAAAACTTTACATTTGTCATTCAAATAATCTTAATCATGAAGATTTCATGAACTTCACTGACAGAGCTTTGATATTTCAAACTGCAACTTTTTTATCCCTTCCCTTAACAGAAACCAAATTGTTGTCTGATAATCAGCTTTTTCTTATATGTCCTCACTTTAGATTTATTTCTTTATAAAAGCTAATGCTTTTATTGCTCTCAATATTCTGTTTTCAAAAACTTATATGGAGGATGGAAGAAAAATGTGACTGTAAGAGTACCTCCTTTTCTCAGGTTTGTTTCAGCGTTGGAGTGGATTTCCTTGAATTCTTATAGCAGTAATTACTTTTTTGTAAGCTGTTGCATTGTTTTGGAACGTTTTGGAAAAGAAGACCAAAACAAGGATATTTTTAAAATAGGAGGAATGGAGAGAGCAGCTGCAACATTAGAGATGAAAAAGGGAGCAGTGACCTGAACAACTGTCTACCTCTGCAGTTTAGTTTCTAATATCTCTCGACATTAGAGTTTGGTCTGAAAAAAAACTAAAGAAACACTGACCTTGGAGGAATCTCTAGAGAACTGCTCACAGCAGGGGCACAACCAAGTACTTCTTTTAAAGACTAACTTGTTTTCCTTTGTAAATTTACAATAGTTTGTTTATATGTTTATTGAGATCTGTCTCTTGATTAAACCTTCTTAAAATATAAAATGCAAGTACCAAGTTACTCTGGGGCAGTGCTTTCAGAGTACTGAGACTGCTATTTTCTGGGTCTGCCCTCTGTTAAGGTGCAAAGATGGCCTTTAGTAGAGTGATGTGCTCTTCCTGTCAGATATGGGAAATTAGGGAGAATTTTAATATTACTCATGATGAAGTTTGCAGGAAATGTGTTTGGTTGCAAAACCTATCGTATCACATGGATAGGTCGGAGAGGCAGTTAGAAGCAATGAGGAATTTACAGGAGCAAGGGGGTGTGAGACGTGGCAGTTTTCAGGAAGATAGAAAAACCCCTGATACAATCAGGTAGACAGGTTATCTCTCGGAAAGGTAGGAGGGGGGAGGCAGGTAATAAGGGGTCTCCTATGGCTATCTCTATCTCAAACAAGTATGCTATTTTGGAAAACATAGGGAGTGATGGACTCTTGGGGGAATATGCACTGACAGCCAGGATTCTGATATCAAAACTGGCTATAATGTAATGAGGGGTATGTCAGGTTCCAAGCGATCGATATGACAGGGGACTCTCTAGTCAGAGGCACAGACAGACGTTCCTGCAGCTGACAACGAGAAATCAGAATGGTGTGTTGCATCCCTGGTGAGAGGGTCAAGGATATCTTGGAGACGATGCAGAATATTCTTAAAGGGGACAGTGACCAGCAGGTGGACGCTGTATACATTGGGACAAATGACATAGGAAGAAAAAAGGATGAGGTTCTGAGGACAGAACATAGGAGATTAGGCAGGAGGTTAAAAAGTAGCTCCTCGAGAGTAGTAATATCTGGATTACTCCCAGTGCTACATGCTAGTGAGAGTAGGAATAGGAGGATAGAGCAGATAGTTGTGTTGCTGAGGAGCTGGTGCAGGGGAGGATTCATATTTTTGAATAATAGGCATCTATTCTGGGGGAGAATTGACCTGTTTAAGAAGGACGGATTGCACTTAATTAAAAGGGGACTAATATACTCGCGGGGAGATTTGCTGGAGCTACACAGGTAGATTTAAATTAGTAAGTGGGTGGGACCCAGGGAGATCATGAGGAAACAGATCAATCTGAGGCTGCTACAGCTGGGAAAAGGAACAAGTCAAACAGTCAAGGCAGGCAGGAACAAAGTAGAGTATTTCAATGTGAGGGGCAGATGAACTCAGGATATGGTTGGGAATGTGAGACTGGGATACTATAGCTATTACAGAGACAGAGCTCAGGGATGGACAGGACTGGCAGTTATATGTTCCAGGGCATAGATGATACTGGAAGGATACAAGGGGGGCAAGACAGGAGAGGGAGTTTTTGGCTAGGGATAACATTATGGCTGTACTTAGGGAGAATATTCCAGGGAGTACATCCAGTGAAGTTAACTGAGTGGAACTGAGAAATGAGAAAGGGATGATCACCTTATTGGGATTGTACTATCGACCCCCAAGGAGTCAGCAGGAAATTGAGAAGAAAACTTGTAAGGAGATCTCCATTTTCTATTATAGGGTGGTAATGGTAGGGGATTTTAGCTTTCCAAACATAGACAGGGATTGTCACTGTGTTAAGGGCTTGGATGGAGGGGAATTTGTTAAGTGTGCTCAAGAAATTTTTCTGATTCAGTATGTGGATGTACCTACTAAAGAAGGTGCAAAACTTGATCTTTTCTTGGGAGATAAGGTAAGTGACTGAGGTGTCAGTGGGGGAGCACTTTGGGGCCAGTAACCATTATTCTATTAGTTTTAAAATAGTGATGGAAAAGAATGGGCCTAATCTAAAAGTTAAAATTCTAAATTGGAGGAAGATAAATTTTGATGGTGTTCGGCAAGAACTTTCTAAAGTTGATTGGGGGCAGCTATTCACAGATGAAGGGATATCTGGAAAATTGGAAGCCTTCAAACAAGAGATAACGAAAGTTCAGTGACACTATATTCCTTCTGGGTGAAGGATAAGACTAGTTGGTGTAGGGAGTGATGAATGACAAGAGAAATTGAGAAAAACAAGGAAGCATATGTCAGGTATAAAAAGCAGGGATTGAGTGAATCCCCAGAAAACTATCAGGGCAGTAGGAGTGTGCTCAAGTAGCAAATCAGAAGGGCAAAAAGGGGACATGAGATAGCTTGTGGCAGGTAGGGAAATACCTCAGTATCTTTCTAGGAGTAAGAAATGGGGAACTCAAAATGGGCCTCTTCAATGGCAATAATTTCAATGCTACCAGTGTCATTGTAGAACTAAATTGCATTCCCTGCAGTTCCCATCCATTTACAAGGGCTGAAGACCACCTTGGTGAGGACATTAGTAAAAGACTGATGAGTGTGTTAAAATTGCGTGAGGGATGAAGGTTCAAGTGAGGGTAAATTTAACATGTTAAATACAAAACATAAAGTAATATTGCAGAATAGTGATGTGGGTAACAAAGTATGACAGAGAGGGCCAAAGAGTACAATATAAGAGTGTATCAACAAATGGGGTCAGAATGTGGAAAACAGAAAACAAAGTAATAGAGTTATAGATTATTTTGGTGAACATTGAAAGCATTAATAACTAGGTAAATGAATAAATGAGATGAATATTGACTTCACAGCTTCAAAATCTCTCAACTCCCAGCCTTATCCCATCTCTATCACCTCCCCCTGCTCCTCACCTTCCTGACCTACCTAACCTGTCCATCTTCCTACTCACCTATCCGCTCCACCCTTCCTACTGACTGATCACAATAACTCCCTACCTGCATCCACCTAATCACTATCCTATCTACCTTTCCCCTAGTCCACCCCTTCCTTCTATTTACTCTGGGCATCAACACCCTCCCCCCCCTCCACACACACACACACACACACACACGTGCATACATGCAAAGGTTTCGGTCCGCCTCGTTGACGTTCTTGTTCCTCGGTTGCTGTCTGATCTGCTGTGCCTTTCCAGCTTCACATCTATTGGCTCTGGCTTCCAGCATCTGCAGTCCATACTGTCTCCAATGGATGAGTATGATTTGGTAAGTTTTACAAAGGCATGGCTGGAAGGCAATCAAGGCTGGGAAGTAAATTTAAAGAGCACTTGATATTTTTGAAGGATAGGCAGAAGGAAAATGGAGATGTGATAACTCTGTAAATGAATAATGAGCTCAATACAACTGTGAGGGTCTGTGACAAGATCATTTCTCAAGACATAGGATCAGTCTGGGTGGAGACAAGAAGTAGTGAGAAAATTAAGAGTTCAGTGGGAGTAATCTTTAGTTTTAATAAGAAATAGTGCAGACTTGTAAGACAATACTACAATATCTAAGAGTAACATTAATCCTCATAGAGATTGGGCAAAACAAATTGCCAATGTTGACGAGGAGTTCATGGAGTGTGTTTAAAACAGTTTCTTAGGATACTATATAGTGGAAGCAACTGCCCACAGGATAATTTTAGATCTGGTAATTTGCAACAAAACCTGATTGAGATATGATCCCATTGTAAATGATTGTTGAAGGAAGAGTGATTTGAGACTAGTAGGTTGAAGGTGGAGATGAGAGCCTTAAACTTAAAAAATGACCATTCAGACTGATGGAGGACAGGTTTGTCCAAAGTGGACTGGGAAATAAAGACTAAAGGGTAGGAGGTATTTCATAACTCCAAGCAAAGATATACTTCATTGAGAAAAAGTTACTTTTAAATAGAATAATTCATCTGTAACTAACTAAGAAAGATACGGGAGGAAACACAGTCTTTAAACTCAGTCAGTATTGATGGTGGGAAGGACCTTCATTGTATTGCACTGAGGCTCACAGCTATAGGGCTGAGTCATGTGTTTTACTTGGTTCTGTGTTAGGCACATAATGCAGTGAAAGCATACTCTCAGCACTAAAACCCTTCAGGCTATTGAACAATGCAAAAGGCAGCTATGGTAACACACCACAAATTACTGTTCACATTTAACAGCTTCATCCTCAGACTGGGACTCTGTTCGTACGTCTCCCATAGAAATTTTACACTTTAAATGTTACGAAAGCAAACTTCAGTTGTACAAACAAAAAAATGAATAAAAATAGCTGATACAGAAAGACTAGTATAATGTGCTGTAATACTTGTTGCAGTTCCTCCAGTTTGATAAAAGATGACCATGAGCAGCCTGTGTAAGATCATAAAATGAGTATTTAGCTCCCAAGCTTGTTCATTGAGTTAATGAGCCATACAAAGCAATAGTTAAGAACTGGAACAGAAGGGAAATACTGCCGATGCTGGAATTCTGAAATAAAAACAGTTATTGATGGAAAAACTGAGCAGGTCAACATTGTTTCTACCTGTGCAGACAGAGTTACTGTTTTGAGTCAACTTTGACTCTTCTGAACTGCTGTTCTAAAGGTCCCACTCGTGAAGGTGAATTGTATTGTTTTTCCAGCACTTTCTGCTTTAGGTTTCGATCTGACACTGACATTGGCCTCGCTCTTCCTGCACAAGACAAAGGGATTGACTGAAAACACCCAGTGTCTCTGTTCCTGAATGCTGTACATCTAGCACTGTTGGAAAGTTGAGTGCAAATGGCTCAGGGTGAAAGGGTTATGAACCTCTGAGCAATCATTCTCTGTCTTCACAAACTATCGACAATTTAGGAAAGTTAACTGAGAAGAGCTGGGGCATTGGGGCAGACATGAAATGATCAGGAAAAGCACAATTTAAAGTGAGTTGGAAAATTACCCAGCGATTCTTATGACAGGATTATACAATCAGTTTAAGGAGACAATATTGATCAGAACAGGTCAAAAAACAAGAGGGGAAATGAGGAACCTTCACACATTGCCAGTTGCCAGACACACAAACAGGCAAGAGTAGAGGGATACAGACCATGTGCAGGAAGACAGGATTAGTTTAAAATGGCATTGTGATCAGAATGGATATGGTGGGCTGAAGGGCCTGTTCCTGTGGCTGTATTATTCTATGCTTTGCCATGTCTAACCAGAAACGGTGATATCACAAATCAAATCCAAGCATTAAAAAAGGGAATGGATAAATATTGGACAGGGTGAAAGTCGGAGAGTTGCATGGAAAAGGGCACCTTGGATTGGAATTTTTTTTTACCTCTTACCAAGAGTTGGCACAATTCCAAAGGCTGAAAGGTGACTTGCTTTAGAGGAATTTATACTTCCAGTTGAGTCGATTCCAATTATTCATTTTAATTCAGGCACTTAACAATTTGTATCCCAGGATATTTGATCATATTCACCAATTCCATTCTGAATTTAGTCTGAGTCAGCGTATAAATAAATGTGTTTGTACAGCAGCTCAAAAGCTGAAGCATAAATCCAACTTCTGCGAAAATACTTGCAGGGCTATTGAAACCATAGGGTGTTTTAAGAGATATAAACCGACTAATCAGAAAATGTAAAACAAACATTATCCACAACAATAGAAAGGTGCCTGAAACAGCCAGGAGTAAAATGATGGATTTTCTTCGGCTCTCCATCTCTGGATCAGTGTGCTTCTCATTGTTGCTATCACCCCGAAGCCTCCTGCGAACTTTACCAGCCACTAAAATGTGTTTGATAGTCAGAGAATTGAGCAGAAGAATCAACAAAGTGGAAGGCATGGGGTTAAGACGGAATCCAGCCACTCAAAAACCCGCCATCCGAGATCAAAATTATAGTGTGGACGTACAGCACAAAACCATGGCACATTATTATACGTGTCCAGAGATGTGTAGACGAAATACACAGGAATATGTTTTACACAGAACAGAGTGCATACAGCTGTTATAACTGTAGCTGCTGTTTTCCCTGTACAGTATCTTAATCTCAGTTTCTGGGAACTAATGGCCACAAAGGTGAAAGCGACGGTTAACCAGAGAGAGCTGTCAGTGGATATAAACAACTGGACAGATTTGAGACTACACACAACAGTTATATCCAGGAAGTAAAATGGAAAATAAATGTTATGAATCTGAGTCAATATCACATCAAAGATAATCACCATTAGATCCACCGCTGCCATGGCATCATATAATAAGTGATACAGTTGGAGAGACCACAGTTCCCTCGAGACAGGATGATAATAGCTACCAGGTTGACTAGTGGTAAAGAGAAACAAAGGGATTTAATGATCAGGCTTACTGCTGGCTGGTTGATGTGACAGTGCTGTTGCATCAGACATCGAATCACATTGTGCAATCCTCACGCACAGTGCAGAAGAACAAGTGTTTGCAGGAACACTAATGATTGATGTTCTTCTTTCTCTCTCTCTTCCTTTAATAGCCCTGACAATGTGAATCAATATCTCAACACGAAAGAAGGGAGTGTTCTTGAAGGAAATGTGAAACTCAGACAGTCTCAACCAGCTGATCTTAGGCTTGTTTGGGAACGAGAAATTTCAGAGTGTATGAAAGAGGTCAGAAAGCTCAACCTTACTGACACAGATGAACAGAGTAGACTGCAAACTCAACACAATCTGGTCAGTACTACAAAATGGGAGGCATTGGATAAAACTATAACATGACTTTTCAAATCTAGCCACTGTTTTAATATCAGGAACAAAGCAGAAAATGCACAAAAGATTCATAAATAGCAAGGAGATCATGTGCAGGTACTATATCCCAGTAAGGTTTTGAGTGGGGAATAAAGATTAGCAAAGGCAATGGGTAGAACTGCTGCACTATTCTTCAGAATAGGACTCGAGAATCTTTGTAAAGCTCCTGAGATGGCAGACAGTGCTTCAGTTTGACATCTCATCTGAAAGACAGTGCCTCAGGCAGGGCAGCTTTCTGTCAGGTTTGTGCTGGGAGGACCAGCCTGCGTGAAATGTTGATGGGGATTCGAACGTACAACCTTTCGGTTCAGAGCATGGAGTGTGCTATCTGAGTCTCAGCTGACATCTTCAGTATAATATCCTTCACTTGAAAAGAGGAACTGAAGATCACAACAACATGCATGATGTAAATCTGGAAGGAAGGAGCTGAAATTCTGGAAAGTCACAACAGTTCAATTAACACCTGAAGACAACAGAGACACACATTTTTCTGTGGAAAAGCCTATCACACATTTACTAACAAAGCTTTCCTATTTACCAGGTATACCAACAGCCGCAAGAACTGGGTAGTAAATGTCTTCTATCTGCAAAATGATCGGCCGTCTCATTTTATTTGGAGGAATGATGTCAACCTCAGCCACAGGCACTGACTCCGTCTGAATTAATAATCCAAATGTTGCAGAAATCTCTTTCTTATCCCTGAAGAACTCTCCCTTAGCACTCCCATCACCTTCCCAGTGGGACTATTAGTTCTCGTTGCTGAAACAAACACATTTAGTCAGGCATGTTGAATGTTCATTAGTTTGCTGCCAAGGTGCCCATGGGAGAAACATTTTTTTCTTCTTCACTTCTAATTTTTGATATAGGTGTATTGACCAAACCTGCTATTTATTATACATCTCTCTTTGTCCAGCAGTGCTGGAGAAGTGGACCATCTTCTGTGGTCTTTGGATAAAACTGAATTGCTTGCAGAGCAACAATGTTAACCACGCTGGTGTGGGACTAGAATCACATCCGATCAGATCTCAAAACATAAGGATGCTGTTTGATTCTCTCATCATGTGTAAAATATCCATTTATTAAGCAGGCCAATCATTCACCATCTCAGTTAGTTTCATCACATCATTGATGTTGAGCCAAATGGTGATTTGCTGATCTGGTTGTAAATCTTGTCCGTGAATTTCCTACTCAAGCGTTTAGCTGTGCAGCACACTTATCTGACTATGGTCATTGCTTGGTGCGGTGAAAATGGTAGTTGCTAATTCATCAGCCAAAACCCGAGTGTAGCCCCTGTTTTACTGCCCGCAGGTGCAGACTGTCCTAGATTGCAAAAATAGCAGTTTACCTGGTCATGATAAAATGGCTGTTCCTGGGGAGGTTTGCCATGTGCACATGTTCAATGCTATGTTATTCAGGATGGTGACAACACACAAAGAGTTTTCATTGGCTGTGAGAACCTTCAGACATCTGTTCGTTGTGAAAATCACAACGTCATTGCAAGTCTTCATTTCTAATTCTCAACCTGACCCGACGACAGGGTTTAGATTCTTCTCTGCACGTTCTCCAGTGTGTCTCTGTCTTTTTATAATAAGCAGATTGGAACTTTGTGCCAGTGTTGGATGGATTAAGGGAATTTCCATGATGTTCATCTGATGACAACATGGAAAGCTGGAGAGGCAGGTAAAGCAGTGCAGGACTCTCCTGTGGCTATTTCCGTCTCTAACAGGTATATTATTTTGGATACCGTTGTAGGGGATAGCCTCTCAGGGCAGCATAACAGCAGCAGCTAGGCCTGTGGCACCACAACAAGCTCTGCTGTAGACAAGGACCAGGCAAAGTCCAAGGGCGTGATCATAGCAGGGGACCCGCTCGTCAGGGGCATAAACAGGTGTTTCTGTGGCCACAATCGAGATTCCAAGATGGTGTGTTGGCTCCCTGGTGCTTCGGTCAAGCGCATGTCTCTGAGCAGTTGCATGAAGTTATTAAGGGGGAGGATGACCAGCCAGAGGTCATTGTACACATTGGTACCAATGACATAGGAAAAGGGATGGGCAAGAGTTAGTCAGAAGGTTAAATTGCAAGATTGCAAGTGTAGTAACTTCTCAATTACTTCCAGTGCTACGTGTTATGGAGAGTAGGAAACAAAGGATTTGGCAGATGAATGTGCAGCTTGAGAGCTGGTGCAGGGGGCAGGGATTCCGATTCTTCGATTATTGGGATCTCTTTTGGGGCAGAGGTGACCTGTACAAGGCAGACAGGCTGCACTTGAACTGGAGGGAGATCAAAATCCTCGCGGGAAGATTTGCTGGAGCCACTTGGGAGAGTTTAAACTAGTCTGGCAGGAGGGTAGGATCCAAAGTAGTGCAGAGATGAAAGAAAAGGTTAAGGGCAGTACAGAGGTTAATGAGAGCAAGTTAAATAGTAAAGGCAATGTTAGTAATCTCAGTGTTGATAACAGACAGGACAGGCAAGACCATGGCATGAAGCAAGGGAAGATTGGGTTAAATGCAAGAGGTCTGACAAATTAACTCAGGGCATGGATGGGTACATGGGACTGGGATATTATAGCTATTACAGAAACATGGCTGTGTAAGGGACAGGATTGGCAGCTCAATGTCCTGGGGTACAGATGCTATGTGAAGGATAGAAGGGGAGGCAAAAGAGGAGGGGAGTTCCGTTATTGATTAGGGAGCACATCACTGCAATACTGAGAAGATATTCTTCAGGGTTTGTTCACTGAGTCTATAAGGGTACAACTGAATAATAAAAAGGAGAAGATCACTTTGATAGAATTGTACTATAGGCCCCTCAATAGGCAGCAGGAGATTGAGGATCAAATGTGTCAGGAGATTGCAGATAACTGCAAGAATGATAGGATTTTAATAGTCGGGGATTTTAACTTTCCTAACACTGACTGGCACTGCCATAATGTTGAGGGATTGGATGGAGAAAAGGTTAAGTGTGTTCAGGAAGAATTTCTCATGCAATATGTAGATGGCCATACAAGAGAAGGGGCAAAACTTGACTTCCTCTTAGGAAATCAGGCTGAATGGAAATGTTAGCAAAGGAACACTTTAGGGCCTGTGATCACAATTCCATTAGTTTTAAAAGAGCAATGGAAAAGGATAGGTGGGGTCCACAAGTTAAAGTTCTAAACTGGGGCACGGCCAATTTTGATGGTCTGAGACAGGAACTTTCAAAAGTTGATTGGACATGGCTGTTTGCAGAAAAAGGGACGTCTGATAAGAGGGAGGCTTTCAAAAGTGAATTAATGAGGATTCATGACCAGCATCGAGCGGAGGGTAAGGTTGGCGGGTGCAGGGATTCCTGGATGACTAGAGTTGTTGAGGCCCTAGTCCACAAAAAGGAGGCATGCAACATGTAAAGGCAACTGGGTTCAATTGAATTCTTTGAGGAGTATAGAGGGTATCGGAGTATACTTAAGAGAGAAATCAGGAGTGCCAAAAGAGGACACAAGATGGCTTTGGCAGCTAAGGTAAAGGAAAATCCAAAGAGATTCTACAGGTACATGAAAGACAAAAGAGTAACTAAAGAGAGAATAGGTCCTCTTAAAGATCAACAAGGTAGTTTATGTGCGGAGCCACGCCAGATGGGTGAGATTCTAAATGAATATTTCTCGTATGGATTTACTGTCAAGAGGAGTATGGCTGCTAGGGAATTTACAGAAATAAATAGTGATGTCTTGAAGAGTGTCCATAATACAGAAGAGGAGGTGCTGGAAGGCTTAAACACATTAAGGTAGATACATCCCCAGGACCTTATGAAGTGTATCCCAGTACTTTGTGGGAGGCTGGGAAGAAAGTGTTGGGTCCCTAACAGAAATATTTCTATCATCAACAGCCACAGGTAAAGTGCTCAAAGATTGGAGAGTGGCTAATATTGTGCCATTATTTAAAAAAGGTTGCAGGGAAATGCCTGGGAACTATAGACCGGTGAGCTGAACTTCAGTGGTAGCTAAGTTGTTGGAGGGAATTCTGAGAGACAGGATCTACAGCATTTGGAGAAGCAAGGACTCATTTGGAATATTCAGCAAGGCTCTGTGCATTGGAAATCATGTCTCATGAATTTGATTGAGTTTTTTGAAGGGTTGACCAAGAAAGTAGATGAGGGCAGTGTCGTACACATTGTTTACGTGGACTTTAGGATAAGGTACTGCATGTTAGATTGTTAAGTAAGATTAAATCTCATTAGATACAGGGAGAGCTGGCCAATTGGATACAAAATTGGCTTGATGGTAGAAGACAGAGAATGGTGGTAGAGTGTTGTCTTTTAGATTGTCATTTACATAAATTTTGTCATTTACATAAATGATTTGGATGACAATCTAGGAGGGATGGTTAGTACATTTGCGGATGACATCAGGACTGGTGGTACAGTAGACAGTGAAGGTTATCTGGGAATGCAGCAAGATCTTGATCAACTGGGTCAGTGAGCTGAGGAAGGATAGATGAAGTTTAGTTTTGAGAAATGAAAAGTTAGATCAGCCATGACTTTAACCCTAAGGCCTTACAACCCAGTGTGCTCCTAGTTCTTATCTCCCTGTGTTCTTGTCTTACAATCCTTGTTGACACTTGCATTATTTTTATTCTTTTATCAATTTGGATTGAAGCTGTGAACTGGGAATTAACACTTGGAAATGATTTATGGACTGGGCCACAGACAGCTTGTGGTATAAGGAAAAGATAAAGTGAGGACCGCAGATACTGGAAAGTCAGAGTCGAAAAATGTGGTGCTGGATTGTTTGAGGAGGTCCAGGACTTGCATGTCCTTGGTGTGCAGGAGAGAGAGTTGAAGTGGTTGGCCACAGGGCAGTGGGGTTGTTGGGTGCATGTATCCCAGAATTGTTCCCTGAAACATTGTGTAAGATGGCACCCTGTCTCCTCGATGTGGAGGAGACCACATCAAGAGCAACGGACACAGCAGATGACGTGGGTGGCAGGAAAATCTTTGAAAAGATACTTTGGGGCCTAGGATGGAGGTGATGGGGGGGGGGAGCAATGGGGGGCAGATTTTACACCTCTTGCGGCAGCAAGGGAAGGTGTTGGGAGTGGAGGGTGGTTTGGTTGGGGGGGGGGGGGGGGGGCGGCACCTAACGAGGGAGTCGCAGAGGGAATGGCCTCTGCGGAACACAGATAGGGGTGGGGAGGGAAACATATCTCTGTTGGTGGGGTCTGATTGTAGGTAGTGGAAAAGGCGGAGGATAATGCGCTGAATCTGGAGATGAGTGGGGTGGAAGGTGAAGACGGGGGTGGGAAGGGGGTTCTACACTAGTTGGAGGAATGGGGTTCAAGGCCAGTGGTATAGGTAGTGGAGGAATTGCGCTGGATGTATTGTTGATCACGTAGGAAGACAAGTTGCAGTCCACGTCCCCACCAACCCATCCTCCGCACCTGGCACCTTCCCTTGCCGCCACATGAGGTATAAAACCTGCACCCACACTCCCCCTCACCTCCATCCAACGCCCCAAAGGATCTTTTCACATCCGGCAGATGTTTTCCTACACATCCACCCACCTCATTTACTGCCTCCATTGCTCTCGATGTGGTCTCCTCTACACTGGGGAGACAGGACGCCAACTCGTGGAGCATTTCACATCCAACAACCCACTGTCCTGTGGCTGACCACTTCAACAACCCCTCCCACTCCACCAAGGACATGCAAGTCCTGGGTCGCCTCCACCACCAACTCCAAGCCATCCAACGACTTCTGTCTTGGGACCCTTCAATCACACAGCATCAACGTTGAATTCACTAGTTTCCAAATCCAGTGGCACACTTTTCGACCACATGGAAAATAACAGACTAAAAAATCTGTTGTTTATGAGGCCAGACCTGGAGGCAAATTCTTGGGTGATTCTTGATAGTGACCCCAAGAAAAGCATTATGCTTAAACAAATGGAAGTTGTCTGTTAATGACGTCAGTACCTGGGAATTGGTTCCAGGAGCTCTGGAAAAGATTCTATGATTGAGCAAATGGCAGATGAGGCTTCAGGAAGAGACGGTCAGTCTATGAGGGCATAGCTAAGTTGCTGGTTTGAACTGTCTATTCTGTGGAAATGAATTTGGCTATTGGTGAAACAGCATGAAGATTTGAAAGCTCCCTGCCTTATCTCAAACACCAGCTTCCAGAAGCCCGGAGAGTAGAAAGCAGAGGCAGAAGTAATGCTCCTTTTACCTTCATAAACTGAAAAGGTATCCTGATCAATGTTTCCAGAGAAGTGACCAAGGAGTTCACATCTTGGCCTGTGAAATAATGTGCCGGCCCTTCCTTTCAATGAGTTGTGAAAGTTATTTTCTTCCATTTATCCCCTAATGGGTTTGTCTATCTGTCTCTTCTGTGAATGGGGTTGAAAACAAATTCAGGTTAAAAGCATAGATATTAATCAGAATACCTTGTTTAAATTTTCTCTGCTAAAGTTATTGTGCATTTAGTAAATTGTTTAAGATACAAAACCAGGGCCGGAAATTGATTATTTGCAAATTCCGGGATTGGTTGTTCAAAAGTCTGGTTAGGAACCATTGGAGTAATTGTTATGGGGAGAGGGTGGGAGGTTTGAGAGTTTTAATTTTACTACGTTGCTGTGGTAGAAAGACAGATTGGGTTCAGCTGCCACACTTGTAAATGCAACATGAAATTTACAAATTGCCTCCTTATTTTGAATGACTGAGATCTGAACATGCATTGTGATCTCCACAGCTGATCACTGGGATTATCTAATTTTGCTGCCAGAATTTTTGTGAAGCACTCTGATTTGTCTACATGTCTTCAACAATAAGAACAACTTATATAGTACCTTTAATATAATCAAGGTGTTTTGCAACAGCCTTACAAAGCAAAATTACATTCTGAGCCATGTAAGCAGACATCAGACCAAACATGGAAAATATTTTAAGGAGCCTCTGAAAGGAGGAACCAAAGGCGTCGATGTTTACAGAGAGTATTTTCATGTCTAGGATCAGAACAGCTGAAGGCACAGCTACCAATAGTGGAACAATTAAAATCAGAAATGCTCAAGAAATCAGAATCAAATCACTGGAGATGTATCAGCGGCTTGTGGGGTTGGAGAAGAATGCTGAGACAGGGATGGATGAGTCCTTGGAGGAATTTGAAAAGAAGGATTATCATTTAAAAATTGTTGCTTTGATTCACCGATGTCGATCAGCAAGAAACAGGAATGTTGGCTGAATGGACCGTAGTGCAATTAAGCACCAGACAACAGAAATTTGAATGTTCTCAAATTTGTGGAGGATAGAGTGCAGGAAGTGAGTCAAGGGTCAATTGGAAAAGTCAACTCTACGGCACAAATTAATCCATGGGGTGTGGGCATTACTGTCCACGGCAGTGTTTATTGCCCATCCCGAATTGCTCCAGGGCAGTTAAGGGTCAACCATATTGCTGTTGATGTGGGGTCACATGTAGGCAGATGTGGACAGTTTGAGATCGCAGATTCCCTTTGGTATTTTACAACAATTGCTCATGGTTACATGGCTGCCATTACACAAGTTTTTAATTCCAATTGTTTATCAAATGCACCTTTTAATGTGCCATGATGAGATTTGAACTGTGTCCCCAAAAAATTAGCCTGCAGTTCTCAATTATTAACCCAGTGATATTGCCACTTCACTACCTCAGTAGCAGATGTGAAGAACAGGGGAATAAATTGTACATCAATTCCCAGGTAGAGATTAATGTTCTTGTTGAGGATGCAGATATGTGGTCAGGAACTAAACTCAGCGTCAAATATGAGACCATGGTAACAAACAGAACAGCAGAACCTCAGATATTTTCCAGATAGGGGATAAGGATGGGCAACTTATCCATGCAGGAATATTTGGATCTGTATCAGTAATATTGTAACATAAGATTGTAGTGATCTCTGATAAGCAATGTTTGTTTAAGATGAACACAGTTTCAAAGGTACTTACTAAGAGAATAAAGCCACAAGTTTCTATGGTTTTGAACACAACAAATAATGAAAGGTTGTCCTTTGCTTGTCCAATATTGGATGAGAATTGCTGCCTTACATTGTGGGAAAATGCTTATCCTGAAAGAGAGAAGAAAATCAGTTATAGTGTTGCATTGTGTTTGGGTGAGGAGCTGCCTGATTTTCCCTTATTTGTCAAATAATGTAGGACGGGGCTGTGGAGATGCTTGTGTTTGGTGAAAACTCATGATTTTCCCTTTTTGTCTAAGTGGGGCAGGGGGTGGAGATAGATGTATCTGTAAAATCTAAATCACCACCCCCAGCAGTGTAAATCACCCAATTTACTCACATTAAGAGCTGACAGGTGACTGAGGATGAGGATCTCATCCTATCACAGGCCTTAACATTAGTAACCTAGGTCACTAGAAGCTGCGGGCCAATCAGAGACTGGCACTCTCTGAGCCCAAAAGTCTACCATTTGAGGTAGACACTTTGGGGAGAGTCCATCAGCAAGAAGAGAAGTACTTTTAAACTTGTTCTTGCAGGGCACTGTCACGGGAACAGCAAGAGATCAATGTCATCAAAGACAAGCGCAGGATCTCAAAAGGTCGTCCTCATCCCCCCTCAGATTGCCATTGCTTTCCAAGAAATGAGCCACTTTTCTTGTGCAAGAAAGAGTCAGGTGATCAGGAGGTGGTGAGCTAAGACCCTGAAGTACACTTTAATTGACTCCTGAAAGACTTCCATTGCTGGCAAGTTGAGAAAATCACCCACGGACCTACTCATCCAGCAGTTAGTTGCTGAAGTGGTAGGAAGTGAGTCAGTTAATTTCCAAGATAATCTCGTTCAAACGTACCTCCTAGATGCCAACAGTTTGGAATTGTCTATCTGTAATGAGAATCTATTTACTTGTCATGAATAATTATTCTTTTTAAGTACAGAAACCTGGTCCATGCTTTCTGTCATCCTGGACCTGAAAGTCAGGTCCGTTGGGAAATTTGGCATACTTATTAAAATCTTTAACTTTTGAGATGACCCTGGGAATAGTGCAGCTTGATGTCCAGTGTGCTACAGCAGTCAGGCATCATACTTGTTTTCAAATCCTTTCAAGGTCTGACACTCTGTATCTCTCTTAACTCCTCTAACTCTCATTACCAAGCTGCCTGTTTCCTACAAATTCTGGCATCTTGTGTTCACATCTTTCCACCATTTATGGCCATGCCTTCAGCTACTGAGACCCAGAGATCTGGGATTTCCTCCCCGATACATTCTGAAACTCCACCTCTCTGTCGTGCTATACATTTTATACAAGTAAACACGAAGTGAATGTCTTTGTTCCTTGCCAGAGCTTTAATTCCCATTTGCATCCCTCTCCCTCGGATGAAGGTGAGTCAGACCATTTGCATCCTTGGTGTTGTGTTTCCCTTCAGATGAGCTTTTGATCACAACCCTGTGCCTCCAAAAACATTTCCTTCACCCCTTATGAAATGTCTTGACCCAGTTCTGCCTCAGCACATCCACCTACAAAACTCTAAAACATTCTTTTGTAAGCTCTTGACAATGCATGCTGAGGTCTTGTCTCCCAACAGTCCCTCTCCTACATTATTTCGACATTATTGCTTTTTTGAGAAATGTTTGTTTATCCATTACTCTGGTTCTCATGTCCTCAATCATGTCAAATCTAAATCACACACCACCCTGTGCTGAATGTACAACAGGGGTATTCATTCTGATAACAACTCAATTTTAAACTCTTCGACAGTGCTTTAAGTATATTTATGGACCCATCCTTGTTAAACCTGTACCCTCCCATAGCCATATAAACCATTGAAGTATCTGCACTGCAGTTCTGACATTTTCTGTTCCTTGAATTTGAATTTCACTATTATCGGTGGTTATGCTTTCAACTACTTTGGCCTAATCTGGAATTCCCTCTTGTTATCATGGTATATGTTGTAGTCATGCCCTGCAGAACTGTTTGGTTTACCTTGGGTAGATTTAATGTCACAAACCTTTATTACTCGTACTAGTCTAAGTTGCTAATAGCAGTTGGGAAAGGTTGCATGCACAAAGTGTTTTGCAGAAGATAGTCTTAGTAAACAGAATAAATTGAGTACATAGTACTTATTAGCTAGTTCTAGCATATCTGAGTCATGTGATAGTCTCTTCTGTAACACCAGGCTAGAGTTTTGAATATGAACACAATACTACGAGCTACATGAACTCTGCACAAGATCAACTGAAACTAAAACTGCTGTGCTCCTCCCAGGAACACTTACTTATATCTTGATGGGCAGAGCTTATCTCATGATGTGAGTTAACCCTCTCAGCTACTATTTATCTTAAAAAATAGGCTTATGGTTATAAAGATATACTACATATCTCAGTATCGCAGTATTATCTATGTCTGAGACATTGGAGATTAGACATGGGTGTATAATTCAAAGTTTGTGCGAAGATTTGTAGCTCAGGTGCTCGTTGTTGTGGTTCTGTTCGCCGAGCTGGAAGTTTTTGTTGCAAACGTTTCGTCCCCTGGCTAGGCGACATCATCAGTGCTTGGGAGCCTCCTGCGAAGCGCTTCTTTGATGTTTCCTCCGGTGTTTATAGTGGTCTGTCCCTGCCACTTCCGGTTGTCAGTTTCAGCTGTCCGCTGTAGTGGTTGGTATATTGGGTCCAGGTCGATGTGTTTGTTGATGGAGTTTGTGGATGAATGGCATGCCTCTAGGAATTCCCTGGCTGTTCTCTGTCTGGCTTGCCCCACGATAGTAGTGTTGTCCCAGTCGAATTCATTAGATTAGATTAGATTAGATTACATTACAGTGTGGAAACAGGCCCTTCGGCCCAACAAGTCCACGCCGACCCGCCGAAGTGAACCCACCCATACCCCTACCCCTACCCCTACATTTACCCCTTACCTAACACTACGGGCAATTTAGCATGGCCAATTCACCTGGCCCTGCACATCTTTGGACTGTGGGAGGAAACCGGAGCACCCGGAGGAAACCCACGCAGACACGGGGAGAACGTGCAAACTCCACACAGTCAGTCGCCTGAGGCGGGAATTGAACCCGGGTCTCTGGCGCTGCGAGGCAACAGTGCTAACCACTGTGCCACCGTGCCGCCCACTTACAAAAAAAAACTGCTTGTTGTCTGCGTGTGTGGATACTAAGGATAGCTGGTCGTGTCGTTTCGTGGCTAGTTGATGTTCATGTATGTGGATTGCTAGCTGTCTTCCTGTTTGTCCTATATAGTGTTTAGTGCAGTCCTTGCATGGTATTTTGTACACTACATTCGTCTTGCTCATGTTGGGTATCGGGTCCTTCGTTCTGGTGAGTTGTTGTCTGAGCGTGGCTGTTGGTTTGTGTGCCGTTATGAGTCCTAGGGGTCTCAGTAGTCTGGCAGTCAGTTCCGAGATGCTCCTGATGTATGGTAGTGTGGCTAGTCCTTTTGGTTGTGGTATGTCCTCGTTCCGTGGCCTTTCTCTTAGGCATCTGCTGATGAAGTTGCGTGGGTATCCGTTTTTGGCGAATACCTTGTATAGGTGTTCCTCTTCTTCTTTTTGCAGTCCTGGTGTACTGCAATGTGTTGTGGCCCTTTTGAATGGTGTCCTGATGCAGCTTCGTTTGTGTGTGTTGGGGTGGTTACTTTCGTAGTTTAGGACTTGGTCTGTGTGTGTGGCTTTCCTGTATACTCTTGTAGTGAATTCTCTGTCTGGTGTTCTCTGTACCATCACGTCTAGGAATGGGAGTTGGCTATCCTTTTCTTCTTCTCTCGTGAATCGGATTCCTGTGAGTGTGGCATTGATGATCCGGTGTGTTTTTTCTATTTCCGTGTTTTTAATGATTACAAACGTGTCATCGACATATCTGACCCAGAGTTTGGGTTGAATTTGTGGTAGGACTGTTTGTTCTAACCTTTGCATAACTGCCTCTGCTATGAGTCCCGAGATTGGTGATCCCATGGGTGTTCCGTTGATTTGTTCGTATATCTGATTGTTGAATGTGAAGTGTGTTGTGAGGCACAAGTCCAGTAGTTTAACTATGCCGTCTTTGTTGATAGGTTCAGCGTCCTGTTTTCTGTTCTGTATGTCCAGTAGGTTGGCTATTGTTTCTCTGGCTAGGGTTTTGTCAATCGAAGTGAACAGTGCCAACACGTCGAATGATATCATGGTTTCTTCTTTGTCTATGTGTATATTTCTGATGATGTCCAAGAATTCCTGTGTTGATTGTATAGAGTGTTTGGATCCGCTGACCAGGTGTTTCAGTTTCTGTTGTAGTTCTTTGGCCAGTTTGTATGATGGTGTCCCTGGTAGTGATACTATGGGTCTGAGTGGGATGTCTGGTTTGTGTACTTTAGGTAATCCATAGAATCTGGGGGTGTTGTTGCTTTCCAGTTTCATTCTTTGTAGGTCAGCTCTGGTTATCTGTCTGTTTTTTTGTAGATTCCTTAGTGTGTTATTTATCCTATTGGTGAGCTGTGGGGTGAGGTCAAACTCCCTCTTTTGGTAGGCGTTGGTATCTTCAAGTAGTTGTTGTGCTTTTTGGATGTAATCAGATTTATCTAGGATGACCGTCATTCTGCCTTTATCTGCTGGTAGTATGATTATGTTCTTATCGTTTCTTAGTGATTTCAGTGCTTCCCTCTCCTTGGTGTTGAGGTTATGTGTTTGTCTTTTCCTTATTATCATAGGTACGACAGTTTGTCTCACTGTTTGTTGTGTCTCTTCTGTCAGTCCATTGTTCCTGAGTGTGCCTTCTAGTGCTGCTAGGAAGTCTGCTGTCTTGGCATCCCTGTGGTTGTAGTTGAGTCCCTTGGCCAGTATTGTTCTTTCCGTGTCTGTGAGCTGTCAGTGGGAGAGGTTTTTAACCCAGGTGTGTGTTGTAGTGTCCTCTTTGTTGTGTGTTAGTTTGGCCATTTTTTCTTTTAGTGCTGTTTTTTTGCGGAGTGTAGTCCTGTTCTGTCCTATGGTGACAGCCTGTTCTATGGTCCTGGTCCATTCCTGATTCGTGGTTTTTGAAATTAACGACTTTTGGCGCGCAATTTCATGTCTGTATCTGTGAAGTCGGTTGTGAGCGTCTGTAATCATTACCTGGATCATCCTGAATTCGTTCTGCTGGGCTGTTTCCCTGGCTTGTGGATTGTTGACTGGTGGTCTGTATCTGACACATTGTGGAAGGATTCGATTCTTTCGGCATTCGTGTAGGAACCAGAGTTGTTTGTATGTGGTGCTTAGTCGGTTAGTGCAGGATTCCCATTTCCTGGCTTGTCTCAGCGTCTCTCGCCCGTAAGTGTTCAAAGTTTGTGCGAAGATTTATAGCTCGGGTGCTCGTTGTTGTGGTTCTGTTCGCCGAGCTGGAAGTTTTTGTTGCAAACGTTTCGTCCCCTGGCTAGGCGACATCATCAGTGCTTGGGAGCCTCCTGCGAAGCGCTTCTTTGATGTTTCCTCCGGTGTTTATAGTGGTCTGTCCCTGCCGCTTCCGGTTGTCAGTTTCAGCTGTCCGCTGTAGTGGTTGGTATATTGGGTCCAGGTCGATGTGTTTGTTGATGGAGTTTGTGGATGAATGGCATGCCTCTAGGAATTCCCTGGCTGTTCTCTGTCTGGCTTGCCCCACGATAGTAGTGTTGTCCCAGTCGAATTCATGTTGCTTGTTGTTTGCCTGTGTGGATACTAAGGATAGCTGGTCGTATCGTTTCGTGGCTAGTTGATGTTCATGTATGCGGATTGCTAGCTGTCTTCCTGTTTGTCCTATATAGTGTTTAGTGCAGTCCTTGCATGGTATTTTGTACACTACATTCATCTTGCTCATGTTGGGTATCGGGTCCTTCGTTCTGGTGAGTTGTTGTCTGAGCGTGGCTGTTGGTTTGTGTGCCGTTATGAGTCCTAGGGGTCTCAGTAGTCTGGCAGTCAGTTCCGAGATGCTCCTGATGTATGGTAGTGTGGTTAGTCCTTTTGGTTGTGGTATGTCCTCGTTCTGTGGTCTTTCGCTTAGGCATCTGCTGATGAAGTTGCGCGGGTATCCGTTTTTGGCGAATACCTTGTATAGGTGTTCCTCTTCTTCTTTTTGCAGTCCTGGTGTACTGCAGTGTGTTGTGGCCCTTTTGAATAGTGTCCTGATGCAGCTTCGTTTGTGTGTGTTGGGGTGGTTACTTTCGTAGTTTAGGACTTGGTTTGTGTATGTGGCTTTCCTGTATACTCTTGTAATGAATTCTCTGTCTGGTGTTCTCTGTACCATCACGTCTAGGAATGGGAGTTGGCTATCCTTTTCTTCTTCTCTCGTGAATCGGATTCCTGTGAGTGTGGCATTGATGATCCGGTGTGTTTTTTCTATTTCCGTGTTTTTAATGATTACAAACGTGTCATCGACATATCTGACCCAGAGTTTGGGTTGAATTTGTGGTAGGACTGTTTGTTCTAACCTTTGCATAACTGCCTCTGCTATGAGTCCCGAGATTGGTGATCCCATGGGTGTTCCGTTGATTTGTTCGTATATCTGTTTGTTGAATGTGAAGTGTGTTGTGAGGCACATGTCCAGTAGTTTAACTATGCCGTCTTTGTTGATAGGTTCAGCGTCCTGTTTTCTGTTCTGTATGTCCAGTAGGTTGGCTATTGTTTCTCTGGCTAGGGTTTTGTCAATCGAAGTGAACAGTGCCGTCACGTCGAATGATATCATGGTTTCTTCTTTGTCTATGTGTATATTTCTGATGATGTCCAAGAATTCCTGTGTTGATTGTATAGAGTGTTTGGATCCGCTGACCAGGTGTTTCAGTTTCTGTTGTAGTTCTTTGGCCAGTTTGTATGATGGTGTCCCTGGTAGTGATACTATGGGTCTGAGTGGGATGTCTGGTTTGTGTACTTTAGGTAATCCATCAACAAAGTCCATCAACAAACACATTGACCTGGACCCAATATACCAACCACTACAGCGGACAGCTGAAACTGACAACCGGAAGCGGCAGGGACAGACCACTATAAACACTGGAGGAAACATCAAAGAAGTGCTTCGCAGGAGGCTCCCAAGCACTGATGATGTCGCCTAGCCAGGGGACGAAACGTTTGCAACAAAAATTCCAGCTCGGCGAACAGAACCACAACAATGGGTGTACAATTTCTGTGATAAACAAACGGGTTTGTTTTAGTATAATATGAATTGCCATTGGTTGGAACAAACTATAGGATAACCTGTACAGGATCAGGTTTTCTTTCCTAATTGTAAGCAAATGATGGGAAAAATTCAGCAGAAAATTCTAAAATTGTACATTTCCTTTCATAGAAAATTTCTGTTGCTTGCACATCAGCTCCTGATTGGGGTCCATAGTTGGAACAACACAGAAGGGGGAAAGATACAGAATGGATCCTGACTCTCCAAAAGTCCTGAACAGTCTGCACCTTCTGACCTCTCCTCAGATCTGAAAATTTAAGGGAATATTTCTGTTTGGACTGTTTGTCCTGAAAATCCATCCACTGTAACTTCAATATCTGTTCTCCAGTATCACCAACTATTTAGTTGGTACAGCCATGAGTAGATTAGTAGTACAATAGAATTGCGGAGCATCAAAATTTCCACACCATAAACCTTCAGTCATGCTCTGGTCTGAGCACTGGTACTATTACTTAGGATACTAACAATAGATAGTTTCTTCATCAGGAATGTATTTAACTTCAAGAAAGTTAACCGGGATTTGAAATTAATGTATTTGGAGACCCATACACAATGAAGTTATATCAATAAAATGTGATTAAGAAATAGCTGATGATATAAGACCACTCAATGCTAAATGGTGTCCAAATTTTAGTGATAATCTTGACTACTGAGTTCCTGTGGCCAAGTTGGAAAATGTACCTGTAAGCCAATGGCTCTGGTTCCATTACAACAACGTTTCTATCTAAGTCGCACGGAGATGCTCATTCTAAATCTGCCTCAGAGGGTGAATCTCATTCACTCATTTGAAAATGCTGATGAGTCTAAACTATTCTCCATCAAAACAACTTTCTATGCTCATGGATTATTTGTAAACTACCAACATGAAATTGACACACATTTTTAGATGTTGCAGTCCAAGGGAGAAGGGGTTTGCATCCGTCATTGTCATGGTGTCATTTTGTACAATAAAAAGAGTTTAGGGACAGGACAGGTATTTGCAAGGACTGCATGCAGGTCTAATCGAGGAAATGTATTCTGAGTGACAGCTAAGATGAGTATAGATGAGAAATTCATGGAAATGTAATTGTGGATATTGCTCAAAATTGAAGTGAGTAGGTTCCATAAGTTTTAATGTTATTTGGACAGTGCAAGAAATTGTTAATAGAATACTGAGGTGTGAGCCTTGATCATTTTACCCCACCATCGTTTGTTCAGTTTGGATTTCTGAATTAGGTTATAAAACTGGAGGTGTGGATTCACCTATTAAAAAAGTCACTGTCTATTGTGAACGGCAGGAACTCTTGTTATGACTCACATTAACAGTAGGCAGTCTGGGTTCCTACCCATTAGTTACATAGTGTGAGCAAATTGGAACATGAACTCCAGCTTCTGTATGTCTGTCTGGATAGTCAACATGTACAGTAGCGCCTCGACTTACGAACTTAATCCGTTCCGGGACCCGGTTCGCGAACCGAAAAGTTCGCAAACTGAATTAATTTTTCCCATTGTTCGGATAGCGTAAGAATGCTTTGACGTAGCAATGAACGCTGTTCACAGCGCACGTGCCAAAGACGAACTGAATGAGATCACGCGGGACCTGAGAGCTTTTGCGTTCAACAAGCGCGTAGCAAAGCAGAACAATGAAACCAGGTGGTCGCACACAGGCCTTTTGCGTTCGCACCCTGAATTTCGTACGTACATTGAAGCAAAATTTTATATACAATCCTGTTCGTAAACAGATTTGTTCGTGAACGGGGTCGTTTGTATGTTGAGGCGCTACTGTACTTCCAAATAAATCAATCACGAAATGTTGTATTCACCACAAGGCCAAAGAAGCTATTTTAACTCCAACTTGTGCTTTTTCATGACCATATAATTCTCTATCAATTTTCTTTGTTAATTCTTTGTGGGTTCATTTTCTATTTAAATCAGACATCGTATTGATGATTGGTAAGAAATTAATCTTGATTAAGTTATAACTAGTGAGTCGGTGTTAAGCATATGGAATACTGGATGTTTATTTACTAATTAATGTTGTGCAAGCTTAAATGTTATTGGAAAATGTGCCACCAGTAGAAACTGTTGAATGAAATTACTCTAACTTTTAATATGTTGCGGATATCATAGCCTTGCTCAGGAATAAGTCTTATTTTCACAATCTGATGATGGTTTGTGAATAAAGGAAGTTATTCCTTTCATGAATTGTACTTTTGAACTGAGGTATTCTTGATAAAAGAAGTAATTGGAGACTAGTTAGACCAAGAACAGTAGAACCAATCAAGAGGCTAACAGTAAGCAATACCATGGTGTTCATGAAAGGACAAAAAAGTGGATATTTATAAAACCATAAAGAATACGAACAGGAAGAGGTTTCTCAGCCCCTCGAGCCTGCTCCATCATTCATTAAGATCTGAGAGTTCTCATATCCATGTTCCTACATTGTTCTCATAATCCTTGATAGTATGACTGATCAAGAGTCTAAGTTGGCCTTAAATACACAGAAGGGGCTATGCCCCACAGCTCTCTGTGGCAAGGAGTTCCAAAGACTCTCAATCTTCTGAGAGAAGAAATTTCTCCTCATTTGAGACTTAAATTAATGCCCCTTAATTCCGAGATTATGCACTTAGATTCTCAGCATTTACCCTGTCAAACCTTTTATGAATCTTATGTACTTTAATGAGATCACTTCTCATTCTTCTGAACTCCAGTGAGTAGAGTGCCAACCTGTTTATCCTTTGTTCGTAAGATAATCCCCTCGTACCAGGGGTCAATCTTGTTTTCAGACATGCTCCCTTGCTAGCTGAAGACTCCTAAGGTGGGATTCCTTAACACCAATTCACAGAATCACAGAACTGTTCATGCGCAGAAAGAGGGCCTTCAGCTCACCATGTCTGTGCTGACTTTCTGAATAAGTAATTCACTTAGTACCATTCTTCTGCTTCTGCCCATAGCCCTGAAAATTCTGCCTTTTCAGATGATGGTCTAATTTCAGTTGAACACTTCAATTGAACCTGCCTCCTCCAAATGTCACCACACGGGTACTTTTCCAACATTCACTACTTATCTCACAAAGCTGGTCCTTTTTTTTCTAAAAGTTGTTCATTTTCTCAAGGATACAGTGTCCTTGTTTTTTTTTTGAGGGCTTGTAGGAGGAGAGGAGACTGGTTTGGTAGCGAGATTAAAGGATTTTGAGAGGAATTTTTGTTTATATGTAAACAGATGAGACTTCAGATCATGTTTTAGAAGTGACTTGCATAACGAAAGGGGAGTGGTCAGCGCTCTAGCTGAGCAGTTCAATCCAGAATTAGTTGGATGTTCAGCAGTGAGCTGTGTGTAAACAGCTTACTAAACTCTCTCTCTCTTTCTGCTCTTCTAACTTCAACCTGTAAGCATCTGTCCCATTGTTAAAATTATTTTTTTAAGGGGGTTTGCTTATTGGGAATGTCGTGCATATTTGGAAGAGCATAATTAAGTCTAGTTCGGATAGACTGAGTTTTGTTGGGGATCTGTATTCTGTTCTTTGTGTTTCATTGTGTAATTTTGTGAATAAATTTCTGTCTGTTTTAAAACCTAGTCGTCAATCTAGCTAGCTTACTCCGGGTAATTTTCACTGTACACCTACTGAAACAAATTGCAAAGTTATGGTCTGAGTTGCCTGCTCAAGAATGTTTTGAGTGGGCAAAACAGATTTGGAGCTTTTTGTGGGATTTTAAACAGTGAGAGGTAGGTGCTAGTGTCTTTATTTTGGGTGTTGGTTTGGCTGGGTAGATAAAGCTTGCGATAGTAATAGCTCTTTTGGTCACCAAAAGTTTTCTGGAAGTGGATGTGGTGACTTTGGAAGTTTTGTAAAAGGTGAATAAGACCAAGCTCCAGGAATTAGCAAACGAGCTGGAATTGGACCTGCCTGCTTCCGCGAGGAAAGGAGAGATAATTACAGCAGTAGCTCAGCATTTAAATTTGCAGGTGAAACCATCACAATCTATCAAAATTGCAAGAATTCAATTGCAAATGAAGCAGCTTGAGTTAGAGGTGAGAGATAAGGAAAGGGCAGCAGAAATGAAACAATTTGAGTGATGATTAAAATCAGAAGAGAGGGAAAAAGAGAGAGCAGCAGAAGAAAGTAAAAGAGAACATGTTTGAACTTCAGAAACTGACACTTAAAAAGGAAAGTCAGCTTAAAAGGCTGGAGATAAAGGCCGAAGGTAAGCTTAATGAGGAAGAGAGTGAGGAGGAGCAAGCCCCTGGTAGTCAGAAGCCTAGTGAGAAACTGTTTAAGTATGTTCAAGCATTGCCTAGATTTAATAAGAAGGATATGGAAGCCTTTTTCATCTCATTTGAAAAGGTGGCTAAACAAATACAGTGGCCAGTGGTAATGTGGGTTTTGTTGATCCAGACAAAACTTGTAGGTAGGGCTAGTGAGGTATTCGCATTACTATCAGAGGACGTATCTGAGGAATATGAGAAGGTGAAAAAAAACATTTTAAGTGCACATGAGCTTGGACCACAAGCTTATAGACAATGTTTCAGGAATCTAAGGAGGGACCCAGGTCAAACCTACATTGAGTTTGAAAGGATCAACCAGGGTAATTTCAATAGTTAGATAAGAGTTTTAAGAATTGAGCAAACCTATGATGCCCTTAGAGAGGTAATTATTTTGGAGGAATTCAAAAATTCACTGCTTGAAGTAGTGGAAAAGCAGAGAGTTAAAACAGTAAGGTTAGCAGCCAAAGTGGCTGATGATTATGAGCTGGTCCATAACATACAGTTTGGGTTCCAGAAACAATTTCAGTCCATGAGTGATAGAAATTAGGGCAAAGAGAAATCCTCACGTGGAAAGGGAAAGGTAGATCTCAGTGAAGATAACTTACCACAGGGTAAAAAAAAACAAACCCTTGAGGGGGACAAAGAAGTTAAAAAGCTATGGTGTTTTCATTGTAATAAAGTGGGCCACACAAAATCACAGTGCTTGCAGGCTGGGAGAAGGCCAGATGTAGGAAAATCAGACAAGCTGGGAGTTTTGTTGGACTAGTAACAAAAAGCACAAGGGAAGTTAGACAACTGCCTCAGAGTGTACAAGATGATCAGAGGTTAGTTAAACAGGAAGTACCAGATCTGCTTAAAAAATATACAAGCAAGGGCAACATTTATTCACATAGGCCAGGAGAAGCAGGTAAAGAGGTGACAATAATAAGGGACACAGGATCCTCTCGGTCTGTAATGCTGAAGGATGAGGAGATGTGTACTCCTGAGGGACTATTGCCAGAAAAGGTCCTGGTAATAGGAATTCATAGTGAGACAAAAAACACTCAATTATGTAAAGTGAGGCTACAGAATTGAATGGAATTGAATTTATTGTCACGTGTACTGAGGCACAGTGAAAAGCTTTGTCTCAGAGACTCCAGAGAAGAGTGAAGAATTTGTGGTAGGAATACTGGGCATACTCTCAGTTCCAGGAATAAAATTTGTCCTTGCAAATGATATAGCTGATTCACCGGTAGGCGCGCTGCCTACTTTAGTTGAAAAGCCAGTAGAGACACAGGCAACGGAATTTTCCCAGATTGTGTGATCACAAAATCAGAGAGGCACAAGCTGAAGCAGTAGAGATCAAAAGGCACAGATAAAGCTGAGATATCGTCATCCAAGATTTGTTTTGATTACGTAAGTGGGACAGAGCAGGAGCAACTAGGTAAACATCCAAGTATTGTTAGCTCTATTACACTTATTGAGTTATAGCAGAACAATTACATGATTAGATTACATTACAGTGTGGAAACAGGCCCTTCGGCCCAACAAGTCCACACCGACCCGCCGAAGCGCAACCCACCCATACCCCTACATTTACCCCTTACCTAACACTATGGGCAATTTAGCATGGCCAATTCACCTGACTTGCACATCTTTGGACTGTGGGAGGAAACCGGAGCACCCGGAGGAAACCCACGCAGACGCGGGGAGAACGTGCAAACTCCACACAGTCAGTCGCCTGAGGCAGGAAATGAACCCAGATCTCCGGCGCTGTGAGGCAGCAGTGCTAACCACTGTGCCACCGTGCTGCCCACTGATGAGAATTTAAATTTAGATGAGAATTTAAAACAGTTATATCAAAAGGCATTTACAGAGAAGGAGAGTGAATGCATTCTTATGTGTTATCACTTAACAAATAATGTCTTAATGAGGAAATAGACACCAACGCACATTTAAGCAGATGAGAAATAGGCAGAGATTCATCAAATTGCTTTGCCAGTAGGGTATAGAAAGCAAGGGGCACATTTGCTCCCACTTGGGGAGAGGAAAACAGTGGCTAAAATACAAAGACATTTTTACTGGCCTGGATTACACAATGATGTAGTTGAACTTTGCCAGATGTGTCGTTTATGTCAGCTGATCGGAAAACCACAGGCAGTAATAAAATCTGCACTTTTAATACCTATTCCAGCATTTGACGAACCTTTCACAAGAGTCTTGATTAATTGCGTAGGACCCCTACCTCAAACAAAAAGCAGGTATAAGTACTTATTAACAATAATGCATGTGTTGAATAGATTCCCAGAGGCAATCCCATTATGCAATATCACAGCAAAAAGGGTTGTAGAAGAATCACTTAAATGTTTTACTATATATGGACTACCAATAGATATCCAGTCAGATCAATGACCAAACTTCACATCCAAACTATTCAAGGAGGTTTTGGATAACTTGGGAATAAAGCAATTCAAATCTACTGCGTACCATCCAGAATCGCAGGGAGCGCTAGAGAGATGGCATCAAATATGAAAGACCATGTTGAGGGCTTATGGTCAGGATTATCCAGATGATTGGAATAACGGAGTTCTGCTTGTACTTTTTGTAATCAGAGACACACTGAATGAATTGATCATTTGAATTAATTTTTGGACATGAAGTAAGAGGACCATTAACATTGATTAAAGAGAAATTAATAAGTTGGAATTCAGAGACCACCCATTTGGACTATATGTCAAATTTTAAAAAATGATTAAACAGAGCTGCAGAGTTGGCCACATAGCATTTAGGTTAGATTAGCTTCCCTCCAGTATGGAAATAGGTCATTTGGCCCAACAAGTCCACACTTACCATCCGAAGAATAACCCACCAAGACCCATCTGACTAATGCACTTAACACTATGGGCAATAGCCATATCACCTAACCTGCACATCTTTAGACTGTGGAAGGAAACCCATGCAGACACAGGGAGAATGTGCAAACTCCACACAGACAGTCACCTGAGGCTGGAATCGAACCTTGGTCTTTGGTAGTGTGAGGCAGCTGTGCTAACCACTGAGCCATTGTGCCTCAGCATATCACAATATGCAATGAAACAGGAAGTGGATAAGAAAACACAAATTTGCAATTTGTAATTGGGGATAAGGTATTGATGTTACTTCCAGTAACAGGTGAGCCTTTAAAAGCAAGGTATAGTGGACCTTTGTCAAATCGAGAGGAAATTGAGTGAGGTGAACAAGAAGAAATTTCACAGAGTGTGTCATGTGACTATGTTCAAAAAATATTTTGATAAGGAAGGAAAGCAAGAGGAGAAGGTGTTAATGATTACCGCACAGAAGGAAGAACCTAGTTCAGAGGCTTCTGAATTGGACATTCCTCAAATCAAATTGGACAATGAAGAAGTTGTCAAAAATTGGGATAAATTATTGAGTTACCTTCCACAAGAAAATCGAAATGACCTGAAAGAGTTGTTACTATCACACAGGGAGATATGCAGAAATAAACTGGGAAGTACTAACCTAATTGCATGATGTAGATATAGGAGATGCTGTTCCGATTAAGCAATATCGTTATAGGCATAACCCTCTAAAATCGGCACAGTTTCATAAGGAGATAGAGCACATGGTATAATCAAAGTGATTTACAGTTCCTGGAGTTCATCCATAGTCATGGTGTCAAAGCCAGTTGGTACGCAATGGTTATGTGTGGATTATTGCAAAGTCACCGTGTTACAAAGACTGATGCATATCCAATTCCCAGGTTGAAGGACTGTGTTAAAAAAGTGGGACAAGCAACTTACATTTCTCAGCTGGATTGTTCAGAGGCTACTGACAAGTACCCCTGTCAGACAGAGCAAAAGCAATTTTGGTGTTTGTAACACCAAATGGACTATATCAGTTCAAAGTCATGCCATTTAGTATGAAAAAAGCTCCAGCCACATCTCAGAGATTGACGAAGAAGGTCATTGCTGGGTGACCCAGTTGTGTTGTTTATATTGATGACATGGTGATTTTTAGTCACTCATGGAAGGAACATTTACAGCATTTATCGGACTTGTTCCAGGGACTTTGGAAGGCATGCTTGGTGGTAAACTTAACTAAAGGTGAATTTGACCAAAGACCAAGTCACCTTAGATTAGATTACATTACAGTGTGGAAACAGGCCCTTCGGCCCAACAAGTCCACACCGACCCGCCGAAGCGTAACCCACCCATACCTCTACATTTACCCCTTACCTAACACTACGGGCAATTTAGCATAGCCAATTCACCTGACTTGCACATCTTTGGACTGTGGGAGGAAACCGGAGCACCCGAAGGAAACCCACGCAGACACGGGGAGAATGTGCAAACTCCACACAGTCAGTCGCCTGAGGCGGGAATTGAACCCGAGTCTCTGGCGCTGTGAGGCAGCAGTGCTAACCACTGTGCCACCGTGCCACCTTCCTGGGCCATGTTATTGGACATGGGCAAATGGCCCCATGGGATGTGAAAACAGAAGTAATTGGGGAATTTCCCACACTGTCAATGAAAAAAGCAGTACTATGGTTCCTGGGATTGAGTGGAATTTACCGAATGTTTGTGCCAAACTTGAGCAGTGTGGCTGTTCCACTCACCGAATTGTTAAAAAAGGGCAAGAAGTTTCAGTGGACAGCAGACTGTCAAAAGGCATTTGGCAGCCTAAAGACTGTGTTAACCACTGTCCTAGTATTAGCCACAGTGGATTACACGAAGCCTTTTCAAGGTGGCTATCAATGCTAGTGACGTGGATGTCGGTGCGGTGCTCCTGCAGGAGAATGATGGGGGAATAGAAAAAAAATCAGGTATTTTTCTAGGAAGTTGAACGTTCATCAACAGAAATGGTCAATGGTGCAGAAAGAGACTTTAAGCTTGGTGTTGGCATTCCAACATGTTAGTGTTTGTATTACCAGCAATGCATCTGAGACAATCGCATACACTGATTGTAACTCATTGACATTTGTGGAAAAATTTAAGGACAAAAATGCCAGACTGTTTAGATACAGCTTGTTGTTGCAGCCATTCAATTTGATAATTGCGCGTGTGGCAGGTCATGAAGGCGTGACTGCCAATGCATTATCGAGGTTCAAATGAGATATAACGGCATTCGGTGGTGGGTGTGACACGGCCTGAATTTGCATGTGGTTCTGCATGTTTGCAAGTTTATAGTTAGTATATAAGTGTGTTTAGACTACTAACCAGTTTGTTTTTGAAGGGTTTTAAAAATGAAGCCATCTTTTCATATTGACAGTTCATTTTTCTTAAGGGGGAGGGGTCACAAAGCCGGTCCCTTTTTTTCTAAAAACTGCTCTTTTTCTCAAGGATACTGTGTCCTTGGTTTTTCTTAGACAGGTCATAAACAGCTCCTGGCTCCAAGGAGACTGGTTTGGTACAGAGATTAAAGGATTTTGAGAGGATATTTTGTTTATATGTAAACAGGTGAGATTTCAGGCCAAAGTGGTCATGTTTTAGGAGTGACCTGTATGATGAAAAGGGAGTGGTCAGCTTGCCTGAGCCGTTCAGTCCAGAACTAGTTAGAAGTTCAGCAGTGTGGAAACAGTTTGCTAAACTCTCTCTCTTTCTGCCCTTCTAACTTCAACCTGTAAGCATCTGTTCCATTTTTTGACTGTTTTTTAAAGGGGATTTGCTTATTAGGACTATTGAGTATATTTGAAGCAACATTATTAAGTCTAGTTTGGATAGACTGAGTTCTGTAGGGGTTCTTTATTCTGCTCTTTGTATCTCATTATGTAATTTTATGAATAAATTTCTGTCTGTTTTAAAACCTGGTAGTCAACCTAGCTAGCTTAGTCTGGGTAATTTTCAATACACATTTACTGAAACAAATTGCAAAGTTATGGCCTGGCTTGCCTGCTCAAGAATGTTTTGAGTGGTCTGGCCTAGTCCATAATTCTTGTGTGAGAAAGACTTTTTTCACGTAAAGCAAAAGATGGGAATGCACTTCTAGGACTGATCACTTGCATGAAATTGCTAACAGTTGTTGCCTTAAAGTTGTTACACATAAAATATTTTAAATAAACTTTTTTTCCAATTTCCATAGTTTTGCTTTTGCTATGGTTGGTTAATGTTTCATCTGAATCAAAATGAATTTATTAAACAACAAGTTGGAATTGCTGAAGTTAAATAAGTTACAGATAACAAGATTAGAAAACATCAGTCATGCCATAAATCCTAGCTATCAACACTATGAATTGACATACTTATTGTCCTATGCGAGATGTTGGTGCTCCAATCAAGACACCATTCACTCAAGATTATTAATTGGTTTAACATTCCACAAACTCTCAGACTTAAAGTAAATTAATAATCACATCGAACCTGATCAAATTCTGTTGAACTATTACTTTTGAATTTACTTTTCAAGTGGCACTTATAACAAGAATGATTTATTTCCATTTAAATGATAATTTTATACCAGGCGTAGTGCAGTGTTACACATTATGTTTCCTGTGCTTTAATCAATTCAGAAGAGGAGGCTTTGCCGCAGACTGCGTAGCTACACTGCCTCCGATTCTTACTCCAGGACACCACGGCTACAGAACATGCATCATACCAAAGACAAACAAATTGGTTATCATCTTCTGAAACCATCCAGTACAGCCCAATGGCAGATTGTAACAATAGGAGAGATTTGTAATCAGTGAGAGAAAATTGGAACCTGTACTATTGTGATCTACAGCCCCAGATTCCAAAGTGTGTCTGTGTGTAACTTTTTGCAGGTTGTTATGGCATGGAGACAGACAGCCAAATCAAATCAGCCTGCCTATCCCTGTATTCACAACACAGTAAAATTAAAATAAACAGACACTCTCAAATGGTTACTAATGTTCCCCAATGGTTCCTAACGTGACCTTTTATATAACCATTATCAGAATTTGTGAAGAATCAATCCAAACGCCAAGTTTATAGCTTAAATAACAAAATTAATAATTGGTTTATTACAATATCTTTAACACAGCAATGTTAAACAACAAGTAATCTAATTGATGTCTATGAATTTAACCCAATCTTCTTTGTTCTAGCCCCCACACAAACAAACTGACACAATTAAAGGGATAAATTGAAAGAAACATAAGAGAGATATAACTTGCCAGTTCACTCACACAAACTTGCTGATTTGTGACATCACACATATGGTATTATAAGTTGCTTGGTTTCAAAAGACACCAGTTCATGCAAATAGCTTCCAATAGGCTTCAAGGATTATTTGTTTAATTCTTAGAGCGGAAATTCTATTCACTGAACTTTCAATACATTGGTTATGGAAGGAATAACCAGGGAACAATCAAACCTCTGTCCTGTTGCTTGGAAAACCATAATGTTCTGACGAAAACAGAGCTGAAAAACCAATTCAAATTTTGCTTTCTCTTTCTGTTTCTCTACATCATTCCGTTGTTTACACTATTTGGCACCAATTAATATCCAAATATCTGCCATCTGACTGAACACAAAGCCTCCTCTCCAGAATTGAAATACCTATACATTTCTTAGAACAATAATTAATTTCCAAGCCTCATGAATAAAAACTAGTTTGTTCATTCTCTTTAAAAAACACACAAACTGCTACTCACTGTCCAAAAGTCACCTTTAGTTCTCAGCTTACAACTCCAAACTAAGAATGGCACATAAAGAAATAATGAAGCTCTCAACAAGATTCAGGATTCTCTATAAATGGCTGAGTACAGTTTGCCTGAGATTTGCTTGCTCTACAGTATTGACATTGAATCATAGTATCTGCTGTTTGGCCAACTCTCTCCACCGGTTACTTGAATGTTTCTTTAGGGTTCTTGTAACAAAGGAACTGAAGAGAATCTGCTGACCTCTTGTGGTAAGGTTGACCTTCCTGTCTTAGGTTGGATCTGCTTTGCTTCCAGATTTTTGCTTCTTTCAACATCTAAATGGCTTTCTCTAAAAGAAAATTTTCTTTGGACCACAATAAAGCTGACAAAGTCTTATCAACGTTAAAAATCACACAACACCAGGTTATAGTCCAACAGGGTTTATTTAGAAGGACTAGTTTTCAAAGCACTGCCTCTTCATCAGGTGGCTGTGGAACAGGACCATAAGACACAGAATTTCTTACAAAATGATTATTGTGTCATGGAGATGTAATGATATACTAAACAAATTTAGATGAAGTCTTTCATCTTTTAGAATGGGATATACTAGTTTCGGTTCTTTAATATGTGAATCTCAGAACTCCTTTTAAGTTACATTCTCAAGATAGCTTCAGCTTTTCTAATAATAGGTACCACCTCAGCTCAAAGAATGCACTGAAGTTGTGAAGTTAAAGTCTGTCTGTCTCCCAATATTGAGTCAGATTGGTTCTATTTCTAGAGTCTTATGAGTAATTCCAATGACAATTCTATCGCTAATGAAGGGTGCTTTCAAGACTTCATAGGCACATTTTTCCACTAACCTGGATAGATTAAGAAATAAATTTCCCATATTTTTCTCTGAATGTTGGATGCATCTGATAAATATTGCATTTTACAAAATTTAAATTTGAGGTTTTTAAAAAAAATATATTCATTCGTGGGAGGTGAGCATCGCTGGCCAGGCCAGTATTTATTGCCCATCTTTAATTACCCAGAGGTCAGTTCAGTGTCAACCACATTACTGTTGTTCTGGAGTCACACACCAGGTAAGGATGGCAGTCTGCTTCCCGAAAGGACACTTGTGAACCAGATTGGTTTTTCTGACAACCCGAATGGTTTTATGGTCATTGTTAGACTCCTAGTTCCAGATCTTAATTGAAATCAAGTTCCACCATCTACCATGACATGATTCAAACCTGGCTCTCCAGAACATTACCTGGGTCTTTACATTAACAGAACAGTCCAGCTATAATACCACTAGGCCATTGTCTTCCCTGTAATTGTGAAATACTTGCACAACTTCTGCAATGTTTTCTAATGGAACTTTTATGACTTGGCAAGTTGAATCATTGAATATAAAAGTGTGTTTGCTTGTTCAGCCTCCAATTTGGAGTCTAGTTTGGAGGCAATTCTGTACCTTAAGAACTGTTTTCTCCAAGGTGTCCAATTTTGTGTATTATTATTTACCCATTTCTGAAATTATAATTTCCAGAAATACTGCTGCCTTGGCTTCCTAATTTGATAATTTATTTTCTTTTCACTTAATTATGCAGTACCTCAATGTTGTTTTATTCTCCTGACCTTAAAGGATTTCTTTTTTGCAGCATAACAATGCTGTTACTGTGTATTGCTATCCAGTAGGGTTTTCTCATGTTTATATCGTCAAAGTAGACTATTCCCACCTTGTTTGCAAATTAATGAATGGGTCCCACTTCTTTGTGGCAAAATATAATACTTCCCATTTTTTGCTGCATATGGGTTTAAAGATAATCCCATTCATTTTAATGTGTTCTAACAGATGAATCTCAATCTATTGATTCTGTCTTGCCAAACATTGCCATGAGTTAATCGTCTTGAAATTGTGTATGAGATACCTTCAAAGCTTACCAGAACTCACCACGTCACAGATTACTCATTCTATCAGTCTATCAAGGCAGGCCATTGATGGGTCACATCCGCCATATCTTTCCTGGCAAGGATTTAAATGGCTCACTTTGTTGAGTGGGGTTGAGGAAACCCACTTGGTCATCCAACGAGAAGAAGCCCTTGTCCTAACTGAGGTGTTGAATTAACAACTAGGTACACCTTCCACTGAATCCAAGTATTCATTTGGATCAAATCCGTCTGCACCAAACCAGTGGTTATTGGCTGGGAACCCAGGCAGTGCAGACTGTAAGTGGGAACTGTAAGACCATAAGACATTGGAGCAGAAATTAGGTCCTTCAGCCCATTGAGTCTGCTTTGCCATTCAATCATGGCTGATAAGTTTCTCAACCCCATTCTCCTACTTTCTCCCCATAATCCTTGATCCCCTTGATACTCAAGAACCTATCTGTCTCAGTCTCAAATATACTCAATAGCCTGGACTCCACAGCCTTCTGTGGCAGTGAATTCCATGGATTTACCACTCTCTGGTTGACGTAGTTTCTACTTATATCTGTTCTAAAAGGTCTTCACTTTACTCGAAGGTTGTGCTCTCGGGTCCAAGTCTCTCCTACCAATGGAAACATCTTCCCAACATCTACTCTGTCCAGCCCACTCAGTATTCTGTAAGTTTCAATTAGATTCCCCCTCATTCCTCTAAATTCCACTGAGTATAGACCCAGCGTCCTCAAATGTTCTTCATATGTTAAGCTTTTCATTCCTCAGACTATTCTCGGGAACCTCTTCTGAACATATTCCAGGACCATTACATGCTTCCTGAGATGTGACACCCAAATACTCCAAACGTGGTCTGACTAGAACCTTATACAGCCTCAAAAGTACATCCCTGTACTTATATATTCAAGTCCTCTCAAAATAAATGCCACCATTGCATTTGCCTGCCTAATTACTGACTCAACCTGCAAGTTTAACTTGAGAGAATCTTGGACTAGAACTCCCAAGTCTCTTTTGTGCTTCAGACTTCTAAACTTTCTCCTCATTTAGAAAATAGTCCATGCCACTATTCTTCCAACCAAAGCGTATGACCTCATACTTTCCCACATTGTACTCCATCTGCCACTTCTGTGCCCACTCTCCCAAACTGTCCATATCCTTCTGCAGCCTCCTTGCCTCCTCAATGCTACCCATCCCTCTACCTATCTTTGTATCATCTGCAAATTTAGCCAGAATGACCTCAGTTCCTTCATCTAGATCATTAATGTATAAACATCCATTGGCTTTCCTTGATCTAACCTGCTTGTTACTTCTTCAAAGAACTCTATCCACAAAGTACAGAGATTGGAATCTTGTGTTTTATCAACAGGACTCAGGGAGGAACATGACTGAATGCTCAGTCATTCTCACCAGCCCCATCCTGCCCCAAATGGATGCCCATGTTTACAGAGGGCATGGGAAACATCAGCAAACTTCACCTCACCACCTCAACTGCAACCCCCTCCCCCACCATGGTAGACATTGTTAAAGAGGCCATCAATAGTAGGTTTTATTAATCAAGATCCTATCCTTCCACCCAAATCAGGGTGACATCTTCAATATGGCAGTTCTTAACACATTCCTCAGCTTTAACTCTTTCCGCACCTTCTATGACAAGTATTCATTTGGATCAGATCCATCTGCACCAAACTAGTGGTTATTGGCTGGGCACCCAGGCAGTACAGACTGTAAGTGAGAACTGTGAGAGCAGGAGCTCCTGTCCACAATGTACAGAGACTGGAATCCTGTGTATTATCACCAGGACTCATGGAGAAACATGACTGAACACTCATGATGCAGGAACTTGAATGCTCAGTAATTCCCATCAGCCTCACCCTGCCCCAAATTGATGCCCATGTTTACAGTGGGCACAGAAAACTTCAGCAAACCTTATACCTGGATCTTGGCTGAGGTGCTGACTGACCAAGAGAGCACTCAATGAAGTGACACTGATTGTATTCCAGAATGACTGTGGAATTTCAGGACCATTGCTTACCAATTGAACAGGAATTTTCCTTTGAGCTGTCACTTCTCAGAAGGTGCACACAGTTTGGGTCTTCTGTAGAGTCAGGCTTCTTCCTGTATCTTTCCCCTTTGTGTTGTTCCAAGTAGGGACCCCAATCAGGGCAAGCAGCAGAATATTGAGATTGATCTTGAAAAACCTGTACTAAAACCAGGAAATGTTTTATCTAGATTTACTAGAAAACTATTGAATCCCATTTCAGATTGCAGCTTCCTCTTGTCACAGTCAGACAAAAGCAAAAATCTGCAATGCAGAAGACATAATTCTGAATCTGAGAGATAGATTTTGAGACAGTCCAAACTCTGACTCTGTAAGATACTTAAATAGTACGTGAATTACTTGAGAATTTAATGCACACAACCTGACAAACTATGATCCATGAACTGTGATACAAAATACAGAACAAAGTGGACCTTTCATTTTATGTTTGCTAAATTAAGAATACCTGCAGTTTGCAAGATATTGTAATTATTTGCAAGCTGGCATCTTCATATTTGTGCAACTATGTTAAAACAAAGAACAAAGAAAATTAAGCACAGGAACAGGCCCTTCAGCCCTTCAAGCCTGCGCTGATCAAGATCCTCTATCTAAACCGGTTGCCTATTTTCTAAGGATCTGTATCACTCTGCTTCCTATCCATTCATGTATCTGTCTCGATACATCTTAAGTGATGCTATTATGCCCGCCTCTACCACCTCCACTGGCAACGCGTTCCACACACCCACCACCCTCTGCATAAAGACCTTTCCATACATATCTCCC